>NC_132915.1:66037025-66337025 GCF_047675955.1 Chlorocebus sabaeus | reverse complement strand
GCAATGTTCACCTAATACCATCCAGGGCAGAGGGGCTCTGGTTAAGAAGGAGATTTGGGTAATTCTAATGACAAGTATCTCCCTATTATAGAGGTCTAGGCCAGATGCCTCTAAACATTCTTTTAATTTTTTACCCCTTATTTTAATTCCAAACTTATCAAGTAATCTAATTATAGTTTAGCTTCTCATGTAGATCCACCTACAAGAAATAAATTCATTAGCCATTGGACTTAGGCATCCCTTGGCAATTGTATTTCTTACCATGAGTTAATAAACTGACACCTGATTATAATATGACTTCTCATGTGGCCTACTTAATTGGCTAGAATGCTCTAGTCATAGGCCTTGAACATTTGAAACCTTCAGCAATTCTAGTTTTCCTTGTAAATTAATAAGCTAGCATCCTGGTTATGTACAGTAGCCTTGTGAGCCTAGACACCCTTGAGTGCTGACAAATGAGACTTCTTAACCTCAGGGGCAAAGGGCCAGAACCTGGACCCTGCCAGCTCATTAAGGTAATGCCCCACCGTGAAGGTTTTTTGGGAAACGTTTCAGCTGGCCTTTCCCTGGAGTCATTCAGTCAATTTCATTGCCCACACCATTCCTTTTGAAACGCTACAGAAGGAACTGACTCCCCCGTGCAATGCAGGGATTCCCTCTATGGCAAAGCCTACCAACAGATGAATACGAATAAGTCCATATTCTTCATCCTGCCTGTCTCATTGGGGTCCCAGCCTGCCTTCCCCATGTTATTTCCCAATTCTTCTCTATATGCACTCTGAATTCCAGACTTGGTGTCTTTGCCTGTGTTGTCTATTTCTGCCTAGAATAATCTTTTTCCCTCTACCCCTTAGTCCCATATGCCAAATCCCATCTTTGATTCAAGACTTGGGCTAGGTGTCCACTCTTCCACAACCATTTCCATGATTGCTACCGCATCTCTGAAGTCCCATAGATCATTCCTGTTCACTTGCATTTTCTACCTATGTTAGAGTGATGCCATAAGAGGTCTCTAAGAATCTCAGAAATAAAGTCCCCTCTCTGCTGACAGCATTTTTCCCTTGTAAGAAAATCTTCCTGGGAAGTCAGATTCATTCAGTCTTTCATTTATTTATTCAGTCATTTGACAGATATTTCCTGAGTGCCTCTATGTGCCAAGTGGTAGGAGGCAAGGGTGGATAAGATGGACAGTGCTTCTGCCCTCATTGCAGTTTGCAGTCTAGTGAGAGATGACATACACTAAATAAATAAACAGTTAATAAATTATGGCTGTAATAAGTGCCATGAAGCAGTACATGGTACACAGTTCTCTGAGAGTACAGAAGAGGCTTTCCAGAAAAGTTATCTTTAAGTTAAACCTGCAGGTACATAGGAGCCAAGAGAAGAAGAGAAGGTGCTTGAAAGAGTGTGAGTTGAATGATCTCAGTGGCCAGCGTCACTGAGCTGTGGCAGCCTGATGTTTTCAGTCCCTGGTTGACTACCCTGTCTTCAGATAATGCTAGGAACAAATTTAAAAACATTTTTCCTCTGCCCCTCTGTTTTCTAGCTCCAAGCAGACTATCCCCTTTACACAAACAGCCAGCAAAGTATCACATGATTTGTTGTATTTAAGCTCTCTTAGCTATAATTACATTCCTATTAGCCAATTGATTTTGTTGGTTTGTTTCACATTAACTTTTCCTAATTTCATTCTCAAAGGGTAACATTAACTTCATGCTTTAGGGAATCTTATTGTCAATCTCATCTACCACCTGTAAGGTACAAAAATCTTTGTTTTGTTATCTGTCGCATCTGCAGTGCTATGATGCCTGTCACATACATAGTAGGTGCTCAGTATATATTCACCAAGTGAATGGATGGATGGATAGGTGAATTTTATCTTCCCTCTTACACCAGGAGCACACTACTTGCCTAGTTCACATTTGGGCTCCTCTAGCACTTAGGACAATGTCCTGCACATGGTAGGTAATCAATCAATAAGTTATTTGAAAATGAAAAATCGCCTTGCCTTTGCTTGAACGTTTTCATGACTAGAAAGAACTTCTTGCTTTTTCAGGCAGTTGGTGCTAGTTGAACTGCTCTAGCTATTAAAGTTCCTCCCATTCTCAGGTGAACATCTACCTCCCTACTGGTCCTAGTTCTGTCCTCTGGACCCATGAAGGACAACTCCTCATCCTCTGCCCCGTGGCAGCCCTTCTGATATTGGGAACAGTGACCAGGTTCTCGTAGTCACTTAAAAACAGGACATCTCTCCAGTGTGAACTCAAATCCTTTAAAATACTTTGAAGTAGGCTGGGCACAGTGGCTCACGCCTATAATCCCAACACTTCGGGAGGCCAAGGCACACGGATCACCTGAGGTCAGGAGTTCGAGACCAGCCTGGCCAATGCAGTGAAACTCCATCTCTACTAAAAATACAAAAATTATCCCAGCTACTTGGGAGGCTGAGGCAGGGGAATCGCTTGAACCCGGGAGGCAGAGGTTGCAGTGAGCTGAGATCGTGCTACTGCACTCCAGCCTGGCAACAGAGCAAGACTAAGTCTCAAAAAAAAAAAAAAAAAAAAAAAAAGGAAAAAAAAATTAGCTGGGCATGGGGGCACATGCCTGTAATCTCAGCTACTCAGGAGGCTGAGGCAGGAGAATTGCTGGAACTCGGGAAGCAGAGGTTGCAGTGAGCTGAGATCACACCACCGCACTCCAGCCTGGGCAATAGAGCAAGACTCCGTCTCACAAAAACAAAACAAAACAAAAAAAACTTTGAAGTACTCCTAGCATACTTCAAAGGAGGACACAGCCCTCATAGATATGTGGGTGTTCTGAACTCTCACAGAGAGACACTGGGCAAGCAGGTTCTCTCTCCAGGTCAGGAACCCAGACCGGAAACAGTGCTAGCAATAATGAATGTTTACTTCACAATTAATAATGGTTTACTGGTCAATCCACATCACACCCCTGGGATATAGGTCAGGGTTTCTAGGCCTATAAATGGTCGAGGAAATGAAGCAGAAGATAAGGGCTTAAGTGTATTTTGCATACGTGCTGGGGCCTGAGTGGAGGAGAGAACCACTGAGCTGAGGCCTCAGGAAATCAAGAGCCTATATCCAGGCTGATCCACTGGGAATTGCCACTGGCCTCTCTCCTAGGCTGAGAGAATCACTGTAGGTCCAATGTCACTATAACCAGATCTGTGAAATGCTGCACGTTCTAAGATAAGGAGTAAAGGGAAAAAAGAAAACAGAAGATAGACATTGAAGGCTTACTGTGTGCCAAGCTCTGCAGTAAGCTCTGTGCACCAACATATGTCAAAAATGTTTTCAAATACAGAACCTTAAACATAACAGGCCCAAAGCTATGCATACAGGTTTAATATTATTTGAAATAAAGGGTGTATTACCTGGAGGCTCAAATATCTTTTTGTTACACATAGCTTTTATTGTAGTGGGATTTGCTCCAAATCCTCTTAGAACCAATACACTTGGGCAAAAAAAGAGTCTACCAAATAAAATAAGTGCACATCTTTGATTTCATCAATTTCATTGTATCGTAAATGCACAACACATTTTTAGTGATTTCCTTTGAAAATTAGAATCCTTTCAAAATCATTTTATAATTTGAAGAAATCCCTTCTTTATATTAGATCTTCAAGAGTAAGGCTTCCTGCAAGCAATGATTCTTAACCTGTTGGGAGATTTCGAGTCCTTTGAGAATCTGGTGACAGCCCCGCGGGCTGTCCCCAGAAGAACATGTAGATTTGCATAAGCACAAAAAAACTGCTTATACAATTTCAGGGTCTGTGAACTCAAGGTTAAGAACCTCTAACCTCTCACATACATTGCTGATGAGAATATAAATTTTTACAAAGGTCAAGAAGGGAAATTTGGCAATAGCTATCAAAATTACAAGTGCTAGATTGGAGGGCATTTGTTCATCAATAGGGGACTGGTTAAATAAATTTTAGTTAAATAAATTTTAGAATGTCTATACACAGAATACAATGTATCTTTGTTTTAAAAAAAGAATGTGAGGCTGGGCCCCGGTGGCTCATGCCTGTAATACCAGCACTTCAGGAAGCTGAGGAAGGCAGATCACCTGAGGTCGGGAGTTCGAGACCAGTCTGACCAACATGGAGAAACTCTATCTCTGCTCAAAAAAAATACAAAATTAGCCAGGTGTGATGGCGCATGCCTGTAATCCCAGCTACTCAGGAGGCTGAGGCAGGAGGATCTCTTGAACCCAGGAGGCGGAGGTTGCAGTGAGCCAAGATCACACCATTGCACTCCAACCTGGGCAACAAGAGAGAAACACTGTCTCAAAAAAAAAAAGAATATGAAAGTTATTAATGTACTGATATAACACAATCTCTAACATATATAATATGATAAATGAAAAAAGAGAGATATAGGACAGTGTAAATAGTATATCATTTTTTGTTGTTGTTGTTGTTTTGACACAGTGAAACTCCATCTCTAAAAAAATAAAATAAAATAAAGTCAAGCAAGTCCTAAACCTCACTTTCCTCATTTATTCAGTTATTCAACAAATGGAGTGTCTCTTATGTGCTAGACATTGTTCTGGCCACTAAAGACACTGCAGTAAAAAAAAAAAGAGAGAGACAAAAATCTCTGCCCTTGCTTGAGGGATGGATATCCCAATGACTCTGATTTGATCATTATACACTGTATGCTTGCATCAAAATATCACATGTACCCCGTAACTATGTACAACTATTATGTATCCATAATGATTTAAAACTCAAAAAAAATCTCCACATTCATGGAGCTGACATTCTGTTGTGAGGAGAGAGACAACAAATTAAGAAAACTATGTAGTATGTTCAATGGTGGCAAGTGCTGGGAAGAAACTAAAGTTGGGAAGAAACATGAGGACTCCTGGCCCGGGGGAGTTGTAAACTAAATGGGGCTTCAGGGCAGGCCTTTCTGGGAAAGTGACATTGGACCTGAAAGTGAGGCAGCTCCAAACCCTGTGGATAGGGTGGTGGGGAAAGCAGTCCAGGCAGAGGGAAGAATCAGGGCCAAGACTCTGGGGCCCTGAGTGGGCTTGGCTTTCCTGAGGAAGAGCAAGGAGGCTGGAGCCCAGGAAGCTAGTGAGGAAGGCTGGGGGAAGGACAGCCAGTGAGAGAAGACACAGCCCCTGTGGAGCCTCTGCAGCCACTGTAAGGGCTTTGATTTCCACTCTGAGTCAGATGGGAAGCCGCTGAAAGGTTTTGAACTTGCATTTTAACAGGAGCACTTTAGCTACTGTGATGAGAACAGACTTGAAGGGGGTGAGGGTGGAAGGTTACTGCAATCATCCGGGTGAAAGGGGATGGTGGTTTGAAGCAGGGACGTAACAGTGGAGGAGTGAGAAGTACTGTGATTCTGGATATGCTTTATGAAGGTGCAGCAACAGGATTTGCTGACCAGATTGGATGCAGATGTGACAGTAAAAGAGGAGTCAAAG
Source organism: Chlorocebus sabaeus (assembly GCF_047675955.1). Taxonomy (NCBI): domain Eukaryota; kingdom Metazoa; phylum Chordata; class Mammalia; order Primates; family Cercopithecidae; genus Chlorocebus; species Chlorocebus sabaeus. Next base: position 66,331,565 of record NC_132915.1, on the reverse strand, counting down.
ATGACTCCAAGGTTTTGGGCCTCAGCAACCTGAAGGCTGGAGTTGCCACTACCTGGGATGAGGAAAACTGAAGGGGAGAAAGTTTCTTGGGGGCAGAGGAACGAGAAGGAAACATTAGGAGCCAAGTTTTAGACGTTTTAAACTTGAGATGTCTTTTTTTCTTTTTTTCTTTTTTTCTTTTTTTTTTTTTTTTGACGGAGTTTCACTCTTGTTGCCCAGGCTGGAGTGCAATGGCGTGATCTCAGCTCACCACAAATTGCACCCACGGGTTCAAGCGATTCTCCTGCCTCAGCCTCCCCGGTAGCTGGGATTACAGGCATACGCCACCATGCCTAGCTAATTTTTTGTATTTTTAGTAGAGATGGGGTTTCTCCATGTTGGTCAGGCTGGTCTCAAACTCCCGACCTCAGGTGATCTGCCCGCCTCGGCCTCCCATAGTGCTGGGATTACAGGCATGAGCCACCGCGCCTGGCCTGAGATGCCTATTAAACATCCAAACAGAGATGTTGAATGGACAGTTGGATGTTTGGTCAGGAATTCTGGAGCATGGTTGGACTGTAATAATATTCATCTGTAAAACTGGGATAATATAATAACACCTACATAATAATACTTATTATTGGGAGGATTAAACAAGACAATCCATGTAAAACTTTCAGTGTGCACAGGGCCTAGCACACAATATGCCCTCGATACATTTCAGCTATTATTATTGAAATTTAAATACTGTCAGTATTTTTACCATTACTATGAAGTTATGAATATGGTTGCTTTTAAGATTAGTAAGTTGTTTCTGTGTCAATTCCCAGGAATGATTTGCAAAAGAAAACTAAGTCTTGCCAGGCACAGTGGCAAATGCCTATAGTTCCAGCTACTTGAGAGGCTGAGATAGGAGGATCACTTGAACCCAGGAGTCCAAGTCCAGCCTGGGCAACATAGTGAGACCAACTACCCTCCTCCCATCTCAGGAAGGAAGAAATATAGTGGAAGAAAAGAAGGGAGGGAGGAAGGAAGGAAGGAAGGAAGGAAGGAAGGAAGGAAGGAAGGAAGGAAGGAAGGAAAGGAAAGAAAGAAAAAAGAAAGAGAGAGAGAAAGAACAAAGAGAGAAAGAGAAAGGAAGGAAGAAAGGAAAGAAAGAAAGAGAGAAAGAAAGAAAAGAAAGAGAGAAAGAAAGAAAAAGAAAGGAAGAAGGAAAGAAAGGAAAGAAAAAGAAAGAAAGAAAGAAAGAAAGAAAGAAAGAAAGAAAGAAAAAGAAAAGAAAAGAAAAGAAAAGAAAAGAAAAGAAAAGAAAAGAAAAGAAAAAAGAAAGGAAGGAAGGAAGAAAGAAAAAGAAAGAAAGAGGAGAAAGAAAGAAAGTAGGCAGTGCCTTTGGAATTGGTTTCTAGGCCCCAGAGTTTAAAACTCTGAAGAGTTGGGCATTCATCCTAGTCCTTATAAGTTACGCCATGTTTCTTAAATAATCAGTATGTTACTTCATCAACCCAGAATTTATGTCAAGCTTTGAAAAGGGTTTGACATGGAGGATGAGGCAGTTTATCAGGAGAAATTGAACACCAGCAAGGACCCTGTGGGGAAGATATTCCCAGCCTGTTCATGTAGCCTTGGTGACACAGGGTTTAAACAGAATGAAGCATGAGAACTGACTACCCCATCTCGCCTTCAATAGCTATAGATGTTATCCTGGCCACAAGTTTATCTGGCTCCTTTTAAAATTGATTCACAAAAGCCACGACCCATGTCTTCCTGAAATAGCAAGCTTCTCAGAGGAACTTCCCTTGAAGAAGCACACACTCGTTATCGTCTATTAATTTATTCAGTGTTCTTTAGCTGTTTTATGTCGGGGAAGTAGAAACGAGAGCTGGTATGGTTTTATTACACATTTATAGATCTTTGAAGCAGCGAGCTTCTAACATCAAAACCTAAACAATGAAGTTTCTCATTATTTTCACTTCTCTTTGAATTTTGACTATAAATCCTTGACTCTGTAATTCTCCTTAATATCTATGACAGGCTTGATGCTCAATAACTACCTATTAAGAACCCTCCTAATCTCCATTTATATGCAAAGGAAAGAGATGTTGAAGTGGTTCAAACAGTCCAAAAATGCTTGTGTAACAAATAGATGACAAAGGTCACATATAATCACAGATCTTGTTTGATGAATTTAGCAATGGCAACACAACCACACGGATACAGATGGACGTACTAGTGAGAGAGAGAAGGAACAGTAACACGAAGGAGGCGCTTTTTCCCCTAATCCTTATTTTTCTTCCGTCTTTAAATGAGGCCATGTAAACTGAACTGACTGCTGCTAATGAGGAGGTCATTGCTCAATTAAACCTCATAAAACACCACTTTCATTTCTTTCCCCTGATTCTTTTGTTTCTAATGATTTTTTTTCTTTTTTTTTTTTTTTTAGACGGAGTCTTACTTTGTCACCCAGGCTGGAGTGCAATGGTGCGATCCCGGCTCCCTGCAACCTCCGCCTCCCGGGTTCAAGTGATTCTCCTGCCTCAGCCTCCCGAGCAGCTGGGATTACGGCATGCGCCACCACGCTTGGCTAATTTTTGTATTTATAATAGAGACGGGATTTCACCATGTTGGCCAGGCTGGTCTCGAACTCCTGACCTCAATGATCCACCTGCCTCGGCCTCCCAAAGCGCTGGGATTAAAGGCATCAGCCACTGTGCCCAACCATGTTTCTAATGATTTCTATTTTCACGGTTACTATGCTTCAAGCAGTGGCTTCATGTGAAAAAATAAAAATAAAAACAAAACCCTTCTCCCTTCTCCCAGGAGTCAAAGACTAACCCCTCAGGGTCTCATAGCCCAGAATGATATGTAAGGGGCCAAGAGCTCCCTTACATCTCTGTTTCCGTGCGGACACCCCTACTCCAGCCTCTCTCTGGCTGTGTGTCCCAGAACCCTGGGTGGAGGAGAGCTAAACAATCCAAGAACTGATCATTCTGAACTGAGCCAGTCAAGCTGATCTGTGGCAAGAACTTAATAAATTCCTATCCTGTATCTGTTTTTCTGTTTTAAAGGGAATCATTTTTGTTTTCTATTAATTTTAAAGTAAATTTTAGTTTTATATTTCCAGCAAAGCTAAGAGGGAAAAGGAAAGTTTTATGCATATTCAGCATCGTCGTGACAGAAGAAAATGCTATTTAGCAAGCGGTGCTTTATACACCAACCTCCCTTTGGCTTTAAAATTTGAACTCAGGGCCACCAGAAAAATACAGGTGTCTTTTTTCCCATGGGCAGTGTGGCCATAAAGTTTGTCATCCAACCTAGAATACTGCCGAGAGTGAAACAAAGCAATACAAAGAATGCCACCAGTACAACAGGCAAATCAGACATCACTTTCATCACCAAATAAGTCCCTAGTCTACAACAATTTTTTCATTGCTCAAGAGGCTTGATCCAATACATGGTTCCATGGCTAGCACACAGAATAAATGCCCTCTTCCACTGGGATAAATATGCCCTACAGTTTTAAGAATACAAGAGCAGGTTTCTTTCCTTCTCCCTTCTCTTATCCAACCATCTCTACTGCCATTTTAATTACAGAGTCCTGTCGCAGATTCTGTCTAACCAGACGTGCCATAACCTTAGCCCCTACATCCTCGCTCCAAAAAGTTCATCCAGGGGTCTAAAGATTATACAACCCATCTCCTGAATTCAGTTAGTGGGCAGTGAGCTGAATATTTAAAATTCCATAAGGCTGAGTGTAGCGGTTCATGCCTGCAATCCCAGCTATGTGGGAGGCTGAGGTGGAAGGATCATTTGAGCCCAGGAGTTCAAGACCAGCCTGGGCAACAAAGTGAGACCCTGTTTCTACATAAAATTTAACAACTAGCTAGGCATGCACCTGTAGTCCCAGCTACTCAGGAGGCTGAGGTGGGAGGATCCCTTCAGCCCAAGAATTTGAGGTTGTGGTGAGCTATGATCATGCCACTGCACTTCAGCCTGGGTGACAGAGTAAGACCTTGTCTCAGTAAGTAAGTAAGTAAGTAAGTAAGTAAATAAATAAATAAATAAATAAATAAATAAATAAAATTCCACCAGACTGACAATATGATTTAGAATTAGTCTTATCTGCTGTATAAACCAGGACAGAGGTCTAAGGCAATTTCCAAAGTCCTATCAGACAGGTGGCCTTTCTCGCCATTAGCAGGGGGCTCCTCTAAGGCACAGAATATGCACAACCTAATTCTATATTCACAGTGGCTAGTGCCCAGAGCAGGGGCTGGTGTAGAGTGAGTTCTCAGTATGTGCTATGGAATGACCAGGCTGCTTTCTCATCTCCACCAGCTCTGGGTTCTTGAGTGCCCATGTTTTTCCTCCCCCTTTCAATGCAGTGAAGGAGAGTCCTGCCATGATCTGTCAGCTGGCTGGGGTGGGCTTTGTTGCCAGCCCTCAGGGACTGGCTAGCATTCTGATTCTCCCAAGGATTGTGCTGAGCCAAAGAGAGCCTCCCACAGACTCCAGGTACCAGGTTTGGGCACAGGCTGAGTCTGCTGGGTTCCATTCAGTTCAGGAACATCCAACAAAGTCCATTACCTTCCCAGCCCCAGGCTGGGTACTGGAAGCACAGCCTGAAAGTCATATACAACATTGAAAGGTTATATATGCACTGAAGTACGGTGACTAAGAGCAACAACTCCACAATGGGTTTGTATTCCAGCTCCACAATGTACTATCTGATTATCCCTGGGTGAATATTTAACCTCTCTACGCCTGACTTTTCCATTTGTAAAGTGGAAATAATAGAGCCTGCCTCAGAGGGTTGATGTGAGAATTATATTCAATGATTTAGAACCATGCTTGGCACGGCAGAGATGCTCAATAATGCTAACTATTACTATTTTGGGGTTTTGGCTCCTCTTTCTGCGGCCCTAATGCTTGGCCCACTTCCCTTCATTCTCCCTGGTTCTGGCTGGTTCCCCCATTTTTCAGGAGGGTCTTTTCTTTGCTCCTGGCCCATTTCAATGCTGAGGACCAAGGACACACATCTTCACGCTAACATTTGGCTGGTGCCTTGTCCATCAGGATTTAAATCTGAAACCTTTATGAGGTTAAGCAGTTATCTACCATCCCTGAACACAAGTGAATCATTACATAACTATTTTTCTAAGAAGGAAAGAAAACTTGGTCCACACAGAAGGAGGACCAGATTTGGAAGGAGTTGCTCTGAGCCAGAAGCCCCTGTTTCTAAGCATACCTTGTGACTACATATTTCCAGTTCTTTCAGGGACAAAAGTGGGCGTTTCCACCCACCTCTCAGAAATTCTGATACCAGTGAACAAAAAGAATCTTCTTAGGATTTTTAACAATCAGGCTGTTATTTCTTCTCTACCCACCCTAAGTTCTCTACCAGGTACTAGATCATCTTAACTAGTAATGACTGGTTATATTTATTCAGTTAGGCAAATGGACACTTTTCTTTGTGCTTCCCAAGAAATCTTTAATATAATCACCAAAGCCACTACTACCTAGTCAAGAAAGGTAAACTTTGAAATAAACTGGATTTTTTTCACTTAGATTAAGAAAATTCTGAATTTTTATAATTTTATAGTTCATAGCCTCAAACTCCAAATAATTTTAATTCACACACTTAACAGTTGCATTCAGAAACACTGCATTGCTGCCATGCTTGCCCTAGCCAAGTTCCAGGTGGTACTCTTTGCATCATCTCCAACACTTAAATTATAGATAATTTCAGTGAAAAGCAAATAGTCAAAACTATTAGGCCAGGCGCAGTGGCTCACTGCTGTAACCCCAGCACTTTGGGAGGCTGAGGTGGGCAGATCACCCGAGGTTAGGAGTTCGAGACCAACCTGGCCAAAACGGAGAAACCCTGTCTCTACTAAAAATACAAAAAATTAGCTGGGCGCGGTGGCATGCACCTGTAAGCCCAGCTACATGGGAGGCTGAGGAAGGAGAATCATTTGAACCCAGGAGGCAGAGGTTGCAGTGAGCTGAGATCGCGCCATTGTACCCCAGCCTGGATGACAAGAGCAAAACTCCGTCTCAAAAACAAAACAAAACAAAAAACCTATTAGCCAATAAACATAAAAACCTCCCGAAATGTGATCATTTTATTAAGTACAAATCACCACTGCTCTGCCACCCACCTCCCCTACTCCAGTCCTTAGGAATGTTTCCTTCTGATGGATCTGGGTTAAATCCTTAAGACACAACAGTTGAACTATTGTGTCCCAGAAGTCTCTACTTCCAGGATGACTTAAACACATCTCTGACCTAGCTCGTTTTTTTTTGGTTTTGTTTGTTTTTTTGCTAACGATGTCTGCTGACCTGAACCAATGGTCAGTTGCCGTATGCTCCTAACACACACTTACCTCCTTCCTTCCACCAGTATCCACAGTCTTCACACTGATCACCAAATCCCAGCATCAATCCTGGAAGAGACTGTAGAGACCGGCCAATCCAAGCCCTCATTTTACAGATATGGACTCTGGAGCAACTAAGAGATAGACACTTGGCCAGGGTCACGCAGCTCATTAATGCAAGAGCTGGGACTAGAATTGCTTAACTGGAGATTCATCTCCCTGCGGTGTCATTCTTCTTCCAACTGGTTCTTTTGCCCTCCGCCCTAGTTGGCTTTCCTGCACTCACACACAGTCCACACCCTCCTGGGATTTGGCAGCAGCCTGTGAGGCTCACCTGGAGTGAACTAACCCAGCTCAGCTGGCCTGGGACTCTACCTGCGGAAGAACAAGGATCACGTGGCTCTCCCGGAAACATAAATATTGTGTGGGGATGCACAGGATGTTCAAGTATATCCATCACCACAGGTCTGCCAAGTCTGCCATGCTGGGAAGCAAACAGAGCTTACAAGTCATTTCTAATATCTGAGATTGTTAAGTTCTTTCTTCCTATAATTTCAGGTTACCCTGCAATAAGAGCTTTGGTAGTGCCCCCTAACATAAACTTATTTACAATAAACATTTACTTAGGAGATAACCAAACAGCTGTCATTTGCTAGGCACTGTGTTAGCATCAGAGATACAAAAATGAGAAGACGTGATTCCCACCCTTATTTTGGTGGAAGAGAAAGATGCATAGACAATGGTAAGATGTTATGCTAAGTGTTTTGACGCTTGGACAAGAGTAGGCACAAGTCTCACAGACATGCAGAAGCAGCAGCTGAGCCAGCACAGGGGGGCTAGTGGAATATTTTTCATGACCTTTTTATTTAGAATAATTTAAGATTTATAGCAAAGTTGCAAAGATAATGCAGAGAATTCCATATACTTCTCACCCTGGTCTCCCCAGTATTAACATCCTATATTACAGTGGTACCATTGTTACAACTAAGGAACCAGCACTGGCATGTAACCATTAACTAAACTAGTAAAGACTTTTTGGAAAAGGTGATATCTAAGGTGATTTCTTTTATTTATTTATTTATTTATTTATTTATTTATTTATTTATTTATTTTCGAGACAGAGTTTCACTCTTGTTGCCCAGACTGGAGGGCAGTGGCTCAATCTGGGCTCACTGCAACTTCCGCCTCCAGGGTTCAAGCAATTCTCCTGCCTCAGCCTCCCAGTAGCTGGAATTACAGGCTTCTGCTATGACTTCCAGCTTTTTTTTTTCTATTTCTACTAGGGGCAGGGTTTCACCATGTTGGCCAGGCTGGTCTCGAACTCCTGACCTCAGGTGATCCACCCGCCTCGGCCTCCCAAAGTGCTGGGATCACAGGCGTGAGCCACCACACCTGGCCAGGAAAAGGAATTTTAATCAGAAAGAATTCATGTACAAAGACCTATCTTCCTCACCAACATCATCCCTTTTTACTCTCTTCCTCAACCTGTTGCCTCTTCTTCACTCTTCCTCTATTCTTCTCTTTTTCCACTCAATCTCCAACCTCTATCTCCACATCTGCTGGATGTTCCCTGAACTCACCAAACTCTTTGCTTTGGGTCTTTGCACTATAAAATGTATATTTAGAAAGATCACTCAGGCTGCAGGGTAGAAAATGCACTAGCGAGGATAAGACAGAATAAAGAAGACCAATTAATGGGTGGCCTGAGCAAAAGTGGTAGTAGTGGGAACAGAAAGAATATAATGACTTTTAGAGATATTAACGAGATAGAATCAATGAAACTTAGTGGTTAATTCAAGGTAGGGCCTATGGGTGGGGCAAGAGTCAAGTTGACTCCCAGATTTCTGGCTTTAACAACCAGAGGGAATGGATGGTAGTGCCAGTCATTGGGCTAGACAGCACAAGAGTTAAGATGGATTAGAAGAGTGCTATGGTTTGAATATGTCACCGAAAATTCTTGTGTTGAAAATTTAATCCCCAATGCAACAGTATTAGGAGGTGGAATCTAATGGGAGATTTAGGTCATGAGGGCTCCACTCTCTCGAAAGGGCTTTCAGGAATGGGCATTCTCTTCCCCTCCCACCTTTTGCCATGTGAGGATACAGCAAGAAGGCCCTCACCAGACCAGATGCCACCACCTTGATCCTGGACTTCCCAGTCTCTATAACTGAAAGAAAATAAACTTCTGTTCTTCATAAATTACCCAGTCTCAGATATTCTGTAACAGCAGCCCCAAATGCATTAAGACAGATGGGAAGAGGATTGGTTCTGCCTTGAACAGGTGAAGTGTGTACCCACGGGACATCCGAGAAGACAGTGAAGTTAGGAGGTTGGTTGAATATACAACTCTGTTTCTGGAGAGAAGTGAGCTGGAGACATATGTGGTAAATCATTAGCCTAAATACGGCATTTGAGGCCAGGCGAGATTACACATGAGTACAGAAGAGAAGGGGATCCAGGAGAGGTCCTTAAAGAATGTTGCCATTTAAGTGTGACCCAAGGAAGAGTGTGGAAGGAGGCTATGGAGCATCTAGAGAGGTGAGAAGAAAGCTAGAAGAATGTGGTATCCCTGACGCTAAGAGGGGAGGCCTTTCCTAAAAAGGCCACATGGCCAATAGTGTCAAATGCTGCAGAGGGTTTGAGGCCCACAAGAATCTCCTGGATTTGGCAATAAGAACTTCTCTCAAAGGAGGAGTTTCAGAGAACAGATGGGGCCAGAAACCCAACCTGTCCTTAGGCTGCAGAATAAATAGGAGGTGGGTGGGCATAGTGGCTCACGTCTGTAATCCTAGCACTTTGGGAGGCCGAGGCGGGCAGATTACTTGAGGTCAGGAGTTTGAGACCAGCCTGGTCAACATGACGAAACCCCGTCTCTACTAAAAAAAAAAAAAAAAAAAAAAAATTAACCAGGCATGGTGGCGTGCACCTGTAGTCCTAGCTACTTAGGAGACTGAAGCAAGAGAATCACCTGAACCCAGGAGGTAGAGGCTGCAGTGAGCCGAGATCGTGCTACTGCACTCCAGCCTGGACAACAGAGAGAGTCTCCATCTCAATGAAAAAAAAAGAATAAATAGGAGGTGAGGAAAAGAGGACTGTGGGTGCTCTGCAACTTTTTAAAGAAGATTTACTGTGAATCAGAGGCCAGAGATAATTTAAATGGGACTGGCAAATGATAGTAGATACTGGGAGTTTTTTGGTTTGGGTTTGATAGGGTCTTGCTTTGTCACTCAGGCTGGCATGTGGTGGCACGATCATGGCTCACTGCAGCCTGTATCTCCCAGGCTCACATGATCCTCCCACCGCAGCCTCTGGAATAGCTGGAACCACAGGTGTGTGCCACCACCATGACCAACTAATCTTTTTTTTTTTTTGGGGGGTAGAGATGGCGTCTCACTTTGTTGCTCAGGCTGGTCTCAAACTCCTGAGCTCAAGTGATCCTCCTGCCTCAGCCTCCCAAAGTGCTGGGATTACGGGCATGAGCCACCATGCCCAGCCTTTTAGATACTGTTGTGGTAAATAAATAAATAAAATAAAATAAAATAAAATAAAAATAAAAAACACCTTCTCCATTTAGAGTATGCTTAATTCATAATTTTTCTAGTGAAAAATTATGTCTTGTTGTTAGTAGTAGCTACTACCATTTATAAAGTGTCCACCATAAGCCAGGCACATTATGTACATTGTTTTATTTCACTCTTTAAACAACACTTTGAAGTAGCTACTATATCCTTCTGTTACAGTTGAAGAAACTAAAGCCCAGAAAAGTTAAGCATATGGCACAAGGTCTCAAAACAACCTCATAGAGGAGCTGGAACTTAAACCTAACCTTCACTCCAAAGCCCATGCTTTTTCTACTGCAACTGTATTACCTCTCCTAAATACTTCCTACAGCTGGCCTTCATTTCACAGTGCAAAACACAAGCACTAAGCAGGGGCCAGAAATTTCACCCTCCACTGTGAGAGACCTGAGGGAAGAGATGGATAACCCAGACACACACTTCTTGTTCAAGGACAATCTCTGAGTAAGGAATAAACAGTCTCTGGCTTTGAATCCCAGAGTTCCTTGTGGGGGACTCAATATGTCCCTTTGGGGGTTTTTTTTGGGGAGGGTGGGGGGAGGCTTGCGCATGTACATGAGAGGAGGTAGAGCCAGAGAGCTCAGAGTAAATCAATCATTGTTAACTAGAAAAGTGGAGGTGTGAGTATGGGAAAATTGCAAAATTTTATGAGAATTTTGCAAAAATTGTTTTTCACCTGGAGAAAACAAGTGTCAAGGAAGACCCAAGCTGCCATGAGGAAGAATGATAAGCCTTGCATTTGAAACTCTGGAGGACATAACTGGGGCCAGTGGGGACGTGGTATGGAAAGGCAGGTTTGACTCTAATAAGAAGAGTTGCCCATCTAATAAGAAGAGTTGCCCATCTAATAAGAAGAGTTGCCCATCTAAGGGTGGACAGAACTGCGCCACAAAGTGGTGTTTCCTGTGACTAGAGATAGTCAAATCGAAGCAGGGGTGTGGAAGTTAGGGGCCAAGCATTAAAGAAGGCTTGGATGGCATTTTAGACAATCCTGGATCTGCGATTTTGAGAGGCCCTCTGAAGAAAATGGTTAAGACAAGATTTCACATATGAAGGCCTGGCCTTTATTCTCCCCAAATGAATTCTAAATATTATGTAATGGGAAGATTGGCATGTTCCTTTATTCGCAATCTGTACAAACAATGTATAGCAATTTAACTTTGATAAGAAAGAAAAAATGTCTTCCTACCTTTAGGAAGCTCTGTGTCTTTTCTAAGATGAGACGAGTGGTTACCTACTGGTATTTTTAGCCAGTAGATAACCCTGTCATCCTGATAATGTCAGGGACAGAGTGTGGACAATGGATACTGGTAGCCTTACCCTTGTTTCTCATGGAGATTAGAAATAAGGAGTTCATTTCCTACTTTCTCAAAGGGCTCTTGACAGGGGGTTACAGCAAGCCTAACAGAATAAGAGGAAGATCTATAAGCACTAAATCAATAAAAGATCCTTTTCTTCTGTCTCTTTCTTTCACTTGATAAATATTAATTGAGTACCCACTATATTACAGGCACTGCATTTTTATGGAAAGGCAAGGAACTATACCCAGCTGTATAAGCACATTTTCATAACATATGCATGTATCTTTTGTGTAATAGGGATGGGATGGAAATGATGGCAAAATCAGCTCTAACTTCTGCAGGGAGATGGCTATAAATTAGTATGTGCTCTAAATGATGTCAATGCAAACTAAGCCCTCAGTACATTTTACCTTTCCTGCTGCAAAATAACTTCTAGCACAAGAAAGCAAACCTCTTCTAAAAACAAAATCTTCCATTCCCTTGTTTGTAGTTCTAAAGGCCTGGAGACCTGACATCTACACCCTTGGTCCAGAAAAAAGAGGGTCACTAGGAAACACTGAGAACTCTGAATTTAAGGTAGTAATTCTAATGATCAGGGAAATTTTTAAGTTTGCACAAAATTAGTGCTACAAGGATGTTCACTGAAGTATTATTTATACAGAAAATATGGAAGCAACTGAATACCCAAAGGAAGAGATTTAGTAAATAAATTATGGTAAATCCATATACTGGAATGTCATACAGCCATCATTAATGATGTTCAGAGGAATATTTAAAGATATAGGAAAATAGTCAATATCACTTAATGAAAAATGCAAGTAAAAATAGCATATACTAAATGTTCTATTTTTGTAAAAATACATAGATACAAATAGGTATGGAGATATATATATATATGCCTGCACACACACACACACACACACACACACACACACACACACACACACAAGAAAGAGCAAGAGCTATACATGTATATGACAGAAGAAAGGCCAAAAGAATTACCACCAATGTGAGTGGCTGTAGTATCATGGGGAATTATTTTTTTTTCTTTAATTCTGTATTGTCTAAATTTTATTATAGTAAACGTAGTTTTTTTGTAAAAAAAAAAAAAAAAAGCAAGTTATTTGAAGTTTGATAAGGGTTTATATAATTATATTGCTATAAATAAATACAAGCAAATACATTTTAAAGTTCATTCTATAACTCTGCCTATGACAGACTAAAATTATTTAATTGATTTTTATTTAGTCAAACAAAAACAACCTGTTCTAAAAGAGTGAGAAATAAGTAACTATATAAAAATAATATGTAGGGTTGGGTATGGAGGCTCACGTCTGCAATCCCAGCACTTTGGGAGGCCAAGGTAGGTGGATCACTTGAGGTCAGGTGTTCGAGACCAGCTTGGCCAACATGGTGAAACCCCATCTCTCCTAAAAATACAAAAATTAGCAAGGCGTGGTGGTGCACACTTGTAATCCCAGCTACTCAGGAGGCTAAGGCAGGATAATTGCTTGAACTCAGAAGGCAGAGGTTGCAGTGAGCCGAGATTATGCCACTGCACTCCAACCTGGGCAACAGAACAAGACTCTGTCTCAAAATAATAATAATAATACTAGTAGGATTTGGGGGAAATTTCTTTTGGGGACAATTTCCTTTCAATCTAATATACAAAGCCACCAATTTTTAAATTCTAAACACTAGTAGATATGAAATGCATTCATTCACTCATTCACTTGGGGGTACTTACTGAGTTTCTACCATGTAAATATCTGTATTTATCCTCGGTTGCTTGGAGGATGACAGAATGAGCAATGACATGTTCCCTGTACTTGAGGTGCTTACAGTCTACATGGCAAGAGATCAAATATTCATGAATTATCCAGACAACAAAGCCCTAAAGGTTAGAACTGAGAACGGGGTGTCATAGAAAGCAAATGCCAGTGAGGTGAAAGTTATCAATATTCTACCTCTCCTTTAAGGTTCAAAGGGCCCCTCTTCCTGAAGAGGCATCTGTCTCTTAGTGAGCAGTAATTTCTAGAAGTAAGTTATCCTCTCTGCTAGGTGAGGACTCTGGTTAGCATCTACCACGAAACAACCCTTACTGAGAGCCCAGGGTCCTTTCTTTGTCCTGACCCTTATTCCATTCATCTTGGGTCCAGAGTGAACTTTAAAGTCAAGTTTATTTTAGGAATTCCAGGCCATGTTCACCTCCTGAAGGAATGAGGAAGGAGAGGTGTGGGGCTGGATAATAACACAGTCCAGATTAACAACTGGTGATGGGTGAGGTAATGTGGAAAGAAGGGCTGCCTTTAGTCTCTTGATGAGTAACAGCAACCTCTTATCCTGTCCCTCCCAAGCCCGGGTTTAACAACACTCCATTCTTTTCATCGTTACCTCTGAGGGGAGGATTGTCAATGAGAATATTCACAGTTAAAGTATCGAAACCAACAAGGTGCAATGGGGAAAGGTGCTAAACTGGGAGCCCAGAGACCTATCCTAGTCCAAGCCAGTTCTAACTAGCATCCCTTTGGGTCTCAGTTTCCCCATTTGCCAAATGAAGGGGTTGAATTGTTCAATACTCAAAGCCTATATAGCTCCCTATAAATTAGGAATCACAAGCTTCCTGTGATTTTATGTTGGATTTATTCCCCAATCATGAGTCATCAGTCAATCTCTGACTTTGCAAATACAAATTCCTCACCAATGATGGAAATTAAAGCACTTAATTCTCTTATGAGTAGGTTGCACACTCTGAATGGTGTGTACTGTACTGTCTGGGAAGTTGAGGCAAAGGAAATGGCTCTTTAATCCCTCCTGGGATCTAAATGGAAAACAAGACAGGCTGTGACATCAGCTCCCATTTCCTCTGCGATCAGACTAAATAATACAAATATCAATATTAAATTATGCGTGCATACTTTTTATTTTTGCCTTCCACGGCAAATCACAGTGAATCCTTTGCTCTTAGCTTTTAGTTCAAGGTTATGTAGGAAGAACAGGAAAAATGAACACAGAATTACAGCATCTTTAGAGCTGCGGGCAACTTTAAAGATTAGTCCCAACCTCTCATCATCCCATCATTGAGGAAAAATGAGGGGTCCAAGATGCGAAATAGCTCCATCTAATGTTGACTTCCTGAAGCATATTTTCTCAATTTGCCTCACCTAAACCCACTGTCATTGGACAATACCACCACCTACATGCCAAATAAATAAGCACTTTTTAAAAAAGCCAAAAAAGAGAAGCGAATCTCTTTTCATGAGTTTCCTTCATTACAACTAGATGAACCATGCAAGTGGAAAACTGAATTCACCAGGAGGAATGTATCTGAGACAGGAATGGGTCATCCTCTTAGACTGTATCCAACACCAATTCTTCACTCCAAGATCTAGCTACTCCGTATTTCTATCCCCTACCTACTTCTGTCTCTACAGGTATGCAAGCACCAGACCTCAGAAAATTGTTATGAAAATAATATTGCCCTTTAACAGGCTAGCCATTTGCTACCATATCACCTACCAGGTGTAAAGGTGCTGCTTTAGCTGGGCATGGTGGTGGTTGCCTGTACCCCAGCTACTTGGGAGGCTGAGGCAAGAGGATCCCTCCAGCCCAGGAGTTTGAGACTAGCCTGGGCAACATAGCAAGACCCTGTCTCAAAAAATTAATTTAAGAAAGTACTGCTTTAATTTAGGAAATAAAATTCAAATGCTTAAAATCTGTTCTTTTCACCAAGAAGCATGATTTCTGCTAATTTATCCCATCTTTCATTTCCTGTGAAAGTTACTCAAAAGCATCTCTGCAGAGAAAATAAATTAATTGATAGTTTCATATGTAAGCTATTTTTCTAAACTTGGTCAGCATTAGGGGTTGAAGTTACTGGAACCACGTAACAAGATCTCATCCCTTCCCAATCACTTTGCCTCACTATTCGGATGGATGAGATATGCCTTACTGTTACATCCATCCTATTGTGGAACACACACTCTTATTTTTTAACAGATGAAGTTTGCTCTGCCACCCAGGTTGGAATGCAGTGCTGTGATCATAGCGCACAGCAGCCTCACACTCCTGGGCTCAAGCAGTCCTCCCCCTGCCTTAGCTTCCTCAGTAGTTGGGACTACAGCCATGTGTCACTACACCTGGTTATTTTTTTCTATTTTGTTAGAAATAGAAATATTTCTGACCACATGCGATGACATTTTCATAGTCAGGCGCTCCATACCAGAAAGTTCAAGATGACAATAAAATTCAAGATGCATAGGTTGTTTTAAAAAATGCATAGACTGTTAGAACTGGAAGAAACTTTCAAAAGTGTCTCATTATATGCCTTCCCTTTCCAACTAAAGAAATGGAAGAACTGGGTGCAGTGGTTCATGCTTCAGTCAGGAGACTGAGGCAAGAGGATTACTTGAGCCCAGGAGTTTGAGACCAGCCTGGACAACACAGCAAGACCCTATTTCTAACAAAATAGAAAAAAATAAGCAGGTGTAGTGGCACGTGCCTATAGTCCCAACCACTCAGGAAGCTAAGGCAGGAGGAGGACTGCTTGAGCCCAGGAGTGTGAGGCTGCGGTGAGCTATGATCACACCACTGCACTCCAACCTGGGTGGCAGAGCAAAACTTCATCTCTTAAAAAATAAAAAAGAAAATTAGCCAGGCCTGGTGGCACACACCTGTAGTACCAGCTACTCAGAAGACTGAGGCAGGAGAATCATTTGAACCTGGGAGGCAGAGGTTGCGGTGAGCCAAGATCGCACCACTGCACTCCAGCCTGGGTGACAGAGCAAGACTCAGTCTAAAATAAATAAATAAGAAGAAAGAAATGGAGTTGCAGTGAAATCAGATACTCATCCCTCATCACACCACTAGTTGGCAGCAGTGCCAGATCTAGTGTCCATGTCTCCAGTGTTCACGTTCTTTCCACAGTCCGTGCTGCTTTCAGCATCACTGTAGGCTTTCTAAACCCTCACGAAGGGTTGGCTGGAGGCTATTCCTTGGGAGTCAGCCACTCCCATTCCAGAGCTGCCTCTGCTATTCCACTGTATGAATTACAGATGCAAAAGGTTGCTAAAGCTGGAATAAGCAGATAAGTTTCCTTTCTTACCCCAGTGTCTTACATTCTGTCAACCAGAAAGGTGACCGCGCTTATAGTTTTAGTTGCTCTCATAGTAAATTATTGTCCTGATTTATCCAAAGTCCATTGCTGCTATTCAATATGCAATCAAGAAGGAACATTCTGGTTTTGAATTATGTGAGCAATTCAGTCATCTGGCTTGTGTGTAAGAAGTAGATATGGCTAGTTGGCTTGTATAACTTGGGGCAGCAGCCTACTCACTCGGTTTGGATGCTTCTGTGACAGGAAATCTGGTTGCATCAAACTCCTAACTCCAGCGATGTCCATTCATGTGGGCACTGTTAAAGACTAACAGATGAGCAGTAGGGTGCAGGGGAAAGATAATTCAACTTGACATGATAATTTTCTGCATTAGAACCCTGTCCTGTGCATCACCAGCAGAATGACTTCAGACTTTAGTGCACTTTAGACTTCAGCTGCGATGTTCCAGATCAAGGGGCTCACACCAAAGCTGGACTTGGTTTCTGAGCCTCCTTCTACTCATCTGTAAAATGCTGATCAGATTTGAACTTGCTTTATACATATTGTGTTACTTGGCTAACAGTATTTTAAAGACCTCTGTGCTTCAATAATCTGTAAAAAGGCCAGGTGCGGTGGCTCATGCCTGTAATCACGGCACTTTTGGAGGCCAAGGTGGGCAGATCACCTGAGGTCAGGAGTTTAAGACCAGCCTGGCCAACATGGTGAAACCCTGTCTCTACAAAAACTACAAAATTTAGCCAGGCATGGTGGTGCGCACCTGTAATCCCAGCTACTCAGGAGGCTGAGGCAGGAGAATCACTTGAACCTGGGAAGCAGAGGTTGCAGTGAGCTGAAATCGCGCCACTGCACTCCGGCCTGGGCGGCAGAGCGAGACTCTGTATCAAAAAAAAAAAAAAAAAAAAAAAAGTTTCATCTTTGTCTCTTTGTTTTAACTTATGTAAAATTTCAAACACAGTCAAGAAAGACTAGAATAATTAACTAATATGAAGTCACCAGTTTTTAATATTTTGCTGACATCATTTATCTCTCACAATACTTTTTTCCCCTCTGAGGTATTTTTAAGCACATTTGGGGGCCGGGCGCGGTAGCTCACGCCTGTAATCCCAGCACTTTGGGAGGCGGGGGCGGGATGATCGCTTGGATCCTGGAAACCAGGAGTTCCAGATCAGTCTCAACAACAATAATTAGCAATAAAAAATAAATAAAAATCAAAGCACATTTGAGCAAGTTGTTTTAAAGATCTCTGTGCTTCAATTTTCTAATCTAGGAAATGATTATAATATCGAATTCACAGGAGACAATTATATTGAATATTCAATAAATGTTAGTTATCACTGTTTACAGTGGTATCTTATGTGCACAGTCCCCTCCAGGGCGTAAAAGCACTTTGCAGCGCAGCGCTCCAGGATCAAGACAGATGTTATTGTTGTTGCTATTATTATTATTATCATTATTTTGAGACAGAGTCTCGCTCTGTCGCCCAGGCTGGAGTGCAGTGGCGCGATTTCGGTTCACTGCAACCTCCGCCTCCTGGGTTCAAGCGATTTTCCTGCCTTAGCCTCCCGAGTAGCTGGGATTACAGGCACGCGCCACCGAGTCGGGCTGTTTTTTGTATAAGACAGATGTTATTAAAGACAGCGTGGAGAAACCCAAGTCTGCGTTGCTGAGATTGCTGCCGCCAGCCTCAGACCGCACTTCAGATCCGCTGGGTCAGGACGTGGAATGTCCCTTGCAGGCATCCATCGTCCAGTGTGGCAACGGGGGGGGCGGGAACAGGAAGTGGGGATAGGCCCAGTTCCGGGCGCGAGGCGGCCACTGGGAAGAGGAGAGCGCGGCATCTGGAAACTGCAAAGTCAGAGCCGCGATGTTCCGGATTGAGGGCCTCGCGCCGAAGCTGGACCCGGAGGAGATGAAACGGAAGATGCGCGAGGATGTGATCTCTTCCATACGGAACTTTCTCATCTACGTGGCCCTGCTGCGAGTCAGTGAGTGTCTCCCGGGCTGTGACTGTGAGACTAGCGGGGAGCTCACCGGCGGGCACCCCTTAACTCTAATCCTACAGGCCATCGGGGCCCTTGAACTGAGCTGAACGGTAGTGGGGAGCAAGGAGGGTACGCGTTGAGGGCGACGGGCATATGCGCGGTTTGAGGTCTGCGGGTCAGGGTCGGGGCACTGAAGTGCACGTGGTGGCCCGGCGCGCGTGGTTAATCATCCTGGTTATCCCAGCTTTAAGAATGTTTGAGCTGCCGGGCACGTTGGCTTACGCCTGTAATCCTACCCAGCACTTTGTGAGGCCGAGGCGGGCGGATCATTTGGGGTCAGGAGTTCGTGGTGGCGGGCTTCTGTAATCCCAGCTCCTCGGGAGACTAAGGTGGGAGGATTGCTTGAACCCAGGAGGCGGAGGTTGCAGTGAGCCGAGATCGCGACACTGCACTCCAGCTTGGGTGACAGAACAAGACTCCATCTCAAAAAAAAAGAATGTTTGAGCTGAAAGAGCTTAAGTAATGATCCCTAGAGAAACTCCCTCGTTTTGCAGACAGAGAAACGGAACCAGAGTAGGGAAGGTCACTCAGCGATTCAGTGAATGATCTTGACCTAAAATCCAGAACTCTTAACTCAATACCAGGTTCCTTCCCTCTCTTTTCTTTTATTTATTTATTTATTTATTTATTTATTTATTTATTTATTTATTTATTTTTTCTCGAGACAATCTCGCCTCTTGCCCAGGCTGGAGTGCAGTGGCGCAATCTCAGCCCAGTGCATCCTCTGCCTCTCGAGTTCAAGTCATTCTACTACCTCAACCTCCCGAGTAGCTGAGATTATAGGCGTGTGCCACCACGCCCGGCTAATATTTTTATTTTTAGTAGAGATGGGTGTTTCACCATGTTGGCCAGGCTGGTCTCGAACTCTTGACCTCAGGTGATCCGCCTGCCTGGGCCTCCCAAAGTGCTGGGATTACAGGCGTGAACCAGCGGCCAGGTTCCTTCCCATTCAAAAGTGCTGACCTTTGAAATCCAAAAAGTTTTGCTTCATTTCTGTTTCTTTGTATAGAGGGTGAAGTAAATGATTACTTTTTTGGAAGAAATGGGAAAAAAGAATATGAATCTATAGGATTAATGCAAATATTTGAGGGTTTTTTTTTTTCTATATTTTACAATTGACAGGAAGTTACTCCCATTATATAGTCTTGACAGTGGACCTTTGAGGGAGGCAGGGCCTAAGATTCTTTATATCATTTTACATATGAAAACTTACTTTCAGAGGGGACTTAGCAAGGAAGGGCGGTATCAGAGTTATAGGAACACTGAACATAAGAACTGGAAGCAGCTTTATGATCAGTTCTCGAATGCCCTGCCTTCTCGTTCTCAATTCAGTATGCTTTCCATTGTTCCTTGCTGTATATTATTGGCCAGCCAGTCTGGATGGAGTGGCAGGGATGGTTCAAATAAATGAAGGCCATACCAAGGTCATCCTATTGAAGGCTCATGTTGGACCTAGGCCGAGATCTCCCTTATTGTGTGTCTCTTTCACTGTCTGTGGTATTACTCTGCTTTCACAGGAGATCAAGTCTTGGGGAACAGAAACACCCATGTCATCCTACTTCAACAGCTTCTTGCAACTCCCAAATTTACTTATTTCCTGCCTCCTGCCTTTTTCATTGATCTAGCTGCCAGTAAAATATTTGCTGCTTCTCAGCAAATTTGTATTTGATATGAATTGTTTATTTTCACTTTTAAGTTGAAATATAATTTGTACATTATACAATATACCCATTTAAAGTGTACAATTTAGTGGTTTTTAGCAAAGTCAGTTGTGCAGCCATCACAATTTGACAATATTTTCTTTCCCCCTAGAAGAAACACCATACGCATTCATTGTTACCCCATTTTCCCTTTTCTACAGCCTTTCACAGCTACTCATCTACTTTTTCTCTATGGATTTGTCTATTCTGGAATTTTTTTTTTTTTTTTTTTTTTTTTTTTTGAGACAGGGTCTTGCTCTGTTGCCCAAGCTAGAGGGCAGAGGTGGAGGCTGCAGCGATCGTGACTCACAGCAACCTCGACCTCCTGGGCTCAAGTGATCCAACTACTTTCAGCCTCCTGAGTAACTAAAACTGCAGGCACACGCCAGCACGCCCTGCTAATTTTTGTAGACACGAGGTTTCATTTTGTTGCCCAGGTCGGTCTCGAACTACTGGGCTCTATCAATCCTTCTCATTTCCACCTTCTAGTGTGTTGGGATTACAGGTGTGGGCCACCACACCTGGCCCTGGATATTTCATTTAAATGAAATCGTCAAATGCATGGCCTTTTGTGTCTGGCTTATTTCACTTAGCATAAGGTTTTCAAGATTCATCCATGTCGTAGCATGTGTCAGAACTTCATTTTGATGGCTAAATAAGTTTCTATTGGAAGGATATATCACATTTTGCTTATCCATTGATTATTTCACGGATTATTTTCTGTCGTTAAGAATTAGTAGAAAAGGTTGGATATACTGCTGACTTTATCAGCTTCTGACAGATCTCAGTGTCTTCAGTTTAATATTAACAAATTGAGCTGAGTACAGCGGCTCAATGCCTGTAATTTCAGCACTTTGCGGGGCTGAGGAGGGCAGGTTGCTTGAGCTCAGGAGTTCAAGACCAGCCTTGGCAACATGGCGACCCCGTCTTTTGAAAAAATACAAAAATTAGCCAGGCATGGTGGCATGTGCCTATAGTCCCAACTACTCGGGGGACTGGAAAAAAAAAAAATAACAAAGTGTTCTATTTGTATGAGTATTGAGAAAGAAGGTGATTTGAGTAACTTTTTTTGGTCACAACACTTTTACACCGAACAGTAATATCACTTCTTTAGATCTATATGTTGACACTTACTTTTCTAGACATTTCTATGTACATGATCTTATTAGACCCTCTTAATGACTGAGGTAGGACTGTATCAGATGTGATTAGAGTATGTAAGTGATACAGAGCTAATCAGTAAGAGATCCAAAATATATTTTCCTCCTTTTTTCTCTAGCAGTGTCCAGCTCTTCTGGTTCTCTAGTCCAGTGTTTTTCCATAACTTCTGCCTTTCAAATGAGTTTTTTTTTTTTTTTTTTTTTTTTTTTTGAGACGGAGTCTTGCTCTGTGCCACAGGCTGGAGTGCAGTGGCGCGATCTCGGCTCACTGCAAGCTCCGCCCCCCGGGTTCACACCATTCTCCTGCCTCAGCCTCCCGAGTAGCTGGGACTACAGGTGCCCGCCACCACGCCCGGCTAATTTTTTTGTATTTTTTTTTTAGTAGATACGGGGTTTCACGATGTTAGCCAGGATGGTCTCGATCTCCTGACCTTGTGATCCGCCCGCCTCGGACTCCCAAAGTGCTGGGATTACAGGCTTGAGCCACCGCAGGTGAAAAATACCCATTTGTTTCCTCTAGAGTTCCTTTTACAGTTAAAATAAATCGCCAGAGTAAAGGATTATCATTTGAAAAAGAATTGGATTTATACTTTATCATCCTAAGGGGCAACCTATCTGGAGAAAAGGTTTTACATAGTATAAGAATGAAATTTACAGTAATAGCTGAATGACAGTAGAATGGGCTGCTTTGGAAGGCAATGAGTCCCTTTTGCTGCGTTGTACAGGCAGATGCTTGACCATCACTTGGAGTTATTTTCAAAAACATGTTGAATAAACCTATAAGGTTTCCTTCCCCAGTCTTATAATTTTATAATGTAGCCTATGGACTAATAGATTTGAAAACTAATTTTAGATTTATTTTTCTTTCAGCTCCATTTATCTTAAAGAAATTGGACAGCATATGAAGACTGGACATCTCATATGAATGCACGATATGAAGAGCCTGGTTACAGTTTCGACTCCTCTCTGCAAGTGAATAGGCCCAGAAAGGTGTAAGAGACTCTTTGAATGGACATAAAATTCTGCTTGTTAAGAACAAGTTTGGCTCTGGTAACTGACGTTCAAAGCTAAAATTTAAAACTATTTGGGAAGTATGAAACGATGTCTCATGATCTGGTGTACCCTTATCCCTGTGACATTTCGCCTCTGACAATACTGGTATAATTGTAAATAATGTCAAACTCCATTTTCTAGCAAGTATTGAGGGAGCTGTGTCTGAAATGGCACTGTCTTGTCAGTCATTTCTGTTTACCTTTTCTGCCCAGAGTATATTTGTGAAGAGTCTCTTAATAGTTATGTTTCGTGGAAATCAACACATAACCACAACAACTTTTAAGCACAGGATCATTAGTCTATGTTTTTAATAAACATATCGATTAAGAAAAATTGGGTTTCTATTTTTCTTATCCTACTTTTTGCAGCAATCACTAGTGAGACTATTATAATATTGAGATTATTGCAAGCTTCAGTAAGTTCGTCTTATTTTGGACTAGAGAATTTGCCAATCCTGATGAAGCGTCATTGTGTTTTATTGCCAGGCAGTCTTAATGAAAGGTAGCATTACTGCTTGATGCTGAGTATATGAAATATTAGTACCACCAGAGGAAAAAAGTACTATATTTTTAAGCCAAATAGTTCTCCAAGTTTGTTGTGTCAGTGGGGGGATAGTCCTTAACCTTCTCCCCAGGAGCAACTACATACACCTCTTTTTAGCTGATTTTATTGGTATTTACCTTTTTGTCTCTAAATAATGTGATGGTCGTGATTGGGATTTAGGTGTCTTTCCTCTCTTTAGCTCCATCACTCACATATCTTGTCATCTCTTCCTTTCAAAGGATAACTGTGGGGAAAAGAAAGAGAGATCAGACTGTTACTGTGTCTATATAGAAAGAAGTAGACATAAGAGACTCCATTTTGTTCTGTATTTGAGATGCTGTTAATCTGTGACCCTACCGCCAACCTTGTCCTTGCAAGAGACACGTACTGTGGTGACTCAAGGTTTAAAGGATTTTGGGCTGTGCAGGGAGTGCTTTGTTAAAAAGGTGCCTGAAGGCAGCTTGCTGGTTAAAAGTCATCACCATTCTCTTAATCTCAAGTACCCAGGGACACGTACACTGCCAAAGGAAGGTCGTACACTGCCAAAGGAAGGTCGCAGGGACCTCTGCCTAGGAAAGCTAGGTATTGTCCAAGGTTTCTCCCCATGTGATAGTCTGAAATAAGGCCTCGTGGGAAGGGAAAGACCTGATTGTCCCCTAGCCTGACACCTGTGAAGGGTCTGTGCTGAGGAGGACTAGTGTAAGAGGAAAGAAGGCCTCTTGGCAGTTGAGATAGAGAAAAGCATCTGTCTCCTGCAGGTCCCTGGGCAATGGAACATCTCAGTGTAAAACCCGATTGTATGTTCTGTTTACTGAGAAAGGAGAAAACCGCCTTAGGGCGAAAGGTGGGACTTGCTAGTGCAATGCTGCTCTTTGTGCACTAAAAAGATTTATGGAGATGTTTACATATGCATATCAAGTCACAGCACTTTTCCTTAAACTTCAGTGACCGAGATCTTTATTCATATGTCTTACTGCTGACCTTCTCCCTACGATGATCCTATTATCCTGCCACTTCCCTTTTTCTAAGACGGTAAAGATAATGATCAATAAATACTGAGGGAACTCAGAGACCGGGCAGGCATGGGTCCTCTGTATGCTGAGCGTGGGTCCCCTGGGCCCACTTTTTCTTTCTCTATACTTTGTCTCTGTGTCTCATTTCTTCTCTCAAGTCTCTCGTTCCACCTAAGGAGAAACGCCCACAGGTGTGGAGGGGCAGGCCCTTCAGATAACATAGTGTGATTTGAGTAGGTCAGTATCATTAGGAATGATTCTGAGTATAGTGCCTGGTTTTCTTTTGCTGTATATCCTTTTGTTTTTTTTCTAGGCTTGGTTTTTCTATGGAATCTCCACTAAATCAACTAAACTTTTTGCCATTTATCTAAATCATTCACAGCAATCAGCTTTATTAGGTACTCTGTTTCATTTTCCTGAGTAAGCCTTTCCTGGAGTCTTCTGACCTGCCCCTGACTGGACTGATAGCCTTCTATGCCTGATGTGTGGCTGTATTCTGGGAACTCCCTTCACTATTGTCCGGGAATCCTTTTTCTTCTCTGTTATTGTATCTCATGTTTTCTGTTACCTAGTGTCTTGGTTTACTCCATTGTTTGATGGAGCATTTTTTTCTCTAGCAGTGTCTTCCTGAGAAAGGTGACATAGGAGGTGAATGACCTTGCTGGTCTAAAAATGTCTCTATTTTTCTTTTTGACACAGAGTCTTGATCTGTCAACCAGGCTGGAGTACAGTGGCGTGATCTTGGCTCACTGCAACCTCCACCTCCCAGGTCAGTTCAAGCGATTTTCTTGCCTCAGCCTCCCAAGTAGCTGGGATTACTAAAGGCGCGTGCCACCACACCTGGCTAATTTTTGTATTTTTAGTAGAGACAGGGTTTTGCCATGTTGGCTAGGCTAGTCTCGAATTCCTGACCTCAGGTAATCTGCCCACCTCAGCCTCCCAAAGTGCTGGGATTACAGGTTTGAGCCACCATGCCTGGCCTTAAAAATGTCTTTATTCTATAGTTTGCTGAATATAGGGTTCTAGATTAGCAATCATTTCCCTTGAGAATTTTAAAGCAAAACATCTAGCTTTCAGTGTTACTGCTGAGAAATCTGAAATCATTCTGATTCCTGATTTTTTTGTGGGACTAAATTTTTCGTCCTGAGAAACAAGGATCTTTGTTCCTAGTATGCTTGTGTTCCATGATGACATCGCTTAGTGTGTGTTTATTTTAATTCACTGTGGTGGGCACTTGGTGGACCTATTTAAACTTGAGACTTGTATCTTTTAGTTCTCAAATTTTGTAGGTTTTAAAATAATTTTATTATTTTTTTATGGGTACATAAGTATATATTTATGGGGTGCATGAGATATTTTGATACAGGCATACAATGCGTAATAATCACATCAGGATAAAGGGATTATCTGTCACCTCATTTATAATTTCTTTGTATTACAAACATTCCAGTTATACTTTTAGATATTTTTAGATGTACAGTAATTATTGACTGTAATCACCCATTATGCTATCAAATACTAGAACTTATTCATTACATCTAACTATATTTTTGCACCCATTAGCCATCCGTGTTCCTCCTCTAACCTTTCCCAGCCTCTAGTAACCATCATTCTACTCTATCTCCATGAGTTGAGTACCTCCCATCAATGAATGCTTGTAGGTTTTTTTTTATTGATTTCCTCTCCTTCTTTTTCCTTCTGCTCTCTTTTTAGAATGATAGTACTTTTAATGTTTTCTTTTTCCTTTATAGTCTATTTTATCTATAATTACTTTTCTTTTTTTTGTTTGTTTGTTTCATATTAGATGCTTCCGTTGGTTGTCTGCTCACATTAAAAAATTGGGAACCAACATGGATTAAAGGCTCGGAGTAGAGCTTGTTGATGTTGAACTTTGCCAAAGGGCCATCTATTGGGCCATTTTTGTTGAGAAAACTTTTTGTGTCTGTATCTTTAGTTATTCCCTATCGAGCTGGTCATTCCTCAGAGAACAAAGACTCTTCCAATCTCCCAAGTGCTGAATGAGGCCGTGCCAATGTTCTGGGATTCAAAGGAATGGGGCTGTGGTGAGGCTCAGGAGAGAGAGGTGTGCGTATGTGTTTCAGTATCCAGTATGCATTTGCTCACTGTGTCTCTCTTTTGAGTATAATAACTCTGCCCAAACTACTTGGCATCCCGTAATCTAGAGACCTTCTATTTTACCCTTTTCAGAAAATAAACTTTTTATTTTTTAGAGACAGGGTTTTGCTCCAGGCTGGGGTGCAGTGCATGATCTTGGCTCACTGCAACCTCTGCCTCCCTGACTCAAATGATTCTTGTGCCTTAGCCACCTGAGTAGCTGGGATTACAGGCGCACACCACCATGCTTGGCTAATTTTTGTATTTTTAATAGAGACCATGTTTCATCATGTTGGCCAGGCTGGTCTTGAACTGCTGGCCTTAGGTGATCTGCCCATCTCAGCTTCCCAAAGTGCTGGGATTACAGGCGTGAGCCACTGCCTGGCCAGAAAAAAAACTTGTAATTTTGAGAGGGCACTGTGTAGTGGAGGCTGTTTAGCCGCATAGAGTTGCAGAGAGCATCTGATTACTTAAACCTTGCACCAAGTCTTATTTTAATGTGTACCCTTCTACCCCTTATTTCTAGAGGCACCTAAAGCCACCAGTTTCTGAGCCTTTTAGGGATTCCATGATATAAATTAGGTTGTGAGTTTTTTGTTGTTTGCGGGTTCCTGTGGGTTTTTTTTTCTTTTCCTACTGCTGGCTCAGAATTCAGTTTTTCAGTCTACTACATTACTTACTGTTGATCTACCTGTTTTCCAGCTTCTAACATTTTATTCCTGTTTCCTCTTTTCTTCCATCCTTTTAGGTTTATATCTTAAGACAAAACTTTTACTGTCATCTAATGGGATTTTTGGGAGGGAGTGGAGGTAGATACATGTGCTTAATCTACCATCTTTACCTGGAAAGCATGTATTTTAATTCTGTGGTTCTGCATTTATTTCTTAAATTAAGAAGGTGTAGTGTGTGGCACTGTGGTCATATGAATACTGGCTCTAAAGACAGGCAGATTTGATTTTGAGTGTTGGCTCCAATACTTACGAGATGGGTGATTTTCAGCAAGTAAGCCTCTCTGAATCTCATTTTCTTTATTTTTTTTCTTTTTGAGACGGAGTCTCGCTTTGTCGCCCAGGCTGGAGTGCAGTGGCACCATCTTGGCTCACTGCAAGCTCCGCCTCCTGCGTTCACGCCATTCTCAGCCTCCGAGTAGCTGGGACTACAGGAACGCACCACCACACCCGGCTAATTTTTTGTATTTTTAGTAGAGACGGGGTTTCACCGTGTTAGCCAGGATGGTCTCGATCTCCTGACCTCGTGATCCGCCCGCCTCGGCCTCCCAAAGTGCTGGGATTACAGGCGTGAGCCTCCGCGCCCGGCTGAATCTCATTTTCTTTAACTATAAAAGTAGGATAATAGAAATCTCTACTTCAAAGTGTCAAAAGGATTAAGTGAAAAAAATGCAAGTAGAGCAGTTGGCACAATTGCTTGACATTTGGTAAATGTTATTAATGGCTAGTCTTTGGTATAAGGCATTTAGAAGTGATTTGTGCTGGCATTCATGGCAGAGATAGATCTCATTGCTGTTTACAGATGCTCTGAGATAGCATACTCATCCTCTAATTGTGTACAAACTTCAAACTTACCAAACACTTAAGTTCATTATCTAAAAATAGCCTTAACCAATCAATATTAAAGCCATTTTACAAATGGAGAGGTTGAGACTGGAAGTTTCAGTGGCCAATGAGTAGCAGCTGGCCAAGGCTTAGGGGACTTTTTTTTTTTTTTTTCATTAAAAAAAATTATTTCTAGTCAGTCTGTGCTTATCCAGGGGACTTTTAATGTTTATTTATTCCTTGTACCCCATCCTTACGTGCTTTTTTGGGAGGAAAATAGTGTAATTGTTACCCTGGATTCCAGTGTATGTTCAGGCTGGAGTAAGAGAAGATGTGATGGTTGAGTTTTTATGGCCAACTTTTTAACATTTAGGCCATCAACTCCACAGAGGGGTTCAATATTTGGAATAAACAGTTCTGAAATACTATAGTAAGAAACAGTTGGAGAGATATATACAGTTTGTTTGAATATGTAATGTGAAATAAGAAAGAACCATAGCAAATCTGAATTTGGTAAACTCTTGAAAGGGTTGCATTGAAAGAAATGGGGATAGTGAAAAATGTTTATTCTCCATAAACAGGTTACCAGCTTAGTAGGAATGTTGCTCCTAAATTAAGGTAGTGTTCTTCCTGCTGTCAGTGCAACATTTTAAAAAAACCAAAAACTGCTTTATCATTGCTCTTTATAGTTCTTCTGTGAAGTAAGTTAGCATTACAATTAATGTGTTCAGCAGTTCACAGGCTGAAAAATTTGGGCCTACATTTGGAATAAAGAACAAGTACAGGAATCAGGACTTCTTTTTCTCTTCCCCCTCTTTGCTTGAGCTAAGCTTGTCTCTTATAAGATCCAGGCACCAGTCTTTTTACTCTATTTTGCTTTTATAGCTTGATCGTGTCATAAATTCTGTATGTAGCTCTCGTCAAGCCGCTAAAGCAGGGGTTGGCAAGCTTTCTGTTAGGGTCAAATGGTAAATATTTTAGGCTTTGCGGGCTCTTATGATCTCTTAACTCTGCCAACTGCGGTTGGTAGTATGAAAACAGCCACGGACAATATGTAAATGAGTGGGTGTGGCTGTGTCCCAGTAAAACTTTATTTACAGAAAAGATGGCTGACCAGATTTGTCCTACAGGACATCTAAAGTAAAGAGCACACTTTGGCTAAGTGTGAAATGGTCACCAAATCACTGTTTTATTACTTTAAAGATTTCATTCTATCATAGATCAAAGCGCTGAGATTACAAATTCATTCATCAGCGTTATTGAGTTCCTGCTATGTGCCAGGCACTGTGCTAAGAGTTGAGGATATGGATGGGCAGGGGGACTGCCTTTTTGAGGTCTATAATATGCCATAAGATGCCATGTGAGTAAATATCTCAAAGACCTGAAAACCTTGCTGGAGGCTCAGAGAGAATTTCCCTGAAAACATGACATTTAAAGGAACCTGAAGGGTTAAGTTCAGGTTATCTAGGGGGAATAGGTAAGGGAAGAGTCAGGCAAAGATCATGTTGATCAAGGTGGGGAGTTCAGAATTGCCCACTTAAAACAATATTGGATGCAATATGGGTACTGTATTAGAAGGAGAGGTCAGAGGGGTAAATGAGCAGCTCAGCGTTTATTTAGATATGTGTAGTGAGGAAAGAAAGGCATCAAAGAAGACTCCCTGATTTCTGGTTTAAGCAGCGGGGTTGATGGTGCCATTTGCTGAAGTAAGGAACAAGTTTCAAGAGGAAAATAATGGGTTCAATTTTGAGCCTGGGAGGCAGTAGGGAGGACTTCCTTAGGAAGAGACACGTAAAGTAAGGTTTGGGTGAATAGGAATTGGCCAGATAGAGTGGGGAGTCTTTGAAAAAGTGTTAAAGCAGATGTATTTGAGGAAGAAAGACCAGTGTGACTGAAGTGTGTTGTGCACAGCGCAAGAAAGCCTCAGTTCTTCAGAAACTCCTGTTATTTATTGTTTTCATACTTGAGTCTTAAGAGATTCCATTCTGACATCTGCTGGCTATTTTATATACTGCAGTTCCAAATTCCACTACACAAGAACAACCTTTAATAACGTATTTCTTGAAATTTGTCATAATAAATTTGAGATAAAACACAAGACCTTTTCCTTACTCCATGTTATGGACATTACCCAGGAGACAGTGAACAGTTGTTACTTACATGCTACTTGTGTGCGCTCAGTATTACAGATATGCATATGTGGTGCCAGTTGCCTACTTTAGTATAAGAACACAAAACATAGAAATCACATATATAAAAGTTGAATGTACTTGTTACTGAGATGTAAAACATTACAAAATCATTTATGCACTTTGTCTTTTAAACATATGAAATATTTTCAGAGTTATGAAATGTGTTCTTAAATTGTTTCTTTCCTTCAGAAATAAAACATAGCTGGTTTTAGTCCAAAAGTCATTATAAGGCTAAAAAGATCTACTTTAAGCATATCTAATAGTTTTTCATCTTTTTCTCAGTCACGTTAGTAATAGAGTTGACCCTCGAATGACACAGATTTGAAGTGCACAGGTCCACTTACATGCAGATCTTTTTCAATAAATACATTGAAAAATTGGAGATTTGCAATAATTTGAAAAAAAAGCACACATATGTAGCCTAGAAATATTGAAAAAAATTAAGAAAAAGTATGCCATGAATGCATAAAAATATGTAGATCATAGTCTATTACTGCCATAAAATGCATACATCTATTATAAAAAGTGAAGATTTATCAAAACTTATGTACACAAACAGACCATATATAGCATGATTTGAGGTCAAGAGAAAGATGCAGTACTAAATTATAACTGCATAAAATTTTCTTTTGTAATAATGTACTACAGTAAATCCATAGCCATCTCTTGTTGCCACTGCAGGGAGCTCAAGTGTTGTAGGTGTCCACTTAAAATGCCATGTGACACTCATCTCTGCATGAGCAGTTCCTCTCTCCAGTAAATTGCGAATCAAAGTAAAAGTGATCCCTCTCTGTTCTTGCGTATTTTTTGTGTTTAATGCCATACCATAAAACCTTGAATAACTCCATGAGATCCATACAGAGTGCCACTAGTGATGCTGGAAGTGCTCCCAGGAAGCAGAGAAAAGTCATTACATTACAGGAAAAAGTTGAATTCTTGATATGTACTATAGATTGAGGTCTGTAGCAGTAGTTGCTCCGATTTCAGACAAGACTAATCTTGTAAACAGACAACCTAAACTTACAATCTAAATAAAGTACTGTCAGTGCTTTTTCTCTTTGTAATTTTTTTTTTTTTTTGAGACGGAGGCTTGCTCTGTCACCCAGGTTGGAGTGCAGTGGCCAGATCTCGGCTCGCTGCAAGCTCCGCCTCCCGGGTTCATGCCATTCTCCTGCCTTAGCCTCCCGAGTAGCTGGGACTACAGGCGCCTGCCACCTCGCCCAGCTAGTTTTTTGTATTTTTTTAGTAGAGACGGGGTTTCACCGGGTTAGCCAGGATGGTCTCCTGACCTTGTGATCCGCCCATTTCGGCCTCCCAAAGTGCTGGGATTACAGGCTTGAGCCACCGCGCCTGGCCTCTCTTTGTAATTTTAACATTTTCTCTAGCTTACTGTGTTGTAAGAATACAGTATATAATAGATAGTGATACAAAATATGTGTTAATCTATTTTTTATGTTATTGGTAAGGTTTCTGTAAGTTTTCGGGGAGTCAAAGTTACATGCAGATTTGTGACTGTGCAGGTGTCGGGGCCCCTAACTCCCACGTTTGTTCAAGTGCAGTGTATTTTCATTCCACTTAAGTCTACAGAGGCCAAAAATGCAAAAAAGAAAGAAACTATTAGATAAACAGATGTACAAAAATACTACTGCAATTGAAACTAAATGTTCCACAGGCAGCTGCCTCACCATACAGTCACTTGAAATGTTCACTAATCGGATTACATATCCAAGTATAAATTCGGTGAACAAAATGATTTAGGGACATCAATATGTAACGCAGAAATTGTGGGTTGTTGACAAGTAGAGATCTGTCTACATGGAAAGAACACTAGAATTAGGATTTCAAAGTCCTAGATTATAGTTTCAGCTCTGCTATTTTTTATGTGACTGTGTGAGTCAGATTTTTTAATTGCAAACACCAAAAAAATTGTGACAGAAAAAGAAAAGTATTTTATTAAAAGGATAATAGGGAGTTCAGCATCACCAGGAGGCCTAAAGAATCAGGCTTGGAGAGTAGGCAACTGGAACATCACCCTTTGTTCCTTGGTCATACTCCACAGAGCTAGGGCAGTGAGGACACCATTTCTGCTGAACATTAGGTGCCACCACTTACTTTGCCAAAGCCACATGCACAGAACCCTGGATCATGGCCACCAGTGTTGCTCTAAGAACTTGCCGCACTTGCCATGGTCCCAGAGAAAATTGTTCCAGAGACTTTACTGTGTCTCTAGTTGCCAATTCAAAATCGAGAGTAATTTGTAGCATTATAGGATCACAGGGAGAAGCAGATAAAAATGCGGAATTTCCACTTCTATAGTGAAAGGCACGTTCTGCTTCCCAGCAAACTCATAAACAAGGAATTCCCAAGTGTAGGAAGGGACCTCAGATCCTGGGCAGCCAAAAAGCATGGCATGTCCACTATGTTGACCATGGACACCACTCTGTGTGAGCCTACTTTTTCTGGAAAGCAGAGTAATTAAAGCTCGCATGGTTGAGGAGATTGTGTGTGTTCACTTACTCATTTGCCAGTAAACACCAACCAGGTGCCAGGGATGAGTAAGTTTCCTCTTGAGTCTAATGGTAGGACAGAGGCATGCAGAAATGAGATGAGGGCAGAAAGAAGAGAAGGCTCAACTGTAGTTTATGAATGATGTTCTTATATTTAAGTAGTTATATTTTTGGCCAGGCGTGTTGGCTTACACCTGTAATCCCAGCACTTTGGGAGGCCGAGGCAGGTGTATCACCTGAGGTCAGGAGTTTGAGACCAGCCTAACCAATATGGTGAAACCCCGTCTCTACTAAAAATGCAAAAGCCTATAGTCCCAGCTACTCGGGAGGCTGAGACAGAAGAATCGCTTGAACCCAGGAGGCGGAGGTTGCCGTGAGCTGAGATCAAGCCACTGCTCTCCAGCCTGGGTGACAGAGTGAGACTCCGTCTCATTTAAAAAAAAAAAAAAAAGGCCGGGCGCAGTGGCTTATGCCTGTAATCCCAGCACTTTGGGAGGCCGAGGCGAGTGGATCACGAGGTCAGGAGATTGAGACCATCCTGGCTAACATGGTGAAACCCCGTCTCTACTAAAAAATTACAAAAAATTAGCCGGGCATGGTGGGGGGGTGCCTGTAGTCCCAGCTACTCGGGAGGCTGAGGCAGGAGAGTGGTGTGAACTTGGGAGGCAGAGCTTGCAGTGAGCCAAGATCAACGCCACTGCACCTCCAGTCTGGGCGGCAGAGTGAGACTCCGTCTAAAAAAAAAAAAAAATCCCTCGCCAGGTGTGGTGACTCACACCTGTAATCCCAGAGCTTTGGGAGGCTGAGGCAGGCGAATCACCTGAGGTCAGGAGTTCAAGACCAGCCTGGCCAACATGGTGAAACCCCGTCTCTACTAAAAATACAAAAATTAGCTGGGCCTAGTGGCTGGTGCCTGTAATACCAGCTACTTGGGAGGCTAAAGCAGGAGAATCGCTTGAACCTGGGAGGCGGAGGTTGCGGTGAGCCAGGATTGCACCATTGCACTCCAGTCTGGGGGACAAGAGCGAAACCCCATCTCAAAACAAACAAAAAAAATTCCCATGTGGCATGTGATGCTTGCACCACTAATAAGGAGGACATATTGCTCTTGTAGGACGCTGCTGTAGCACTTTGAAAGTCAGCTGTTTTATAGAAACACCAAAATGATAATGTTAACTGGCACAAATCCAGAAACTCAAGCTTTTGATTGTTTATTGACCATCATATCTGAACTGCCAGTTTCATGGAGTAGGATACTTTTCAAAGGATTAAATATGGCATAGCTATTCCAGTCAGCAAGGTAAATCATCATGCTCATTGCAGTGTGAGACTACCCCTGTGGTCTTTCTACTCTACCTAGCTACTGCACAACTTTGTGTCTTAAAATAAATTGTTGGCTTTAGGTTTTAGTGTTTGGTTTTCCCATTTATAAAAGAGAACACTACATGGTAACTTAGACCTCACCTAGAATCATACCACATTCATCATATGGTAATAATAGATGGAATACATTTTTATGGAATATATTCTATAGAACCAGGGACTGAAAAAGGTCAGTAGGACCACGGGGTCAGTTATTTCAGTCCACAATTTGGTGTAATAATTTCTTTTTCATAGTATTCTTGGTAAATTATGTTTCTGTAGCTGATATTCTCTCGTAAATTCCAGAGGTCTATATCCAACTGCTTTTTTTTTTTCCCCCCAAGAGACAGGGTCTTGCTTTGTTGCCCAGGTTGGTCTTAAACTCCTGAGTTCAAGTGATCCTCCTGCCTCCTGCCTCAACCTCCTGAGTAGCTGGGATTACCTGTGAACTGCTCTTTTTTTTTTTTTTTTTTTTTTTTTTGGAGACGGAGTCTCACTCTGTCGCCTAGGCTGGAATACAGTGGCGCACAATCTTGGCTCACTGCAACCACCAACTCCCAGGTTTAAGCGATTCTCCTGCCTCAGCCTCCTGAGTAGCTGGGATTATAGGCACACGCCACCACACCCAGCTAATTTTTGTGTTTTTAGTAGAGACAGGGTTTCACCATGTTGGTCAGGCTAGTCGCAAACTCCTGATCTCATGATTCATCCGCCTCAACCTCCCAAAGTGCTTGGATTACAGGTGTGAGCCACCATGCCCGGCCGTGAGCTGCTTTTTAAATCACTCCACTTGGATGACACACAGGCATCTCAAAATTATTTTTAATTGATAATTATATATATTTATGGGGTGCATGTGATATTTGACTCATGCATACAATGTGTAATGATCAAATCAGGGTATTTAGGATATCCATCTCAAAAATGTATCATTTATTTGTATTGGAAACATTTAAATCTTTTAGCTATTTTGAAATATACAATAAATTATTGTTAACTATAGTCACAGTCACACTACTGTGCTATCGAACGCTAAAATTTATTCCTTCTTTCCACTTCTGTACCCATTAACCAACCTCTCTCTATCCCCTTCCCCTCCCAGCCTCTCTGGTAACTGTCATTCTACTTGCCAACTCCATGAGATCAACTTTTTAGCTCCCACGTATGAGTGACAACATTCAAAATTTGTCTTTCTATGCATGGCTTATTTCACTTTACATAATAACGTCTAGTTCCATCTGTGTTGCTGCAAATGACAGGCTGAATAGTATTCTGTTGTGTATATATGCCACATTCTTTTTATCCATTCATCTGTTGATGAATACTTAGGTTGCTTCCATATCTTGGCTATTGTGAATAGTGCTACAATAAACACAGGGATCCAGGCATACCTTTGATATACTGATTTACATTCTGGATAAATATCCAGCAGTGGGACTGCTGGATCATATGACAGTTCTAGTTTTAGTTTTTTGAGAAACCTCCATACATTTTTCTATAATGGCTGTATAATTCAGTGTATGAGAGTTCCCTTTTCTCCATGTCCTCACCAGCATTTGTTATTTTTTTTTTGTCTTTTTGTTAATAGCCATTCTAACTGACAGTGTCAAATTTAACAAGTTCAAATGGGAGTTCTTGATCTGCCCCCACTTCCAAATATGTTCCCCTTACAATAGTTCCCATTTCAATAAATATCACCTCCATGGGCCCAGTAAGTAGGTTAAGCTACCACTCTCTGCTTCCACTCTTAACTCCTGTCTTCACATAGTAGCTGACATACTGTTTTAAAAGGTATCAAATCCTCCACCCCTTCAGTGGCTTCCTGTTACATACAATTTTAAAATCCTTATCATGGCCTACTAAGTGCTGCATGATCTGGCCCCTACCTACCTTTCTGATCTCACTTCTCCCCGTTAAAAAGCTTCAGAGAAG
Source organism: Chlorocebus sabaeus (assembly GCF_047675955.1). Taxonomy (NCBI): domain Eukaryota; kingdom Metazoa; phylum Chordata; class Mammalia; order Primates; family Cercopithecidae; genus Chlorocebus; species Chlorocebus sabaeus. The sequence continues at coordinate 66,296,045 of NC_132915.1, read as the reverse complement.
CTAGACGTTTTCCATTTCCACAAAGAGCAATCTTTTCTCCTTCAGCCCAATCCACTTGGCCCAAGAGCTTTCACAGGGCTTACCCTGTCCCGCTTCCATTTGGCTCTTTATCTTACTCTGAGAGGTCTTCCTTGACTACCCTTCCTTGGTCCCTAATTTATTTAGTTTTATTTTTGAAACAAGAGGCTCACCCTGTCACCCAGGCTGGAGTGCAGTGGCATGATCATGGCTCACTGTTAACCTTGAACTCCTGGGCTCAAGCGATCTTTCCTCCAGCCTCGGCCTCCAGAAGCGCTGGGATTACAGGCATGAACCACCACACCTGGCCCCTATTTATAAATTACAGTTCCTTCCGTACATTTTCTACAATTTTAAAGACATATTGGTTTAAATGACGCTTGATTACTGTCTGCTTTCTCCACTACAGAATTAAGGAGAATAGGAACCATACCTGCTTTGTTCAGTTTTGTGCTCGTAATAGTAACGGCACCAGCAGCAACAAACATACAGCATTTACTTTGTGGCAGGCATTATGCTAAGCGCCATACATACAACTAATTTAATATGTACTCCTAGTATATTGTCTGGACGTAGCCAATGGTCAGGTTGTTCAATGAATGAACCCAGCCCCTACATGCTCACCTACAGGGAGCCTACCACCCCTGGAAACTGCTCCTTATACTGTTAGATAACTGGTGCTCGCAGGAATCTTATTTACACCGTATTGGCCTTAGCATGTCTCCCTGCAGTTTCCACCCACTGGTTCTATTTCTGCCCCTTCTGGGGCCACGCAACACGAGCCTGAATCGTCCTTCCGCAAGCTCGCCTTTGCAGTACCCGAAGACCCACGCGCCCCCTCCTGGTCTCCATTCCTCCCACCTCCCGGTGCCCCTCCTGCAGATACAGCTTTTCTGCGCGGTGGTCGGGAAGCCCAGCCCCGGCTAGCCAGCTGCTCCCGGCATCCTTCGCCGCCTTGCGCGTCACATGACGGCGGCGGCCCCGCACGATCCCCAGGCAGCTGTCCGCCCCCGGGCGGGGCTGGCCGCACGCCGCAATCCTACCGGCTGCTGCGGCTCCGGGGCGGGTGACGGGTGGCTTCCAGGGCACGGGCGGCCGCGGCCCGGACTCCGCGGTGGGCGAGCGCCCTGCGAGGTAAGCGGCCGGTGCGCAGAGGCTGCGGGCGAACTTGGGCGGTCGGGGGAGGGGACCTGGGGCGCTTCCCCAGGCGACCGACCCAGGAAACGCCGCTCGGTCCTGGCCGAGACTGAGCGTCTGGTCGCGCTTCGGGCATCAGGAGTCTGGCAGAAACGTGAGGGGTGCCCTCAGGCCGCCCGCGGCTCCGCGCTCTCCCGGCACCCGGAGGCTCAGGCACCCCGACGGAGAGCTGTGCCTTGGTTTCCCCTCCCGTAAAACTACCGGACGCCGAGGATGTATCTCAGCGGTGCCTCCAGCCCTGAGATTTTTCGAGTGTGTAAGTGAAGTCGAAGAAGAAACTGACTCTTGGGATGGGGAAGAACCTTCACCTAGGAACGCAGGGGCAAATATGGGGCTGGGCATCCACTGTGTGTTTTATGCAAATCGCAAGCCTCTCAGAGACGGTTTCTTCATCTTTAAACAAAAAGTGATAACGCCTGTCCTGCCTCGCTCTTAGGACTGCAGTGAAGAACAGAGGGGAAAGTCATTTGAGGAGCCAGAACTCGAGTCAGCTGTGGGTTCAGATCCCAGTTCTGCCACTTATTGGCTTTGTGACCTTGAGCCAGATTGATTCCTCATCTGTTAAAAGGAGGTAATAAGCTCATAGGTTGCTGGGAGGATTAATTGTAAAGGGTTTAGCACACAGTGTCTGGCACAAAAGCCTCAGTAGATAATGCTGTTAATATAAGCATTATTAGTAAGCTAGAAATTGCCCCACGTAAGGGTTTTTGTTTGTTTGTTTGTTTTTTAGCAGAATAATCACTTTTGTTTCTATATTTTTAGTCCTGAAAACTGCCGTTTTGGTTTTAAGACCTCTTCCCTTTTTCTCATTCTGGGCCCCCTTTGCCTTCTCTTTTACAATTGGCATATGAACCTGTTGTTCCTGCTATATGAGTCAGGCTGGATGGGAACGTCAATTTACTTAAGCAGATGGGTATCAGATTCCCTCTGAGGGGAGAGAAAAGTGCCAGGCATGTGTTGCCACCAAAAAAAACCACAGTACAGTGATTGACTGTCAGAGCTGGAGGATGCCTGGGAAACCATCTAATCCAGCTGTCTCCTTTGCAAATGGAGAGACTGGACCCAGAAGGACGACAGGACTTTGATTTTGCTCAGGACCCAACAGAGTGTTGGCAGTGGGTAGTGGAGAGGACGGACCTTTTACCAGGCGCTGTGCTTTCCCTCAGTTCTAATCTCATTCTGCGTTTATTCAGCAGCTACATGGAACCCCTACTGTGTCTTGTACACCTACTAGGATCTGGACATAGAGCAGTGAACAAGACACACATGGTCCCTGTCCTCAAGGGGCTTTTTCTAGAGCTAGCTGTGTTAGTTTGAGGTTATATAATGTTATATATATATATATCCATCTCCCTGCCCGTTCTCATTACATTTTAAAATAACAATAAGCTGCAGCTCGCAGTGAGCTTACCTCATAGCAGCTGGCCTCCAGGGATAGGAGCACACAGAGAGACTGAATTATTTCAGGATCCCTCACACCAGTTCCAGAGCCCTTGTTGGAGCCTGGTGAGATTTGAGAGACTGGAGAAAAAGCTGCTTTGTCAGGGCTTTTAAGAAATGATTTCCTTCTGCCCTGGAGCACTTGGATTTCTTTGTATTTCTGGTTTCAGACCTCTTACTGTTTTTAGATTTCTGAAAAGAGCCGACTTCACCGTAGTGCCTTCATTTTGGTTGCCGTGGTTATCAGGGGAATTGTATTTTTGTGATCGCACAAGTAGCTGTTAAGCAATAAATGGTCAAGCAGTCACCAGTTCACCATGAGTTTCCGTTCTCTGGTTTGTTTCAGTTGCAGTGCAGTTACACTATTCCTTCCTTCCCTCCCTCCTTTTTTCCTTCAATAAACTTGCATTGGTGGCAGTGCCAAGAGGAGTGGGAGTGAGTAGAAATAGATAAAAACATACGTAGACTTTGGCCTTAGGGACCTCAGATTCTTTGGCAGGGATAAAACTGAGGGCAGATTAGTGGGGGCTCTGATGATGTAGATAGGGAGTCAGCAAGAGCTCTCAGAGATGGGAGGGATGGCGTCCTGGGCAACCACGAAGACATCACTTGCTTTTCACAGGATGATGTGAAATAAATTCCTTTTACCTGCTTCAGTCAGGAAATAGATGGAACAAGCTTTGTTCTTTCAGTTTGCCTTAATGAATGAACCTATTCTTGAGTTACCTGTCCTGGCTTTTGTTTGAAATGTCTGCTAGTTTCTCTCATTACCCTCTTTCTGTTAGTTTAGTGATTATTAGTTTCCCAGTCTAAAATGCTTGATATTGTATACATAAAGGAATGTATACAAAGAGACATTTGATTAAGATTTTTGTCTATTTCAGTTTAGATGTTTAACATATATGTCTCATTTCACAAGTTTAAATTCACTCATATATTTCCTTATTTTTTCTAAGTAGACTCCCAAGTCCTCTGTAATGCCCTTATTAGTGAGAATTCCAGGGTCTCCTTCTCCAAGCTCTCTGGGGCTTATACATTCCAAAGGGGTCAGTCTTACTGTCACTCTCCAGAGGAGAGAGAACTGCATTGTCTGAGGAGTCCACACACATTGTCATTCCTGACACCGCTATATGGCATCACTGTTGAGCTGTCCTACACAGTCCACGAATGTGTGATCACTGCTGTCCAACGCCCTTATTGGACTAAATCTCTGCTAGCATGATTCCATGCTTGGTTTCCAATGTTAGAGCTTGTTTTATTTATGCTTGCGTGCTCAGCCATTCTCCCCAAAGCACCTCACTCTGGGCTTTTTGTTGAGCTTTTCACCAGGCTGGGTTCCCCTGTTCTCCTGGAGAGTTCTCTTTTAGGGCATTTGGGGCCCTTCCTGCTAGCAGCCTTGGTCATGGTCATCTAGACCACCCAAGAGATGTCTCTGTTTTCAAACTTCTTATCAGAGTTTGCGGGCTCAATCCCTTCTCTTCCTAACCTTAACCCAAATCCCTTTGGCAAATTGGTTCCTCATACTCTCCCGGGTTCTGCCTACCAAGGATTCTCAGGAATGACAGCCTTCAACAAGGTATCTATCTACCCCAGGACTTTGGGTGCCTACTCACCCTACTTTTCCATATGTAAAGTGGGGTCCTCAGGTCACCCTGAGCAACATAGATTTAGGCATTCTGGAAAATTTACTTGGCGTGTACCCCGTTAGGGATTTTGCAGGCAAGTTTTTAATTTAAAAATAAAGGATTTTAGTTTTATCAATTTTTCTAAGAAACAATAATCAGTATATTTATTTCATTTATTTGTCTTAAACTTTTTGAATATGAAATACAGCAAATATGCATTAAAAAACCACAAATATATAGTTTAGCAAATAAGTATAAAGGAAATACGCATGTAATCACCAACATGTCAAGAACCAGAACATTGCCAATACTCAGTACCTGCTTCCAAATCATAATTTCCTCCCCCAAGATTTCTCCCCAAGAAGAAATCATCTTGACTTTTGTGATAATCATTTTTTTTTTTGCTTTTCTTTGTAATTATATCACCTATGTATATATCCCTAAACAATATAGTTTAAGTTTTTTAACATCACACATATAGAATCATACTGTTTGCATTTTGTGTTTTGCTTCTTTTGCTCAACTTGTTTGTGAGATGCATCCATGTGGCGACCTCACTTATTTTCATTGCTAACAGTGTTTCATGGTATGACTGTGTCACAATAGATGTATTCATCCTGTGGTTAATGGATACTTGAGTTGCTTATAGTTTCTGACTGCCAAGTACATCCTTAGATATTTTCTGTTGTATTTGAACAAGTTTCTTTAGGTTATATATGTTAGAGTAGAATTGCTTTACTAGATAGTGTCAGACAGTTTACTTTCCCACCAGGAGTATATGAGAGTTCCGGTTGCTTCATATCCTGGCAAATAGTTGGTTTTATTGGTTTTAATGTTTTAACTATTTTCATGTGTGTATCATGATTTTCTTGTGGTTTTAACTTGCTCTCATTGCTTACTCTTGAGGTTGAGCACTTTTTTCTTTTCTTTTCTTTTTTTTTTTTTGGAAACAGGGTCTTGCTTTGTCACCCAGGCTGGAGTGCAGTGGCATAATCATGGCTTACTGTAACCTCAACCTCCTAGGCTCAAGCGATCTCTCCCACATCAGCCCCCTGAGCAGCTGGGACAACTGGATAATTATTTTAATTTTTTTTTTTTTGTAGAGACCGGGTCTTGCCATGTTTCCCAGGCTGGTCTCAAACTCCTGGACTCAAACTGGTCTTCCACATCAGCCTCCCCAAGTGCTGAGATTATAGGTGTGAGTATGCCCAGCCCTTGAGCAGTTTTTTGTTGGTTAATTGGATTGCCTCTTTTGTGAACTGTCTATTGTCTCTTGCTATTTTTAAATTTTTTAAATTGATTTTTCAATAAGGAAAGATATAAAGGATATCTATTTCCTTTATTTTTTTTTTCAATAAAGGAAATATATATCCTTTATATATTTTAGTTAGTGGCCCCCCTGTCCGTTGTACATTTTAAAAGTATCTTCTTATACTGTATGGCTCTCTTTTCACCCTCTGAAATGGTGATATCTTAGATCCCATTCTGTAGAAGCAGGGCATTATTAAAATAGGGATTCTTGTTCAAGTGGGACTGTGGGAGAAGCGCTCAGGAAGAGGAGTATGAGGAAAGCTGGATTGGGGGAGGAGAGGCACAGCCTGGTGAGGGGGCAGTTGCAGTTCTCTGGAGAAAGGGACATCTGTGAGTTGTTCTCAGCTGATACCACATCTGAGTGACAGGTGTGCTAGCCAGTAAAGAGGATCTGGGTGGAACCAGTAGTATTCTCCACAGTCCACTTCTTGCACCATACAGATAGGCTTGCTTCTTATATTAAGTTCACTCTATCCAGGTACAGCTTCTCCAGGATTTAGGTTAATCACAAATCCTGGGAAAACTTAGGAAGGTAAGTGAGACAAATTACAACCGTTGCTGCGGCAGTTGGTCCAGAAATCTAACAAATGCCCTTATCATCCTCTTCCACCATCCATTTTAGTTTCCCCTCCTTTGAGCCTTGAATGTATGATAGAACTTGGTGATGAAGCCACCTGGGCTTGGAGGTGTGAAGTGTATTTTCTTTGCAATCTTATTTTTGACCACAGATTCAATGTCTTTAATGGTTCCAGGGTGATTTTGTTTTTATATTTCTTAACTAAGTAATATTTTCCTGGGAGTTTATCCCTTCATATTTATTTACATAAAGTTGTTTATAATATTTTCTTTTTTCGAGACGGAGTCTCGCCCTGTCGCCAAGCTGGAGTACAGTGGCGCGATCTCAGCGCACTGCAGCCTCCGCCTCCCGGGTTCAAGCAATTCTGCCTCAGCCTCCTGAGTAGCTGGGATTACAGGCACGCACCACCACACCCAGCTAATTTTTTGTATTTTTAGTAGAGACGGGGTTTCACCACATTGGCCTGGATGGTCTCGATCTCTTGACCTCGTGATTTGCCCACCTCGGCCTCCCAAAGTGCTGGGATTACAGGTGTGAGCCACTGCACCCGGCCGTTTATAATATTTTCTTATCCTTTGGTGTACAACATCTGTAGGGATATCCCCTCTTCCATTCTGATTTCATTTTAATGCTTTTTTTTTTTTTTTCCTTCGTTGGTTTTAGTAGAGGTTCTTTTCAGAGAACCTGCTTTGATCATCAGTGATAGTCTTCATAATAAATTTGTTTTCTGTTTCCTAAGTTCTGCTCTGTTCTTTATTTTTCTCTTCTATTTTCCTTGGATATATTTTGTTCTTTTTCTGACTTCTTGAAATTGATGTTTAGTTTCATTAATTTTTATCTTTTTGATTCTATTTAAGGTTATACATTTTTTTCCAAATTCTGTTTCAGCAGGAGTTCACAAGTTTTGATATGTGGTATCTTTGTTGTTTATTTCTTTTCTTCTTTTTTTCTGAGACAGACTTTCACTCTTGTTGCCCAGGCTGGAGGGCAGTAGCACAATCTCGGCTCACTGCAACCTCTGCCTCCTGGGTTCAAGTGATTCTCCTGCCTCCTCAGCCTCCCAAGTAGCTGGGATTACAGGCATGCGCCACCATGCCCAGCTAAGGTATTTTTGTATTTTAGTAGAGACAGGGTTTTACCATGTTGCTCAGGCTGGTCTCGAACTCCTGACCTCAGGTGATCCGCCCGCCTTGGCCTCCCAAAGTGCTGGGATTACAGGCATGAGCCTTCTTAGTTGTTTATTTCTAAAAATATTCTAATTTCCATTGTAATTCTTTCTTTAACTAATAGGTATTATATTCGAGAAATGTGTTTTGTAATTTCCAAACATACTAGCATTTTCTAATTATCCTTTATTAATCAACTGTGGTCAGTGAGCTTGTTCTGTTTTTTGTTTGTTTTTGAGACAGCCTCACTGTCTCCCACATTGGAGTACAGTGGTGTGATCATAGCTAACTGCAGCCTTGAACTCCTGGCTCAAGCAATCTTCCTGCCTCAGCCTCCCCAAGTAGCTGGGAGGACTACAGGTGTGAGCCACTGTGCTCGATGCTGTATAATTTTAATCCTTTGAAATTTCTTTATACTTCTGTTAGGGCTGTGTTTATGGTCAGTTTTTATAAGTGTTCCATGTGTATTTGAAAGTAATGTGTATTCTACAGGTACTGGATTCAATGTCCAATGAACTGCCATTAGATCAAGTTTATTAATGGTGTTCAAATCTTTATCCTTACTGAGTGATTTTTTTTTTCCTATGTATTATAGAGAGATGTGTTTAAATATCTAACTTAATTATGAATTTGTCTACTTCATCTTTTAATTTTTTATTTTTATTTATTTATTTATTTATTTTTGCTTTATATCTGTAAGGCCATATTATCAGGTACATACAAACATAAAGTTGTTTTATCTTCTTGGTGAATTAATTTACTTTTTATCATTATGAAGCTGCCTTTTTTGTTTCTAATACTTTTTTTTTGCCTTATACTTTATCTGACAGTATAGCTATGCCATCTTTTTAAAAATCTACACAAGGTATATTTTTTCCATTACTTTTATCTTTTCTGTAACTGTGTTTTAGGTAAGTCTCTTATAATTGGGTTTTGGTTTTTTAAACCCTGGGAAAACTTAAAAGGAAGTTTTTGGGTTTTGGTTTTTTAAACCTTGGGAAAACTTATAAGGAAAATTTATAAGGGAAAACCCTGACTTTCTTTGTCTTTTAGTTAGAACATTTAGTCCATTTTCGTTAATAGCACCACTGATGTATTTTTGTTTAGGTCTGCCTTATTTTATGCTTTCAATCTGTTTGTCCTGACAGTTCTCCATTTCATTATAGCTGTCTTCCCTTCTTTGGGGCTATTTTTCATCATTCACCTTTTTTTTTTCTACTAATGTGGATGTGATACACGTTTTCTTAATGGTTATGCTTGAAATTTCAATTTGACCAAAGTTGATAGATTTCGGTTATAAGTGGTGAATAGCCTTACTTTTTTGGACAGATAGGACAGCAACCTTAGACCACATGAACTGCATTTATCCTTTTTCCACCTTAGGGTAGATGAGATGTAAATACAATGTATCAACCTTGATTAGAGTCTTACTAGCCTACAGAGAGAAAAAGGAAGTGAGTAAAGAATTCACCTGAGAATCAACAAAGTAAATTGGGCGGCGGGGGCGGGGGGCGGGCAGGGGTGTGCCAGTGGCTCACACCTGTAATCCCAGCACTTTAGGAGGCTCAGGTGGGCGGATCGCCTGAGGTTGGGAGTTGGAGACCAGCCTGGCCAGCATGGTGAAACCCCCATCTCTACTAAAAATACAAAAATTAGCGGGGCGTGGTAGCAGGCGGCTGTAATTCCAGCTACCCGAGAAGCTGAGGCAGGAGAATCACGTGAATCCAGGAGGCGAAGGTTGCAGTGAGCCGAGATCGCGCCATTATACTCCAGCCTGGGCAACAGAGCAAGACTCCATCTCAATAATAATAATTTACTTGAGAAAACTGTATATTTGTCAGGATTTATTTGCTTGTAGGTGATCAGCTTAAACTATCTGAATTTGAAAAAGAATATCAGCTGGCTTTAAAAAGAAAATGTTTCTGTGTCCCTGGCCCTTTCATCTCTCGCAGTCTCTCACCTTGATTGTCTGAGTCTGGCTTCATTCCTCACATGGACTCTTTCGAGTTGCCCCATTCCTTGCAAGGGGATGGGGGATTCTTACTGTCTTCTTTGGGTCAAGTATCCATCCTGTGAGGCAGAGGACTGCACCACTCTCAGTGGCAGCCCCAGCAGGACTAAATAGAGTGGAAGCAGGGTTCCCCTGATGATGCAGAAGAGGGAAGATGCTGGGCAGACATAGCTAAGGCCAGGTACAGTGGCTTGTGCCTGGAATTGCAGCACTTTGGGAGGCCGAGGCAGGTGGATCACCTGAGGTCAGGAGTTCAAGACCAGCCTGGCCAACATGGTGAAACCCTGTCTCTACTAAAAAATACAAAAATTAGCTAGGTGTGGTGCCTCCTAGTTCCTTTCTTGGAGTACTGGGGTTCCTAACTTGTGAAGTGATGATATACGAACTTCTAGCCTCACCATCACATATATATAAACTCATAGATCATGAAATAAGAATGAATTTGATCCTGCAGTTGTTATGCACTAAAATATCACTACACAGTAAATGTTTACTCATAGGAATTGAGGATAAACATACTACATTTTGGTTGTTATAACTGCTCATTAAGATGACGTGTAAGGCTGGGCATCGTGGTTCACACCTATAATCCCAGCACTTTGGGAGGCTGAGGCAGGAGGATCACTTGAGCCCAGGAGTTTGAGACCAGCCTAGGCAACGTAGTGAGTGACACCTCATCTCTACAAAAAAAAAAAAAAAAAAAAAAAATTAGCTGGGTGTGGTAGCGGCTGCCCATAGTCCCAGCTACTCAGGAGTCTGAGGCTGGAGAATCACTTGAGCCTGGGAGATTGAGGCTGTAGTAAGCCAAGATCACATCACTGCACTCCAATCTGGATGACAGAGCAAGACCTTGTCTCAAAAACAAAACAAAACAAAAAAGACATATAAAAAACACCTGGCATTTAGTAAGCCCTCAAAACACCCTTGCCTGCCCCTTCAAGGACATGCAATAAATTTATGTGAGAATCAGTACTAAAACCCAGATCTGGGGACCCCCCCCACAACTCCCCTTCTGTCTCCTAGGTAAACCAAAATGAACAGGCAGTGCATTGAAAGGAGAGAGTGTCCTTATGACTCCAAGCCCACTCAGAAAGCACTATCAGAACACAGCTTTCTGGTTTATGTCATCAAATTTCAAAGCTGAAAATAAGAAACAGATGGTTATTTCTCAAGCTAAAGAGAGCTATGGTTTGAAGAAATGATGACAAGCCCAGCTGAAGTTTTTCTCATCTTCAAACTTAGGTTTTGTCTCATTTTCAATGGTGTGTGTAGGTGTGTGTACAGGGCTCTTTGGGGTTATAATATTTTACTATTACTTTAAAACAGTTTACTTCACAAACTAAGGACATTTACTTTGATTTGAAGAAAGATTTTAAATCATTATTAATCCATTACAGTTACTCAGTTAATGCAGTCTGTAGTTATTTACACTGGTGCTTGTGTGCTTCATAATGTTGGAAGAGAAATTTTTTCGTTTCCTGTCAATACTAAATAGAGTTCTGAGCAGCCCTTGATTTTTTTTTTTCCACTTTTTTTTTTGAGACAGAGTCTCGCTTTGTCGTCCAAGCTGGAGTGCAGTGGTGTGATCTCAGCTCACCGCAACCTCCACTTCCCAGGTTCAAGCGATTCTCCTGCCTCAGCCTCACAAGTAGCTGGGATTGCAGGTGCCCACCACTATGCCCGGCTAATCTTACCTTTTTATTAGAAACTAAATTCCAACACTTTGATACTAATATGGCCCTCCGTGGGTAGAAAGTGTGTTTCCCTTGTTAAACAAACGTGGGACATGAAACAAGAGTTAAGTCACCTGCCCTCAAGATTAGTCTGCAAGGGAGAGGCAGAGCCCAAACTAAGAGTGTGAATGAAGCCTGTTGGGTCCCTTTCGTCTGGGTCATTTCCGCACACACAAGGCCTTTTGTGCTGGGACTCAAGGCAGCTCCCCATGGTCCCCCAAATTAACTAGAAACTGTTTACCTTTGGCTAAGGGTGTTCCATGTGAACTGATACAACTGGCCTTTCTCACTGATCCCTTCAGACTCCTGGAGCTGCAGCCAGACTGAACCTCCCAACATGTCCTAAGCCCAGCTGAAGGTTTTCTACCTTGGGGGCTTTTGCTGATGCTGTTTCCTCTGCTACAGACCCCCTTCTTCCTCTTCTGAATGTCCCAGGCCTATGCAAATTTCAGAGTCCAGTTCAGATACCAGCTCCTCCATGAAGCTTGGCTTAGTGGTTAAAAACAGAGTCTTTAGGGTCAGGCTGGGCTTCAGCGGCTCTGTACCTCTCTAACGAGTGATTGGGGCAAGTCATTTGTCATGTAAGTTCTCTTGGGCTTAGTTTCTTGAACTGAAAAATGAAGACAATATTAATTTCAGTCATTGCTTCTCAAATTTAGGGTGCACATAGGTTCCCTGGTGATGTTGTTAAAATGCCAAATCTGATCCAGGAAGTACAGGGTGGTGCCCAATGCCTGTCACTTCTAACAAGCTCCTAGGTCCTGGGAGCACATTTTGAGTTGTAAGGCTTGAAGAGTTCTTCAGGGAATAAGATGAAATAATGCATGAAAAGCATTCAACATTGTGCCCCTCAAATAGCAGTACTTAGTAAAAGGTACCTGCTGCTATTTTTGTTGTCTTCCATTATTATTGGTTGATTTCCCTAGCTGGAGGTCACATTTTTATTCTTTAAACAAGGAATTTCCCTTTTTTATGGCACTGTATTAGTCTGTGCTCACGCTGCTGTGAAGAAATATCTGAGACTAATTTATAAAGAAAAGACGTTTAATTGACTCACAGTTCAACGTGGCTGGGGAGGCCTTAGGAAACTTAAATCATGGTGGAAGGCACCTCTTCACAGGGTGGCAGGAGAGAATGAGTGCAAGCAGGGGAAATTCCAGAGACCTGTAAAAGCATCAGATCTCATGGGACTCACTATCACGGGAACAGCATGGGGGAAACCACCCCCCAGGATCCAGTTACTTCTACCTGGTCCCTCCCCTGACACATGGGGGTTGTGGGAATTATAATTCAAGATGATGTTCTGGGCAGGGACACAACCATATCATTCTGCCCCTGGCCTCTCCCAAATTTCATGTCTTCATATTTCAAAACACAATCATACCTTTCCAACAGTCCCCACAAAGTCTTAACTCATTCCAGCATTAACCCAAAAGTCCAGGTCCAAAGTCTCATCCAAGACAAGGCCTATCCCTTCTGCCTATGAGCCTGTAAAATCAAAAGCAAGCTAGTTACTTCCTAAATACAGTGGAGGTACAGGCATTGGGTAAATACACCCATTCCAAATGGGAGAAATTGGCCAAAGGGGCTACAGGCCCTATGCAAGTCCAAAATCCAATAGGTTAGTTATTAAACCTCAGCGCTCCAAAATGATCTCCTTTGACTGCATGTCTCCCATCCAGTTTATGCTGATGCAAGAGATGGGCTCCCAGCCTTGGGCAGCTCCACCCCTGTGGCTTTGCAGGGTACAGCCCACCTCCTGGCTGCTTTCACAGGCTGGTGTTGAGTGTCTGCAGCTTTTGCAGGCACATGATTCAAGCTCTCAGTGGATCTGCCATTGTGGGGTCTGGAGGATGGTGGCCTTCTTACAGCTCCACTGGGCAGTGCTCCAGTGGAGACTGTGTGGGGGCCCCGACCCCACATTTCCCTTCTATATTGCCCAAGCAGAGGTTCTCCATGAGGGCTCTGCCCCTGGAGCAAACTTCTTCCTGGACATCCAGGTGTTTCTAGACATGCTCTAAAATCTAAGTGGAAGTTTCTATACCTCAATTCTTGACTTCTGTGCACCCACAGGCTCAACACCACGTGGAAGCCACCAAGGAGTAGGGCTTGCACTCTCTGAAGCAATAGCCTGAGCTATACCTTGGCCCCTTTTAGCCACGGCTGCAACTGAAGCAGCTGGGATGCAAGGCACCATGTCCCAAGGCTGCACAGAGCAGGGGGTCTCTATGCCTGGCCCAGGCCCATGAAACCATTTTTCCCTCCTAGGCCTCAGGCCTGTGATGGGAGGGGCTGCCTTGAAGGTCTCTGACATACCCTGCAGACATTTTTTATCTTGGTGATTAACATTCCTCGTTACCTGTGCAAATTTCTGTATTGGGCTTGAATTTCTGCCCAGAAAATGGGGTTTTCTTTTCTGTCACATCCAATAGGCCAGTCATTAAACCTTAAAGTTCCAAAATGATCTCCTGCAAATTTTCCAAACTTTTATGCTCTGCATTGTCTTGAATGCTTTGCCATTTAGAAGTTTCTTCTGCCAGATACACTAAATCATCTCTCTCAAGTTCAAAGTTCCACAGCTCTCTAGGGGAGGGACAAAATGCTGCAAGTCTCTTTGCATAGCAAGAGTTACCTTTACTCCAGTTCCCAAAAAGTTCCTTATCTCCATCTGAGACCGCCTCAGCCTGGACTTCATTGTCCATATCACTATCAGCATTTTGATCAAAGCCATTCAACAAGTCCCTAAGCAGTTCCAAACTTTCCACATCTTCTTGTCTTCTGAGCCCTCTAAATCTCTAGAAGTTCCAGAATTTCCCACATTTTCCTATCTTCTGAGCCCTCCAAACCATTCCAGCCTCTGCCTGTTACCCAGCTCCAAAGTCGCTTCCACATTTTCAGGTATCTTTACAGGAGCTCCCCACTCTCTGTGGTACCAATTTACTGTATTAGTCTGTTTTCATGCTGCTATGAAGAAATACCCACAACTAGGTAATTTATAAAGAAAAGAGGTTTAATTGACTCACAGTTCCACATGGCTGGGGAGGCCTCAGAAAACTTACAATCATGGCAGAAGACATGGCAGGATTGTGAATGAGTGCAAGCAGGGGAAATGCCAGATGCTTATAAAACCATCAGATCTCGTGAGTCTCACTCACTATCACGAGAACAGCCTGGGGGAACCGCCTTCATGATCCGATTACCTCTACTTGGTCACACCCCTGACACATGGGGATTTTGGGGAGTATCATTCTGGATGAGATTTTGGGTGGGGACACAGCCAAACCATATCAGGTACTAAGCATTTTTCCTCTTGAATTGTGGGGTTTCTTTGGTTTTCTTTTTGTCTTTTGGGTGTTTTTTGGTTGCCATATCTTTGTTCTGCCAGACTTGAGAGCAGGGTCTTTATCTGATTCCCACTGACTCACAAGGTGCTAGTCACTTGGTCTTATACACAGCAAGTGTTGAATACATACATGGGTTCTTATTTACTTCTTTTTTTATTCCACGGGGATCTGTGTGGCAGCAGGGAATCTATAGCTAATGATTTGAGTAGTCTCAGCTCTGCTGATATACCAGATAATGATGAGGGTGATTATTTATTCAGTAAATGATTGTAGAGCACCTGCTATGGGCCAGGTGTAGTTCTGGGCATAGTACAAAGCAGTGATACAAAGTTTCTGCCCTTCAGGAGCTTACATTTTACTCAGGCGAGACAGACAATAAATGAAGAAAAGCATTTAATTCCGCAGTGAATTTCCTCCTAGAGGTGCCCAGGCTCTGTCACCCAGCGCCCTGGGTCCACAGGTGTGTTTCCTTTTTCCCATGGTTCATCCCTGTGGAATAACTCAGCACTTCCTATGTCCCCTCTGCCCCCTCACAGATCCGCTCACATAAAAGCATTCGTGAGCAACGGAGACATTATTAGAGAGCTTGTGGGGAGCCAAAACAAGGGCTTCACTTTATACTCAACTGTTAGTACCAAAGAGTTCCCCTGTTGCCACTTCCTCCCACCACACAGTTCCCAAGTGCAGCTCCCTGAGGGATGTTTTTATTCCTGACCCCAGCCTGTCTGCCCATCTTGGTGCCTGGTGAATGGCACATGGAGCCCACCCTTCCCGGAAGCAGTGGGAGTCCAGATAGCAAATGAACAAAGCAGCAGCCTTCCTTCCAGTGCCCCACAGGTGCAGAGCTCTGGACAGTGCTATGAGGGAGGTTGTTCCCACTTTCCCCTTGACAGATGTGTTTCCATTTCATCCCTTTAGATGTTAGACTGGCTGAGGGCTTGTTCATCAGACCCCTTCTCTCTCTCAACTCCTTCACTAGTGATCTTAGCCCATGCCATGGCTTTAAATGTCATTCAGGTCTCTATTCAAACGTCACTTCCTCAGAGACCTTCCTTGACAACCCTGTCTGAAATAGCACATGCGTGCATATATACCCCTTAACCTGCTTTATTTCTCTTCATAGCATTTATGTTAATATCTTTTTCGTTTATTGTCTATCTCTGAAGGTAGGGACTTTCTCTCATTTACTGTTTTTTAGTTCTTGGAACAATGCCTGGCACATAGTAGGCAATCAACGAATGTTTGTTGAATAAATGATTTTTTTTTCTCTGGAAATTCTCAAAATCTTCATGAGGTATATCAGGCCAGCCATTGTCAACCTCAGTTTAAAGGCAAGGAAATAGGTTCAGAAAGGTTCAAGGACATGCTGAAGTCACAGGGCGAGGCAGCAGCAAGAGCCTGCTTGTTGACAGCCAAATCTTATGGGACTTGCCTTCTGAGAGGGTGGCCTCTGCCTCTCCCGCTGAGGCTGGGACACCAGGTGGCCCAGAGGCATGTGGATACCTCCAGTGGGAGGTTAGGAGAGTGCTACATAGAAACTCTGAGTTCTAACACTCTTGGGACCATAAAAAATGGAACCAGGCTGGGCATGGTAACTCACGCCTGTAATCACAGTATTTTGAGAGGCTAAGGTGGGAGGATCACTTGTGGCCAGGAGTTCGAGGCTGCAGTGAGCTATGCTCATGCCACTGTACTCTAGCCTGGGCAACACAGAGAGACCTCATTTCTTTAAAAAAAAAAAAAAAAAAAAAAAAAAGGTTTTTTAAATCAAAAAACGGAACCACTTGGGGCCTACTTCAGACCGTGCTCCCTCCATCCCAGACAGGCTCCCATCATTGTTTTTCCAGTTCTTCACAGGCATCATGCTCCAGGTGCACAGGCTCTGGAGACATTTGTTACTTTTAATTCCACCTGCAGAGGCCCCAGTGGTAAAAAGGAAGGGCAAAACTTGAATGCATTAAAAAAAAAAAAAAAAAAAAAAAAAGTGTCACCTTGTTCTAAGAAATCCCTGTTGCTTCATGGATATCCATGGATTAGTGTAAAGATAGAGTAAATAAAGCCGAATGGAATGACAGGGAATGTGCTTGTGTGCTCGGAGTCCAGAGGGAGCAATTGTTGGCTTCATTGTAGATTCAGAGCCCTGGAGTTGGGTACACAGGCAAGTTTGGGGGAAAGCAAGTGCTGAAGGGTAGACAGTAACCTGCTAGGAAATCCCCCTTCCCCTGAGAGGCCAGTGACTAAACCATGTACTTCCTACTATAGGTGGGCTTCTTGGAACCCCAAGAAAATGGAAGCTCCAGTAGTTTCTACTTCAGGTGGCTTGGCCCAAAATCCCCCAGACACCCTCACGTCATCCTAAGGGAAAGAAATTATAATTAATATTTGCAAAATTGTGAGTTCCTGCCCTCACTGTTCCACCTAAATACCTCCCCTGGATGGATCTCCTTAAAGTATAGCTCTGGTCAGGCCACTTCCCTTCTGAGGAATCTATAATAGACAAGTACAAGCTTCTTAGTCTGGCATTCAAGGCCTTTCCCATCGTGCAACTTGTGTAAGAGGGTAGAGCACCAGTGGCTCCAAGGGGTCAGAACTGACACCACCCGGGGAAGAGTAGTGCAGTTAATCTCAAGGTGTCCAAAGGCTTTATAATAATGCCCTTTAGAGTTTCACATGCTCTTTCAGCCAGAAATGGCTGGGCTCTGCTATGGTAACAAACAATCTGCAAGTTCTTAGTACCTTAACCCAAACAAAGGTGTATTTTTCATGTATGGTGTATGTCCATCTTGGCTTGGTCGGGGTCTCTGCCTACTCTAATCATGTAAGGATCCAGGTTCCTAGAGTAACTGTCATCTCAAATGTTGCCAGTTGCTATGCCACAGAGAAAAGTAAGCTCTGGATGATCTTGCATAGGCAATGAAGTGCTCTAGTTGAGAAGTAATGCACATCTCTTCTACTCAAAACCCATTGGCTAGTACTAGCCTTGTGGCCCCATCTGACCTCAGGAGGGATCAGTTGTACAATCTTGTCATGTGCCCAGAAGGAAGGAAAACTGGAAGTAGTTGATGAAGAACATTGATTCCCAATACAATGTGCGTTGGATTTTTAAATCATCACAGCAAGCCTTTGGGGTGCTATCAAGGTCCCCAATTTACATATGAGGAACCTGAGGCCAGAGAGGTTAAGTGACTCATTCAAGGTCACCTGCAACTCGACCCCAAGTCTTCTGGCTTTGAAATGATTGGTCTTTGCATGATACAGAGAGAGCCGGTCACTGAAAGGGTTGAAGCTGAGGAAGAAGGATGCTGCATCAAAGTGTGAGTGGGGCCCTTTATCACAATCACCAGGGAGCTTGTTAAAATGCACATAATTGGTTCCACTCCAGAGATTCTGATTCTGGAGGTCTGAAATGGAGCTAGGAATAGGCCCCAGGTGATTCTTAGGTGATGGTTGAAAAGCCACAATTAAAGAATCTCTGCTATGGGAGGTTCTATTAAGTCTGGCTTAAAGAGTTTCTTTTTTCGGCCAGGTGTGGTGGCTCACGCCTGTAATCGCAGCACTCTGGGAGGCCGAGGCAGGCGGATCACCTGAGGTCAGGAGTTGAAGAGCAGCCTGGCCATGGTGAAACACCGTCTATACTAAAAATACAAAAAATTAGCCGGGTGTGGTGATGTGCACCTGTAATCCCAGCTACTCAGGAGGCTGAGGCAGGAGAATAGCTTGAACCCAGGAGGTGGAGGTTGCAGTGAGCCGAGATCATGCCATTGCACTCAAGCCTGGGCAACAAGAGCGAAACTCCATCTCAAAAGAAAAGAATTCTTTTTTCTTGATCTCTATAAGCTGCAATAGTGCTTAATTCTTTCTCACATTGTTATCAGCTGTGACAGCAAATGGTTGCTATCACCTAATGAGCAATACGTTAATTATTCACCTAAAATTTGAGGTGGGGGCACAATGGGGGCTCATTTCTGCTTATTCATTTACTTAAAAACACTGTTATTAAGCATGTACTTTGTGCTGCATATTGGATGGTATGTGGGGTTCTTGCTATATTCTCTATAACTGAATTATGGTAGCCTAGGGTATTCCTTATTGATGAGCTACTATGGGAAACGTGGCAAACCCATCTGGAACAGAAATTGTCAGTGCTGGGTACTATGGGATGTCACATGGGGCACACGACACATTGACTGGGTTGAACACTTATAGAGTAAAGTAAACCAGGCTCAAGTTGACAGGGAAGCAGAGATGCATTTATGAGGGTTGGTGGTTACGATTTGGGTCTCTCTTATAATCCCTCCTGAGACTTAGAATACTGACCATTAGCAATAAATTCCAGGAGAACCCTAATGGAAAGTCCTGCAAAAAGACCATATGGAAGCCTCTCACCTGGAAGGCTGTATAGGTTAGGTTCCTTTAGTGTTAGCTGATTTCACTCTTGAACACCTGTCAGAGTTGCCGCTTGTAGAAGGAAAGAACATCATGGATAAAGCATCTCAGAAAGCGCACAGTATGGTGCTCCCTGAAAGAAGAGTATATGGTTATACTCAGAGGAGCGGAGAAATCAAACGCAGACTGTGGGGATGATGAGAACACAGAGCCTAACAAGTAGGTCAAAGCTCTTAGCAGTGATTAAAGATACTCCTTTCAGATGCAGCAGTTGGTCCTGGTTATGATGAGATCGCCCACTGGGAGGAAATGTTTGGGTAGTTGATGGTTAGCATACTTTCATATGGAAGGTTATGAAAATGGAGATAATGATGTCCTTTTGGTGGTTTTAAATTGAAGTGGCTAAATAATAAGGAAAGAAGAAATGAAACCGGGACAGCTAGAAAAGTATTATAGATGAGTCCGTCTTTATAGGGAGATAGATAAGAAACGTAGAAAGATAAATGTAAATGGTGTGGGGACATAGTATGTAAGCTGTTATGTGGGAGGGAGATTATCTGAGCTAGCTAGAAATGGATTTTGTGAACAGTCAAGGCCAGCTAGATGAAATGTAATATGTGAAGTAATTGAATTCAGAGAACCATGCATAAGTCACCAAAACTTTATGGAAAGACAGCAAAATAACATTTTAAAATTACTTCTCAAGTGAGGCAAGCCAAGAACATGGTTGGAGGAGAGGGCCTAACTGAGACTGAGCTGCATCTACCCCACTCAGGGGTCCTGGCAGAGCTCCTTCCTTATGAGAATGACTTTGTGAGGAGAAAAGCAACATTCAAATTAAGAAAAGAATAATTAGAGGCAGAGCCATCCAAGGCCTCCAAAGGGGTAAAGAGGTCTGGGGTAAGGTTCAGAAGGGATGTAGAGTGCAAGGATATGAAGTTGTGAGGGAAAGAGTGAGTTATGTGAGAGTTCAATATAAAAGGGTTCATTTGAGCTGCCAGAGGTACTGCTCTCTTGTGATGATGGTCAGATCAGTTGTAGGTAATCATAAATCATCACTTATTGGCATCATTGCCTGAAAGAACCCATAGCCTGGGAAAAAAATCAGAATCCTACTCTCATAGTGCATGGACACGTAGACCCAGTATTGGAATAATCTAGGCACCCCGTAGCTAAGAATGCTCTCCTTATCTTTTCTGTTGCCCTGAGTAGTTGTAATAGAGAAAGGAGTCAACACCAGGTATTGAGTCTTCAGAAAGAAAAGTACCTAGTCCCTATCGTAAACAATCCAGTGGAGGACGCAGAAAGCTTAGAAACAATGACCAAGCCAGTAGAAAAAGCATCTCTAATATCTCCGTTGTGGTTTTGACATATTCCATTAAAGAATACAGAACAGGCCGGGTGCGGTGGCTCACACCCGTAATCCCAGCACTTTGGGAGGCTGAGACAGATGGATCACCTGAGGTCAGGAGCTCAAGACCAGCCTGGCCAACATGGTGAAACCCCCATCTCTACTAAAAATACAAAAATTAGCCAGGCGTGGTGGCACATGCCTGTAAAAAAAAAAAAAAAAAAAAAAAACAAGAACAAAAATATCTTCAACCGACTTATTTTTTGACAAAAGTACAAAAGCAATTCAATGGAGAAAGGATAACCTTTTTAACAAATGGTCCTGGGACAGTTGGATAGCCATAGGCTAAAAAGAAAAACTTCAACATAAACTTTACACTTCAATAAGAAATTAACTCAAGATGGACACAGGCTTAAGTATAAAGTGTAAACTATAAAACTTTTAGAAAAAAAGACAGGAAAAAAATCTTTTTTTTTTTTTTTTTTTCTTTAGATGGAGTCTTGCTCTGTCGCCCAGGCTGGAGTGCAATGGCGCGATCTCGGCTCACTGAAAGCTCCGCCTCCTGGGTTCACGCCATTCTCCTGCCTCAGCCTCCTGAGTAGCTGGGACTACAGGTGCCTACCACCATGCCTGGCTAATTTTTTGTATTTTTAATAGAGACGGGGTTTCATCGTGTTAGCCAGGAGGGTCTCAATCTCCTGACCTCGTGATCCGCCCACCTCGGCCTCCCAAAGTGCTGGGATTACAGGTGTGAGCCACTGCGCCTGGCCAGGAAAAAAATCTTTAAGATCCAGAGCTAGGTAACAAGTTCTTAGACTTGACACCAAAAGCATAATTCATAAAAGGAAAAAAAGGTAAAAAACGTGGTGATACTGTGGTGCTGGCGTAAGGATTGACAAATAGATCAATGAAACAATAAATAGTCCAGAAATAATCCCACACCACCATTGTTTGATTTTTTTTTTTGAAAAAGGCACCAAAGCAACCCAATAAGGAAAGGAGAGTGTTTTCAACAAATGGTGCTAGAATAACTTGATATCCACATAGAAAAAGAAGGAACCTCAACCACTACCTCATACCATGACAAAAATTAATTCATGATGGATCATGGAACAGTATGTAAAAGTCAAAACCACAAAGCTTTTAGACAAGAGAGTATATCCATGACTTAGGAATTAACAAAGCTTTCTCAGAGAGAAGAAAATAATCATAAAAGAAATGGTAAGTTAGACTTCATTAAAATTAAAAACTTCTCACCAAAAGATTCCATTAAGACAATGAAAAGGCAAACCACAGATTGGAAGAAAATATTCAAAGAACATGTATCTGGCAAAGGACATATAAAGAAGTCCTATAATTAAATATAAAACAAAAAAAATTAAAAATAGACAAAAGGACCGGGCGCAGTGGCTCACATCTGTAATCCCAGCACTTTCAGAGGCCAAGGTGGGAGGATCACCTGAGGTCAGGAGTTTGAGACCAGCCTGGCCAACATGATGAAACCCCATCTCTACTAAAAATACAAAAATTAGCCAGGCATGGTGGTGGGCGCCTGTAATCCCAATTACTCGGGAGGCTGAGGCAGGAGAATCACTTGAACCTGGGAGGCAGAGGTTGGAGGTTGCGGTGAGCCCAGATCGCACCAGTGTACTGTAGCTGGGGTGACAAGAGCGAAACTCCATCTGAAAAAAAAAATAGACAAAACATTTGAACAAGTACTTCAAAAAGGAGATATATATGAGTGGCCAATAATCACATGCAAAATATCTCAACATCGTGTGTTATGAAGAAAACACAAATTAAAATCAAAATGATATACCATTACATACCCACCAGAATGATAAAATTTTAAAAACCAGCAACAGCTGGGCATGTTGGTTTGCTCCCATAATCCCAGCACTTTGGGATGCCGAGGCAGCAGAATCACTTGAGCCTGGGAATTCGAGGTTGCAGTGAACTATGATCACACCACAGCACTCCAGCCTGGGTGACAAAGTGAGATCCTGCAAAAAACAAACAAACAAAAAACACCACAACAAATGTGGAGCAACTGTGCTTCTTATTCTTTCCTGGTAGGAGTGTAAAATAGTACAGCCTCTCTGGGAAAAGAACCTAGGAATTCCACTCCTAAGTACTGACTCAAGAAAAATTAAAACATGTCCACAAAAACACTTGCATAAGAATATTCACAGCAGCGTTATCCATAATAACCCCAAACTGAAAGTAATTTAGGTTTCCATCAAGGAGAATTAATTTTTTAAAAACTGTTATATATTAACACTTAATACAATGAAATACTACTGAGCAGTTAAAAAGTAAACTACATGCAATGAAATGAGTGAATCTCAAAATATTATGCTGAACGAAAGGAGCCTTACACAGAAGAATACATACTGCATGATCCCATTTATATGCAATTCTAGAACAGACAAAACTAATCTGTAGTAGAAAATCATGATAATAGGAATTTGAGGAGATAAGAGAAAAAAAAACAGTGGTTGCCTCTTGGGGTTGGGGGTGGAACTTGACGGAAGAGTCATGAGAGAACTTTCTAGGGTATTTGATTTCTTGATAGGGGGTTGTATTGCACATATGAATGCATTTGTCAGTTCTACAAATACACATTACGGTACATCCATAGCACGGAATAGTCCTCAGCATCATAAACAAACTTTTGATACACACCACAAGTAGGATGAGCCTCCACTGAATTACATTGAATGAAGAAAAGCCAGTCTCAATAGGTGACACACTGTATAATTCCACTTATATAACATTTTTGAAATGATACAGTTTTAGAACTGGAGGACAGATTAATGGTTGCCATTAATTCATTCTGTTAGGGATAGAAGAGAGGAGGCAGGATGGAGATGTGTATAGTTACAAAAGGGCAACACAAGGGATCCATATGGTGTTGGACCCATTCACCGTCTTACTGGTAGTAGATACACAAAGTTACACAGGTGATAAACTTGTATAGAACTTAATACACATGCACAAGTGAGTACAAGTAAAACTGGAGAAATCTAAATTATATGTTGGACTATATCAATGTCACTATGCTAGTGTGATATTATACTATAGATTTGCAAAAGGTTACCATTGGGGTAAACCAAGCAAAGAATGCCAAGGATCTCTATTATTTCTTATAACTGCATGTGAATCTACAATTTTCTCAGTGAACATTTTTTAAAGACAGCTTCTTGAAGCTGTTGTGCTATCTTGACATACCACATAGCAAGGAAGCT
The DNA here is from genome assembly GCF_047675955.1 of Chlorocebus sabaeus. Lineage (NCBI taxonomy): Eukaryota > Metazoa > Chordata > Mammalia > Primates > Cercopithecidae > Chlorocebus > Chlorocebus sabaeus. The sequence goes on along the minus strand of NC_132915.1, from coordinate 66,272,638 downwards.
ATCAAAGGGTACAGGGCTTGTGCCAGAAGGACTGAGGAACCAATGTGGGGCCAAAGATAGATTAATTTGAACTTTAATAAAAGTAGGAATTTCGAAGACTTGAAACTCATAAAGTACATTTTAGTCCATGACTTCATAATAATAGTTTAAAAACATACACGTGGCCAGGCGCAGTGGCTCACGCCTGTAATCCCAGCACTTTGGGAGGCTGAGGCAGGTGGATCATGAGGTCAAGAGATCGAGACCATCCTGGCCAACATGATGAAACCCTGTCTCTACCAAAAATACAAAAATTAGCTGGCCGTGGTGCCCCATGCCTGTAGTCCCAGCTACTCGGGAGGCTGAGTCAGGAGAATCGCTTGAACCCAGGAGGCAGAGGTTGCAGTGAGTCAAGATTGTACCACTGAACTCCAGCCTGGTGACAGAGCAAGAATCCATCTCCAAAAAAAAAAAATATATATATATATATATATATATATATAACCTGATTTCCTGAATTGTTCACTGCTGTGGTCTGAATATGTCCCCCCAAAATTTATGTGTTGGAAACCTAATCCCCAATGCAACAGTGTTGGGAGGTAAAAGGTCATAAGGGCTCTTCCTCATGAATGGAAGGGTTTGTGGGGATGCATTCTCCATTCTTCTGCAGTGTGCAGACACAGATTTTTATCCCTCTTGCTTTTCTACCTTCCACCATCTAAGAACAGAGCGAGGACGTCCTCACCAGGTGCCAGCACCTTGATCTTGGACTTCCCAGGCACCAGAACTGTGAGAAATAAATGTCTGTTTTGTTTTGTTTTGTTTTTTTCTTTTTTTGAGACGGAGTCTTGCTCTGTCATCCAGGCTGGAGTGCAGTGGCGTGATCTCGGCTCACTGCCAGCTCTGCCTCCTGGGTTCACACCATTCTCCTGCCTCAGCCTCCTGAGTAGCTGGGACTACAGGTGCCCACGACCACGCCTGGCTAATTTTTTTTTTTTTTTTTTTTTTGTATTTTTAGTAGAGATGGCATTTCACCGTGTTAGCCAGGATGGTCTCAATCTCCTGACCTCGTGATCCACCTGCCTCAGCCTCCCAAAGTGCTGGGATCACAGGTGTGAGCCACCGCGCCTGACCATAAATGTCTGTTCTTTATAGATTAGTCAGATTCAAGAATTCTGACACAGTTGCACTAAACAGACTAAGACATAAATTGGTACTGGAAGAGTGGGGTGTTGCTATAACAAACACCTAAAAATGTAGAAGCAACTTGGAAACAGATAATGGGTAGAGGCTGGAACAGTTTCGAAGCAAATGCTGGAAAATACTTCATTGACATGAATGCCACATTAAGGGTGGTTCTGGCCAGAGCCTGGGAAAAGAAGGGATATAGGGGAAGCCTCATTCTTCTTACAGATTACTCGAGTGGTTGCAACAGTGAAGACTAGTCTGATGAGGTCTCAGAAATGAAGAATAAGGTACTGGAAACTGGAAGAAAGGTTATCTTTCTTATAAGGTGGCAAAGAACTTGGCGGAATCAATGTCTGTGTCCTAGGACCCTACAGAAGGAGAAAAGAGAAAGCTAGGAAAGCTAGGTGATTTGGCAGAAGAAATCTCTAAGCAGCAAAACATTCACAATGTTGCGAGACTGCTTCTAACTGCTTATAGTAAAATGGGAGAAGAAAGGATTTAAAGACAATTTATAATTAAAAGGGAAGCAGAACACAAAGATTTGAAAAACTCTCAGTCTGGTTATGTAAAGAATTTTTAAAATGGTTTAGAAGAGAAAACCAAGGGTGTGGCCAAGTGACCATTTGATTTTCAAGGCTGCTTCTGCCGTCACAGGCCTTGAATGCTAGTGCTATGAGGGCAAACCAGCTTAAAGGGACAGGCCCAAGGTACTCTTGGAACCTTGGAGCTCATTGCTTAGGGATGCTTCAGGCCTCTGTTCCCTGGCCACCCCACTGGTGGCTCAAGCAGGCCCAGCTGTGGCTGGGCTACAGATCCCAGGGCACAAGCAGTCTACCTTGGTGCTATCCCCGTGGGGCTGACTGTAGACTTGCCAAGTACAAGAGCTGTGGAGTCATGTGTGCCTCTACCTAGATTTCAAAGGATGCTGCAGGGAGCCCCTATTTGGGCTCCAAGTAGAGTGACCTAGTGGAGTCTTGGAAGCAGGGCCACCAGCACATAGCACCAGCCTGGGAAAGCCACAGGTATTAACTGCAAACCTTCAGAGCTGTGTGGGCTATGTCTAGCAATGCTGTGGAGGCAGGGCCTTCCAGGGCCTTGGAGACCGAGCCCCCAACCCATTGTGTCCAGAAGGTTGGACATGGAGTCAAAGAAGATTATTCTCCAGCTTTAAGATTTAGTGTTGTTTGCCCTGTTTTGGACTTACTTCGGACCAGTGACTTTTTTCTTCTTGTCTGTTTCTCTCTTGCAGTGGGAATGTCTATCCTGTGCTATCCCACCATTGTCTTTTGGAAGCACATAGATTGTTTGATTTTACAGGCTCACAGCTGGAGGGGAATTTGCCTCAGGATGAATCATGCCTTGACTGTCATCCATATCTGGTTTAGATGAGACTGTGGACTTAGACTTTAAAATTGATGCTGGGACAAGTTAAGACTTTTTGGGGCTATTGGGATAGATGCACTTTGCATGTGAGAAGGACATGAATTTTGAGAGCCAATCACTTTCAGAGAACAACAGGGAACCCATTCATTATCTTGAAAACTGAGAAATAGGCTGGGTGCAGTGCCTCATGCCTGTAATCGCAGCACTTTGGGAGGCCGAGGTAGGTGGATCACTTGAGGCCAGGAGGTCAAGACCAGCCCGGTCAACATGGGTAAACCCCATCTCTACAAAAACTACAAAAATTAGCTGGGCATGGTGGTGGGCGCCTGTAGTCCCAGCAACTTGGGAGGCTGAGGCAGAGAATCACTTGAACCTGGAAGGCTGAGATCATTGAACCTTCCGTGAACCTGGAAGCCAAGATCACGCCACTGTACTCCAGCCTGGGCAACACAGCAAGACTCTGTCTCCAAAAAAAAAAAAAAAAGAGGCTGGGCACGGTGGCTTATGCCTGTAATCCCAGCACTTTAGGAGGCTGAGCTGGGCCGATCACTTGAGGTCAGGAGTTTTGAGACCAGCCTGGCCAACACAATGAAACCCTGTCTCTACTAAAAATACAAAAATTACCCAGGCATTGTGGCAGGTGCCTGTAATACCAGCTACTCAGGAGGCTGAGGTGGGACAATTACTTGAACCTGAGAGGTGGAGGTTGCAGTGAGCCAAGATCATGCCTCTGCACTCCAGCCTGGGCAACAGAGTGAGACTCCATCAAAAAAAAAAAACCCAAAACACTGAAACAAAACAAAAGAAGAAAACTGAGAAATAAAAGGAAAGCATCAAGCTGGGTCTTCCTGTATGTACTGTGCAACTGGATAACTAAATAGTGGATGAATAGAATTATAAAATCTCCTTATAAAATTATTTCAGCTAATCAAAGCCAAATGAGTTTTGATTGGGCTTGGTTTTTGTTTTGTTTTGTACTGTTTTTGGTGTTCTTTGGTGAATTAAGAGTATTAACATTTCGTTACCACCAATGAATTGCTGGATAGAGACATTGAGCACCACTGGCTACTAACATCAAAAAAGAGACAACCAGAAATGTGGCTCCTAATAAAAAGGTGCAATGCCACTTGTAGTGTTGCTAAAGGGGTTGAGCCTGAGTTTGAGCAAGCCTCTGGATCCAGCTGCCAGCATGCAGGAAGTACAGGTGACAGGAACAAGTGAACTCTCCTTCAAGTAACGTGTACTGTCAGCAAAATTCAGACCATGAGAAACTCTGGTCAGATGAGTCAGGGTTTTCAACAAATAAATTGTAAAGAAAAGATAGAGGGGAACCGGCAGATGAAATGAGAATCAAAAGACCTATGAAAGCCACAAACTTGGCCGGGCGCAGTGGCTCAGACCTGTAATCTCAGCACTTTGGGAGGCTGAGGCAGTCAGATTACGAGGTCTGGAGATCGAGACCATCCTGGCTATCACAGTGAAACCCTGTCTCTACTGAAAATGTGAAAAAGTTAGCCGGGCGTGGTGGCGGGCGTCTGTAGTCCCAGCTACTCGGGAGGCTGAGGCAGGAGAATGGCGTGAACCCGGGAGGTGGAGCTTGCAGTGAGCCAAGATCCCGCCACTGCACTCTAGCCTGGGCGACAAAGCAAGACTCCGTCTCAAAAAAAAAAAGCCACAAACTTAAGGACAAAACTAAAAACTGTGGCCTCTAAGGATGCATACTGAGGTGATAAAACCATAAAGAAATGCTCAGATGTGAATTCTACACAAATCAAGACTGAGCTTTTTGAGGAAGGGTTGGAATAGGGGACACAGAGAGGCTTTTAGGGTACTGGCAACATTTTGTGTTTGATCCAGGTGGTGGTGAACAGGATACTTGCCTTGTACAATGATTCTGTAAACTACATATTTGCTTTGTGTGATCTGTGTTTTGTTTCACATGTTTAAAATGTTGGCTAGAGCTGTTCTCGGGGTGCTATAGGAGCCTAGGGGAGTCACTTAATTTCTGAGGGGAGAGGATAAGGAAAGGTCCTCTGAAAGTTATTATTAGGAAGGTGAGGGTAGGTTGGGAGCAGTGTCAGAGATGAGGCTAGAGAGACAAGCTCACAACTGATCTTCTGTACTAGGCTTGACCCAGGACTCCATGGGGAACCACTGAGGAATTTTAAGCCAACAAGTGACAAGATCAGATTTGTATTTTAGAAAGATCCCCGGGCATGGTGGCTCACACCTGTAATGCCAGCCTTTGGGAGACTGAGGCAGGCGGATCATGAGGTCAGGAGATCGAGACCATCCTGGCTAATATGGTGAAACCCTATTTCTACTAAAAATACAAAAAATGAGCCGGGCATGGTGGCACGTGCCTGTAGTCCCAGCTACCCAGGAGGCCGAGGAAGGAGAATCGCTTGAACCCAGGAGGCAGAGGTTGCAGTGAGCCAAGATGGCACCACTGCACTCCAGCCTGGGCAACAGAGGGAGACTCCATCTCAAAAAAAAAAAAAAGAAGAAGAAGAATCTGCCTTAGTGATCCAAACCAAAGAAGTAATGCAGGGACAGGGAGGATAGTGAAGAAAGTGTTGATAGGAGAGATTGCTTAAGGAGGCAAAAACACAGGACTTCAGAGAATATTGCGTAGAGAGGGAGGGAAGGAGGGAGAAAAGAAATCAAGGAGGTTTCTCTAGTTCTGTCTTAGGCAGCTAGGTGGAAAATGATGCTGTTATTAACCCAGGAATACAGTACAGGTGGTGGAGCAGGGATGGGGAGAGATGATAATATATACTATTTTAAAAATGAAGATGATGTTTACATGCAATGATATGCACAGAGCTGAAGCATACAATCCAGTGAAGTTTCTATTTTTTATTTTTTGAGATGGAGTCGCGCTCTGTCACCTAGGCTGGAGTGCAGTGGCATAGTCTTGGCTCACTGCAACCTCTGCCTCCCAGGCTCAAGTGATTCTCCTGCCTCAGCCTACCAAGTAGCTGGGATTACAGGCACGCACCATCACGCCTGGATAATTTTTGTGTTTTTAGTAGAAACGGGGTATCACCATGTTGGCCAGGCTGGTCTCAAACTCATGACCTCAGGTGATCCACCCACCTTGGCTCCCAAAGTGCTGGGATTATAGGCATGAGCCACCGCACCCAACCTCCAGTGAGGGTTTTTTGATGTATGCACCCATATAACTAACACCAGTCAAGATATAAAACATTTCCTTCACCCTAAAGTTCCCTTGTAACCCCTTCCAGTTAATCTCTACCTTGCTGGCAAGCACTGTTGTGTTGTGTTTGTTTTTTGAGACAGGGTTTTTGCTGTCGCCCGGGCTGGGTGCAGTGACACCATCAGCTTATTGTAACCTCAAACTCCTAGACTCAAGGGATTCTCCCACTTCAGCCTCCTGAGTAGCTGGGACTACAGTTGTACACCACCATGCCTGGCAAAAATTTTTTAACTTTTTTGTAGAGACAGAGTCTTGCTATATTGTCCAGGCTGATCTCAAACTGGACTCAAGCTGTCCTCCCACCTCAGCTTCCCAAAGTGCTGGCATTACAGGTGTGAGCCACTGTGCCTGGCCTAAGCGCTATTTTGATTTTTATCACCATAGACTAGTTTTGTCTTTTTTGTTTTGTTTGTTTTGTTTTGTTTTTTGAGATAAGTGGCTTGCTCTGTCACCCAAGCTTAAGTGCAGTGGCTCAATCCTGTTTCACTGCAGCCTTGATTTCCTAGACTTAAGTGATCCTCCCACCTCAACTACCCTAGTAGCTGGAACTACAGGTGTGCGTCACCACACTCAGCTAATTTTTTGTTTTTTGTTTTGTTTTGTTTTTAGAGATGGGATCTCAGCATGTTACCTAAGCTGGTCTCAAACTCCCGAACTCAAGTAGTCCACCTACCTGGACCTCCCAAAGTGCTGGCATTACAGGCACCTGCCACTGCGCCCAGCCCCAGCATATTATTTTTGAGGTTCATACATGTTCTTGTCTATATCAATGGTTTATCCCTTTTTATTGCTGAATAGTACTCGGTCGTACAAATACACCAGAACTTGTTTATCCACACTTCTGTTGATGGACATTTGGGTTGTTTCCAGTTTGTTTGTTTGTTTTACTATTATGAATACAGCTGCTGTAAACATTCTTGTCTAAGTCTTTGTAAACACCTATTTTCATTTATCTTGTATAAATAACTAGGAGTGGAATTCCTGGGTCATAAGATAGGTCTGCATTTAACTGTAGAAGAAACTGAAACACTTTTCTAAAGTGATTCTAAGGCCAGACGTGGTGGCTCACACCCGTAATCCCAGCACTTTGGGAGGCCAAGGCAGGCGGATCACTTGAGGTCAGAAGTTTGAGACCCGCCTGGCCAATATGGTGAAACCCTATCTCTACTAAAAATACAAAAATTAGCCAGGCATGGTGGCACGCACCTGTAGTCCCAGCTACTTGAGAGGCTGAGGCACGAGAATTGCTTGAACCTGGGAGGCAGAGGCTGCAGTGAGCAAAGATCATGGCCACTGCATCCAAAAAAAAAAAAAAGAAAAAGAAAAAGATCTCTAGGAGTTACTCCATGATTTCTCAACCTATTAGTGAAGGTCTTTTGCCAACTTTGTTTTGTTTTGTCTTTCACTATGTCTTCTCCCCTCTTATTAAACTGTCAGCAACTTGAGCACAGAGACCATGTCTTAATCCCGATTTATTAATATTTTCTCTTAGGACCTGTTACATAATAAGGCTTAATAGATGTCTGTCGGATGAGTGAACGAACAAAATTAAACACAGAAGTTAAGTGGAAAATCAGAATAATTTTCATAGCAGGTGATCCCTACTACATCCGATGAAGTCTTGCCTTGAACATGTGCAGCCCAGCCTTCAGCCTGCCCCTCCTCCCCCACCCCCTCTGTGCTATTCAGTCTATTCTGGTACCTCGCCTCACAAATGCAAGCCTCTTCAGCAGCACAGAACTCAAATCTGCCTTCCTGGTGGGACTGCCACTCTGCTTGGGCTCCATCTCTTTACACCATAGTAAGAAAGTGCCTCAGAATGAACACCAGGATGTTCTTGGCACTCACCTCCTATGTTTCCGTCCTTTCAAAACTCAGTCTTTTTTTTTTTTTTTTTTTGAGATGGAGTTTCGCTCTTGTTGTCCAGGCTGGAGTGCAATGGTGTGATCTCAGCTCATTGCAACCTCTCCTTCCCGGGTTCAAGCGATTCTCCTGCCTCAGCCTCCCAAGTAGCTGGGATTACAAGTGTGCACCAGCACGCCCGGCTAATTTTGTATTTTTAGCAGAGACAGGGTTTCACCATGTTGGTAAGGCTGTTCTTGAACTCCTGACCTCAAGTGATCCACATACCTCAGCCTCCCAAGGTGCTGAGATTACAGATGTGAGCCCCCGCACCCAGCCAAAGTCTCAGTCTTGAGCAGCTTGCTGCTCAGTGCCTGAAAACACATATTCACTTGCCTCATATATTTTGTCCAGCTTTATAGTTGTTTATGGCAGGAAGGGAATATCCAGTTTCAGTTATTCTGTCATGGCCTGAAGTGGAAGTGAGGGTTCCATTTTGGACATGATGTTCAGTTTTAGGTATCTATGGAACATCCAGGTAGAAATGTCCAAAAGAGAATTGGATATTCACGTGTGGAGCTTGAAAGATGATTGGGGCTAGACATTTGGATTTTGTAGTCATGTATTTCCAGTGGTAGTTGAAACCAAGGGAATGGATGTGAATTGCTCAGCTACAAAGTGGATAGAGAATGAGTAGAAGAACAATTTTCTCTTAAAAAGCCTGAGAGGCCAGGCGTGATGGCTCATGTCTGTAATCCCAGCACTTTGGGAGGCCAAGATGGGCAGATCACAAGGTTAGGAGTTCGACACCAGCCTGACCAACATGGTGAAACCCCGTCTTTACTAAAAATACAAAAAAATTAGCTGGGCATGGTGGTGCGTGCCTGTAATCCCAGCAATAGCTACTCAGGAGGCTGAGGCAGGAGAATCACTTGAACCTGGGAGGCAGAGGTTGCAGTGAGCCGAGATCGCGCCACTACACTCCGGCCTGGGTGATACAGCGAGACTCTGTCTCCAAAAAAAAAAAAAAAGCCCGAGAATATATAACTAAAGAAATAAATGAAGAACAGGAAACATCAGTGTCATAGAAGCTGCCATAAATAAACTGGTGTCCATCTTGGGGAGTGGCAGATGCCAAATTTTCTGTCTTAGTAAAGTCTTGCTGGTGATCATTAGAGAAGAACCTACTCACCTGGGCTCCAGTATGAATCTGCAGAATTAAAGCCACGCCTGTCTTGAGGAAGCTCAGCATTTCTTCCAGACGTAATCATACATTTGTGCTCCTAGCCTTCTTGGGGCTTAGATAACTGACCAGTATGATTAGCATTTTCATAAAATTGAGAGGATACTGAAGGCCCTAGAGAGGTCAACAATTTGATGAAGGTCAGTTGTTTCTAGTCCTACTTTATTTATTTATTTATCTATGAAATGGAGTCTTACTCTGTCACCCAGGCTGGAGTGTAGTGAGGCAGTCTTGGCTCACCGCAACCTCTGCCTCCTAGGTCCAAACGATTCTCCTGCCTCAGCCTCCGAAGTAGCTGGGATTACAGGTGGCCACAACCACGCCTGGCTAATTTTTGTTTTGTTTTGTTTTGAGACAGAGTCCTGCTGTGTCGCCCGGGCTGGAGTGTAGTGGCACAATCTTGGCTCACTGCAACCTCCACCTCCCGGGTTCAGGCAATTCTCCTGTCTCAGCCTCATGAGTTGCTGGGACTATAGGCGCACGCCCCGAAGCCTGGCTAATTTTTTTCTATTTTTAGTAGAGGCAGGGTTTCACTATATTGGCCAGGCTGGTCTCAAACTCCTGACCTCAGGTGATCCACTTGCCTTGGCGTCCTAAAGTGCTGGGATTACAGGCACGAGCCACTGCACCCAGCCAAATTTTTGTATTTTTTAGTAGAGACGAGTTTTCACCACGTTGGCCAGGCTGGTCTGGAACTCCTGACCTCAGGTAATCCACCCACCTTGACCTCCCAAAGTGCTGGGATTATAGGCGTGAACCACCATGTCCGGCCATAGTTCTACTTTCTAGTTGTCTAGGGACTTGGGTTTCAGACTTGGAAGTTGCTCTAGGTCATCTACTTGGTCCCCTTGTTTTTTAAGTGGGAAAATTGACACTCATAAATGAGAGACCTTGAACTAGGTATAAAAACAAGTAAATGAAGCCAGCTTACATCATCAGGGATATCTGATGGCATTCAAAGGGCAAGGATAAAGCTGGGCTTTGAGAATAGACTAGAGCCATGACCTGCAGTGCTATAGAAAACTGGACGCCCCTTGCTTCTGCCCTTTTCTCTGCTTTTTTCTGTGTCTCTAATTTATTCTTCTCTCAATGTAGATCAGCTTCTTCTGTCTTGTCTCCTCCTATGCCCCAGCCTGGGCAAAATGATCACCAGAGGCTATTCCTGAGTTTATAGCTTAGGAAAGAGGCCACCCATTCCCCACCATTCAGGAATGAGGCCAGCCTGATTCTAGAATTGCAACTCCTGTTCTCCTGGGAAAGGTCTTGATGGCCCCTTTAGAACCATCCAGAGTCCAATCAGTAGCAGTCAGGGGGTCGGGGATCCTTTGTTCTACACACACATCTGCTGGGAGCCTTACCTCTATAATCATGTGATATAAATCACTGGTAGGGGAGAAGAAGATTTTCCAGAAAAAGCAATAGGTAGATGGCTGGGCAGCCAGCCCATAGAGGTTCAGAATAACCAATTAACTGCTCAGGATAACCAATGGCAGAGCCAGGACCAAAACCGAAAGCATCTGACTCAGCAGTAGTCTTTCCTGGGGCTGCCCCACATGGGGAAACAGTAATTACTTGATCTGGGAATGAGCAGAGACAGACAGATGGACAGTCACTGCCTCAGTTATTTCCTAATAGTATGAAGAGATAGAAGTCTCTTCCCTGAGAGTGGAGGGAATCCAGAGCTCTAGGAGCCTAACAGCCAAAGGTGGTTTCCCTCTTAGGAGTCCAGACTCTTCTAGTTGCAAGTCATAGAAGCCCAAATCGAACCAGCTTGAGCAACAGGGGGATTTAGTAGAAGGCCATTGGGACATCCTACAAAATTGAAGGAAGAACTGTAGATTCTAAGACATCTTTAAGAATCTGGAATCGGTACTATCAGGACACACACACACACGTGCTCACCTTGTTTTCTTCCTCTTTTTAAAGTGTCATATTTCTGTTTGGCTTTTATACCACAAGGTTTCCTCCACACGGTGGTGAACCTGGCAGTTCTGGAGTCATATCCTTATAACATCTGACCATAGAGAAAAGAGAGTCTTCCTTGCTCATTCCTGGTAGAAAAATCTAGAGTAGGATTCACATTGAAAGGATGGGTCCTCTGACTGGCTGGGCCTTGTTTATTTGCTCACCCTTGGGCTCAGGAGATGGCAGGGGGTATTTTAAGAAAGGGACTGGAGGCCGGGTGCAGTGCCTCACACTTGTAATCCCAGCACTTTGGGAGGCCAAGCCGGGCAGATCGCCTGAGATTGGGAGTTTGAGACCAGCCTGACCAACATGGAGAAACCCAGTCTCTACTAAAAATACAAAATTAGCCAGGTGTGGTAGTGCATCCCTGTAACCCCAGCTATTTGGGAGGCTGAGGCAGGAGAATCGCATGAATCTGGGAGGTGGAGGTTGTGGCGAGGCCGAGATCGTGCCACTACACTCCAGCCTGGGCAACAAGAGTGAAACTCATCTAAAAAAAAAATGTTTAAGGGGGACTGGTAAGTAGGGTAGACAGAGATCTCTTTTGTTTTGTGTCTGTCTCCTAGGTGACCATGGAGGCTGGTGGCCTGCCCTTGGAGCTGTGGCGCATGATCTTAGCCTACTTGCACCTTCCCGACCTGGGCCGCTGCAGCCTGGTATGCAGGGCCTGGTATGAACTGATCCTCAGTCTCGACAGCACCCGCTGGCGGCAGCTATGTCTGGGTTGCACCGAGTGCCGCCATCCCAATTGGCCCAACCAGCCAGATGTGGAGCCTGAGTCTTGGAGAGAAGCCTTCAAGCAGCATTACCTTGCCTCCAAGACATGGACCAAGAATGCCTTGGACTTGGAGTCTTCCGTCTGCTTTTCTCTGTTCCGCCGGAGGAGGGAACGACGTACCCTGAGTGTTGGGCCAGGCCATGAGTTTGACAGCCTGGGCAGTGCCTTGGCCATGGCCAGCTTGTATGACCGAATTGTGCTCTTCCCAGGTGTGTACGAAGAGCAAGGTGAAATCATCCTGAAGGTGCCCGTGGAGATTGTAGGGCAGGGGAAGTTGGGTGAAGTGGCCCTGCTGGCCAGCATTGATCAGCACTGCTCAACCACACGCCTGTGCAACCTCGTCTTCATGCCAGCCTGGTTCTCACCCATCATGTATAAGGTGGGTGTCCACATCAATAGATGGCCTTTCTAGTCCTGACCCCAGGGGCTTGGCCTCTTTTCTGGGTTTTTAATCCCTTTTTTGGTTGGAATTGAAAGTTAGGAGTTATTATTATACTCCTACTCCTCTGAGTGCTGAACCAGTTGAGAAACAGGCGCAGTGATCAGTAGAGCTCAGAATTCTGCTTTATTTCTGGTAAAGCTGTATTTAAAAATGGCTTGGGCTTGGAACTAAAATTCTTTTGCACCTCTTCCCTTTCCAGCTGGACCAACTGGAGCCACCAGTGGAGCAGCTAGGCGGGAAAGCCGGGTTCTGGGAGCATGCTACTTAGTGACAGGAAGCAGAGAGCACATTAGCTGCTCATGGAGGCAGGCCCAAGCGAGAGCCACAGAGGAAAAAGGCTATACAGGACTAGTCACCTTCAGCACATGAACCCCACACCCTGTATGGGATCAAGGGAGGGCAGGCTTTTACCATGATTTGCTAATTCTCAAGGGCGATGGTGAGAAGGTCAGGAAATATTTGTCCAACACATTCCTTCTGCAGAGCCAGAAGATGGTTCAAAGTAAAGCAGGTATCCAGGTGTTGGTAGTTCCTGGCAGAACAGTCTATAGTTTATACATTGCCTAGAAACTTGGATTATGTAGGCAGTCAATAAAAATTACATCACTTTCCTGCCTGCTCATAAAAAATAAAAGATTTTTGGCTGGGCGCAGTGGCTCACACCTGTAATCTCAGCACTTTGGGAGGCCAAGGCAGGTGGATCACCTGAGGTCAGGAGTTCGAGACAAACATCGTGAAACCCCGTCTCTACTAAAAATACAAAATTAGCGGGGCATGGTGGCAGCAGGAGAGTAACGCAGGAGAATCGCTTGAACCCGGGAGGCGGAGGTTGCAGTGAGCTGAGATCCTGCCATCACACTCCAGCCTGGGGAACAAGAGTGAGACTTCGTCTCAAAAAAAAAAAAAAAAAAATGGCCAGGCGCAGTGGCTCAAGCCTGTAATCTCAGCACTTTGGGAGGCCGAGATGGGCAGATCACGAGGTCAGGAGATCGAGACCATCCTGGCTAACACAGTGAAACTCTACTAAAAATACAAAAAAAAAATTAGCCTGGTGTGGTGGCGGGCGCCTGTAGTCCCAGCTACTCTGGAGGTTGAGGCAGAATGGTGTGAACCCAGGAGGCAGAGCTTGCAGTGAGCTGAGTCACTGGCCACTGCACTCCAGCCTGGGCCACAGAGCAAGACTCCGTCTCAAAAAAAAAAAAAACTATATATATGTATATATATGTGTGTGTGTGTGTGTGTATATATATATAAGATTTTTTTAAGTATATTGTCATTATTACCAATAACAATTGTCTCTCATGTTTGTAATGATCCTTATACCACTGGTCATTTATAACAGACATATGTCACGTGCATGCTATATGCCTTATAGCCATTATCTCATGGGTTCCTCTCCACATGTCTATGAGATAGGTAATGTCATCTGATTTTATAGATGAGGAAATGGAGGCTCAGCAAGATTAAGTGTCATATCAAGGTCTCAGACTTAGATCCAAAGCCTATTCATAATCTAGGTGACTTTCCATCTGTCACTTCATTGGACCCCCACAGCAAACATGTGTGTAGATGAAGTAGATGTAGTATCCCTATTTTGCAAATGAGGGCTACTGAAGGTCAGAGATGGTAAGTAACTTTCTCGAGTGGGTAATTAGGGAAGTTAGATCCCAAATTCAGGCCTTCTCATCTAAATGCTTATAAAATTACATTATGCTATGTTACCTAAAAGCTTAAAAGCCTGTGTTTTAGCCCTAGAGTATTTCAGAAGAACTGATGAACTTCCCTGGTGCTGCTCTGCAGGCCCGGAAGGAGAGTTTGTTTCTAGAAAGAAACAATGTTCCAGACCCTTCACATTTTGTAATACATTTATTCTTAGAGCAATATTTTGATTTCAGCCTCTACTTCTCCCTCAGAAGTACAACCATAGATCCTCAAGGGATGAGGCCTGGCATTAGACTTGTTTGTAGCCTGCCCTCTGGCTTAGTGCTTAGCATATAACATACGTTAGTTAGTGTTCAGTCCGTGATTGTTTTTCAACTAAAGGAGGCACGGGGGCCTGGGATGGTCTTGCCTGAAAAATGCAAAGGCCAAGGCGATTTCACAGCAGTTTTCATTGACTTCCAAGGAGAACCTTAGCGGTGGCTCTGCATCTCCAGAGAGCTGGCTTTTATCTTTAGAGAGAAAATGGATTTAAATAGCAAGGAAGAATTAGGTTAGCCATAAGGAAGAACTTAGAGAAGTTAAGGGGGCTTAAATTCTGGGACAGTCTATCAAAGATCACTGCTAGATAATTTTAAAAATTGTTCAAGGGGTAAGTACATCTGGATTATTAAATAGAATCATGAGATAGTCCCTCATTTGATGGTTCAAATACATCTGATGAAATACATATGAAATCCAGAAACAGGTCTTTTTCAGGAATAGAGAGTGAATGGGCCTCACCAAGACTGCTTCTCAGTCGGGCCCAGAGAGCCGAGGGGCCCAAATGAATTAGGCAGGAGAGTTCGGCACTGCCCCATCTCCACCCCAGACTCTTGAGGACACTCTGCTCCTTGTGTCCCTGACCCCAGATAATAATAACTGACCTTGACTGAGTGCCAAGTTTGTGCCTAGCATGGTGCTTTGTGAACTAGTGAGCCCCATGCTGCAGACAAGGAAACTGAGGCTTAAAGAGGTGAAGTCATTTGTCCAAGATAACACTTGCAGTCAACCCCCAGAGCCCATGCGCTTTTTTTTTTTTTTTTTTTTTTTTGACACTGAATCTCGCTCTGTCACTCAGGCTGGAGTGCACTGTCATGGTCTCAACTCACTGCAACCTCTGCCTCCCAGGCTCAAGCTATTCTCATGCCTCAGCCTTCCAAGTAGCTAGGACTATAGGCGCACGCCACCACGCTTGGCTAATTTTTGTATTTTTAGTGGAGATGAGGTTTCACCATGTTGACCAGGCTGGTCTCGAACTCCTGACCTCAAGTGATCTACCCATCTTGGCCTTCCAACGTGCTGGAACTACAGGCATGAGCCACCACACCTGGCAGAGCCCATGCTTTAAACTACTGTTCAGTGCTTCCTGGCGATGGCAGTATACTTTGTCCCCTCTCTTTAGAGACATATTTTGCTGTGCACCACATGCATCAGTTGCCACACAGAACTCTTTGCCAGCACATGTGGCCAGGCCTCTCTCACTGCCTGTCCCAGCCCTGGCGCATGGCTTGAGACTTGAGGTTTTAGGAGGAGTCATGATGCAGTGTGAACTTCTCTGCCATCATCTACTTGTCTCCCTTCCTTTGAGATTAGAAGGATGGAGGTGCAGGCAGCTCCAGTTTCCCTCCCTCTCCGATGCAGAGCAGCTCCCCAATTCGTTTTGGGGACAGCTGACGTCCAGACCCCAGTGGGGAGGGGAAGATGATCAGCAGAACAAATGGCCTTTCCATGTTCTACCCTCCTTAAAGGGCAGCTAGAGTCCAAAACAAATCTCATCCCTCTTACAGCCATTTTCTTCTTTTCATTCCCCAGACAACATCAGGTCATGTCCAATTTGACAACTGCAACTTTGAGAATGGGCACATCCAGGTCCATGGTCCGGGTACTTGCCAGGTGAAGTTCTGTACCTTCAAAAACACTCATATCTTCCTGCACAACGTGCCCCTGTGTGTCCTGGAAAACTGTGAATTTGTGGGCAGCGAAAACAACTCTGTGACTGTTGAGGGTCACCCATCTGCAGATAAGAACTGGGCCTACAAGTATCTACTAGGGCTTATCAAGTCCTCGCCCACTTTTCTCCCCACAGAGGACTCTGACTTTTTAATGTCCCTGGACCTAGAGAGCCGGGACCAGGCCTGGAGCCCAAAGACCTGTGACATTGTTATCGAGGGCAGCCAGAGCCCTACCAGCCCAGCCTCTAGCTCCCCAAAGCCAGGCTCCAAGGCTGGCTCACAGGAGGCAGAAGTGGGTAGTGATGGTGAAAGGGTGGCCCAGACCCCAGACAGCAGCGATGGAGGCCTGAGTCCCAGCGGTGAGGATGAAGATGAAGACCAGCTGATGTACAGACTATCCTATCAAGTGCAGGGCCCACGCCCTGTATTGGGGGGCTCATTTCTGGGCCCACCTCTACCAGGAGCATCCATTCAGCTGCCCAGCTGCCTAGTGCTGAACTCACTGCAGCAGGAGCTGCAGAAGGACAAGGAGGCCATGGCACTGGCCAACTCTGTGCAGGGCTGCCTCATCCGCAAGTGCCTCTTCCGGGATGGGAAGGGAGGCGTCTTCGTCTGCTCCCACGGCAGAGCCAAGATGGAAGGAAACATCTTCCGGAACCTGACTTACGCAGTGCGGTGTATACATAATAGCAAGGTGCTGTCATGACTTTAGATTGGTCAGTGGGCTCCTGTGGCTATATGTAGGAAGGGTTTGATGGGGCTATTTTGCATTTTAAAAATAATTTTCTTTAAACTTATTCACACACACTTGACGTCATGTCCATCATCTGATTTGGAAAGGGCAAAAACAATTTTTCTCATTTCACAGAAAGAGAGGCCCACAGAGAGAACGTGGTTTACTCAGGGTTACATAGCAAGTTAGGCAGAATTGAGACTAGAAATGCGGGTCTCCTGCCTCTTTTCACTAAGTCACACATCTCACCCATGTCAGAGTAGGAGAAACAAAGTCTTTGGCCTGAATAAGAGAAAATTCAGGGAGATATGATTACTGCCTTCACTCCAAACTGGAGTAGGGTTGTTGAGAAGGCTTCCCAGAAGAGGAAATGTGTGTGCTAGGTACAATGAGTAGAAGGTCCAGAGAAAATTGGACACATGTGATGAGAAGGGGTGGAGAGTGAGGGTGTCCCAGCAGCAGGAACATCCTGTGCCAGGGCCTGGGTGTGAGGTTGAATTCGACCATGCAGTGGGGATAGGTTGAAGGATGAAGCTGGGGGTGAGTAAAAACTACCTTACCCAGGTCTGGAATCCCCCTTATGACATTTGGACCTTATGCTAAGAACAGTCCTAGCCACTGCTGCAATCGGCACCTTGTATGTGCTGGGACTTAGGGCACCACAGGACAATCTGCAAATCCTGTAAATGGCTGATGACAGGAAGGCCTTCCGAAGGGAAAGACAGCCCATGCAGAAGAAAGCATGGCATAGCACCTAGGTTCGAGTCTCACTTCTCCACTAACTCGCTGTAAACATGACCTTCACTTCTGTAAAATGGAAATAAGCATCCCTATTTTTCTCCTCTCACTGGCTGTTGGAGGTCCCATGCCGGAAGTACTCAAACTAAAGAACATTGTACAAAGGTCACTCATGAGTGTTGCAGGCTTCTAAAACGGTTCATAGCAATCACATTTTAATTAATTTAAATTTAATTGTGTTTTCCCCAGCCCACTTCCAAAGAGGATTTCAGGTGATGTTACTTTGAAAGCATAATGCAAGACTGCTGTACACAGAATAAAAGAAAATGGCCAAATAAAAAGGGAAAGGTGATAGCTTTGCTGTCGTGAGTACCATGATGAAAGGATCTGGTTGAAGCCCTCAAGGAAGGCATTCTTCCTTGCATAGTTATTGGGAATATGGCTTTCTAGTTAAATTCTGGCTCTGCCCCTTAAGTCCTGTGGACTAATGTTACTACCTTTCTCCAGGACGTGATGAGGATTAGCTAAGGTCACAAATATGAAGTGCTTAGCAGTGTGCCTGTTATATAGCAAGTGCTTGATAAATGTTTTAATTGACTTATTTTTTTAAGATTACTGCAGTCCAGTTTGAGAGGCCCTATGATAGAGGTAAACCATGGGTGGCATAAAAGCCCAGAAAAGTGGGTACCTGACCCAGCCTCGAGGAACCACAGATGGTTTCTTGGAGGAACGGTGCCTGGACTGAGCTGCCCGAAAGAAGAATAAGAGTTGGCAGGGGCCGGGCGCAGTGGCTCACGCCTGTAATCCCAGCACTTTGGGAGGCCAAGACGGCCAGATCACGAGGTCAGGAGATCGAGACCATCCTGGCTAACACGGTGAAACCCCGTCTCTACTAAAAATGCAAAAATATTAGCCGGGCGTGGTGGCAGGCACCTGTAGTCCCAGCTACTCCGGAGGCTGAGGCAGGAGAATGGCATAAACCCGGGAGGCGGAGCTTGCAATGAGCCAAGATCATGCTACTGCACTCCAGCCTGGGTGACAAAGCAAGACTCTGTCTCAAAAAAAAAAAAAAAAAGTTGGCAGGGTGAAGATGCGAGGCAAAGGAGGTGCGTGTGAAGGCCTAGAAGTGAAGGGAGACGCACCCTTTCACCCTTTCAAGCAAGTCCTTGATCCTTGCTCCTCTGCAGAAGGCTGTCACCTCTCTCTGTCCTCTAGAACATCCCAGGAGGGTAAAGGCTGGCAGGAGGAGCCTGATTGCTTGAGGCTCCAACAGGAAAGGTGTTGGCCGGGTGCTGTGGCTCAAGCCTGTAATCCTAGCACTTTGGAAGGCCGGGGCGGGCGGATTGCCTGAGCTTAGGAGTTCGAGACCAGCCTGGGCAATACGGTGAAACCCCATCTCTACTAAAATACAAAAAAAAAAAAAAAAAAACAAATAGCTGGGCATGGCAGTGGGCATCTGTAGTCCCAGCTACTCCGGAGGCTGAGGCAGGAGAATTGCTTGAACCTGGGAGGTGGAGGTTGCAGTGAAAGCCAAGGTCGCGACATTGCACTCCAACCTGAGTGACAAAGCAAGACTCTGTCTCCAAAAAAAAAAGAAAAGTGTCACTGACTGTGATTTTCTTCGTTATGTGTCATAAATTTTAGTTGGAAGTCAGATAGCTCGTGTAGGACAGTGGCGACTGAGGTCAGTAATACTTTGTTTGGAAGTGGGCACACCTCTTTTGCCTGGCTTTTCCAGGGTCTATCTAGTTAGGAGCTGAGCCCATTTGAATTATGGTGATGATAGGATTATCCTCTGCTTCCTGTAGGCTTCAGCTGTCTCCAGCATTACCCGTGCTAGTTTTCTCCACTTCAGGTCATCCTTTGCACCCGCTCCTCAGAGGTGATCTCTCGCTGCTCTCGCCCTCCCCCAGCAGTGGACTGCCATTATTTATCACCCTGCATGATGGCAGGATTTCCCTCTTGTCCTGGGTCATCCTTAGTCTAGGTAGGTGCTGTGACTGTGGTCTTAAGAGCAGGACTTTTTCAGTGACCCTGGCTCCACCCCAGCACTAGGGGACCTCTGATGATCTGGCCTAAGTCGCTTTCCTCCCGACATCCCCAGAGATAGAGTTTTTCCCCCTGTTTCTTGATGTGAAAGGTTTGTTCTGTAAGAAAATTAGGCCGGGCGCGGTGGCTCAAGCCTGTAATCCCAGCACTTTGGGAGGCCGAGACGGGCGG
This sequence comes from Chlorocebus sabaeus, assembly GCF_047675955.1. Classification (NCBI taxonomy): domain Eukaryota; kingdom Metazoa; phylum Chordata; class Mammalia; order Primates; family Cercopithecidae; genus Chlorocebus; species Chlorocebus sabaeus. The sequence goes on along the minus strand of NC_132915.1, from coordinate 66,253,254 downwards.
ATCACGAGGTCAGGAGATCGAGACCATCCTGGCTAACACGGTGAAACCCCGTCTCTACTAAAAAATACAAAAAACTAGCCGGGCGTGGTGGCGGCGCCTGTAGTCCCAGCTACTCGGGAGGCTGAGGCAGGAGAATGGCGTAAACCCGGGAGGCGGAGCTTGCAGTGAGCTGAGATCCGGCAACTGCACTCCAGCCTGGGTGACAGAGCCAGACTCCGTCTCAAAAAAAAAAAAAAAAAAAAAGAAAATTAGGGGGAAAGAACACATGAGGGGCTTAATGCCTCTCTCACTTTCGTCCCCAGCCTGCATCAGGAGGGTGCTGTCTCCAGTCTCTCATCTGCCTGCAGTTTTCTCCATGAGCACCTAGTGAAGGCCACAGAAAAGTGAACAGGTGCAGCTACTCCGAGAGTTTCTGCACTCACACTAGTTCACAACTGACCTTTAATAGTGCATTGAAAATGTTAGCTGAGTTCTCCTCGTTGGCTTGTGTGACACATGCAGCCCTGCATTCAGCAGGGAAGTGCTCAGGCCTCGTCTCCTTGGAGGCGCCTGTCTTTTTGCAGCATTCAGGCTAGCTAGTTGTCCAGCAGCCTCAGCTCTGATGGGTTCCAAAAAGGCTATGTTTGTGTATATCTCTTCTTTCTACTTTCTCCATCCTAAGCAGAAGCTGAAACCTTACAATTTATACTCTTGTTCTACTTTAGCCTTCACAGAATTTTATCTTAATGCAACATATTATTAGTAGCACACAATTTATAATAATGTATTTTATTATTAATCTATAATTGTTTAAGACAACATAGATAGATGTATTCCAGATTTTTTATATATTATCATGCTTTGGTATCCATAGGGGCTTGGTTCCAGGATACTGAAATCCACAGATGCTCAAATCATTATATAAAATGGTGTAGTATTTGCACACAACCTGCACACATCCTCCCACACTTCAGTCATCTCTAGATACCTTATAATACCCAATACAATGCAAATGCTATGTAAATAGATCTTCTACTGGGTTTTTTTTTGTTTGTTGGTGGGTTGGGTTTTTTTTATTGTTTTGTTTTTTTTTAATTGAGACGGAGTCTTCACTGTGTAGAGTGCAGTGGTGCGATCTCAGCTCACTGCAGCCTCCGCCTCCCGGGTTCAAGCGATTCTCCTGCCCCAGCCTCCCAAGTAGCTGGAACTACAGGCATGAGCCACCATGCCCAGCTAATTTTTTGTATTTTTAGCAGAGATGGGGTTTCGCCATGTTGGCCAGGCTGGTGTCAAACTCCTGACCTCAGGTGATCCACCCACCTCAGCCTCCCAAAGTGCTGGGATTACAGGCATGAGCCACCGCATCCGGCCTATACTGTTTTTTTTTTTTTTAATTCAGTTTTATTTTAGTTTTGAGAAGGGTCTCACTCTGTTGCCCAGACTGGAATATAGCGGCGCAATCTCAGCTCACTGCAACCTCTGCCTCCTTGACTGAAGCGATTCTCCTGCCTTAGCCTCCTGAGTAGCTGGGACTACAGGCGTCTGCCACCACGCCTAGCTAATTTTTGTATTTTTAGTAGAAACGAGGTTTCACCATGTTGGCCAGGCTGGTCTCAAACTCCTGACCTCAAGTGATCTGCCCACCTCGCCCTCCCAAAGTGCTGAGATTACAGACATGAGCTACCACACCTGGCCTGTTTTTTAATAATTTTTATTATTTATTATTTTTAATAATGTATATTCAATCCACAGTTGGTTGAATCCATGGATGTGGAACCCACAGATATTGGGAGCCAACTGTGCTTATTAAATATAAAAAGAAAATGTCTGGGAGGCTGAGGCAGGAGAATGGCGTGAACCTGGGAGGCGGAGCTTGCGGTGAGCTGAGATCCGGCCACTGCACTCTAGCCTAGGCGACAGAGCGAGACTCCGTCTCAAAAAAAAAAAAAAAAAAAAGAAAAAATGTCATTGGAAATATATCCCTTTATTAGCAGGTTGCTGGGTTATGGTACCTTGTTTGAAGGAGGCTTTGTTATACCAATATTTCTAATCATCTCTTGGTTTGGAGTATCAGTAGTTTTCCACCCCAGGGTGATGCACCATGAAAGATTTAGGATGTAGAAGAACAGGTGTTTGTTTTATAAAGTGGAAGGGAAGGTGGGAGCGGAGAACCTGTGTGGTACCTTACTGCCCATGCCGTCTCAGACAGGTGGATTTTAGTGGAGGTGCATTGGAAGTGGTGGACCTGGAACTTTTTTTCATTAAAAGTAGCTGCACCCTTGACCCCTAGGGAAATCTTCATGCAACCTTAGTGCATGTAGAGTTTGAAGACCACTCAATCCCATCTTCCCCTAAGCGTCCTTTCTATCCCATCATCCCACTGTGCTGCTTGCAGGTTCTGAATACGGAGCACAGGGCCATGCTTCGGTCCAGGTTTTAGTTAAAGGACCAGTGTGGGCCAGGTGTGGTGGCTCATGCCTGTAATGCCAGCAGTTTGGGAGGCCACGGTGGGAGGATCGCTTGAGCCCAAGAGTTCCAGACCAGTCTGGGCAACATAGGGAGATTCCATCTCTACAAAAAATAGAAAAATTAAAAACAAAATTACTACAGCCCACGTCCATAGTAAAAATAAAAATAAACAAAAATTCAAAAATTAGCCTGTAGTCCCAGCTATTTGGGAGGCTGAGGTGGGGAGGATCACTTGAGCCTGGGAGGTGGAGGTTGCAGTGAGCCAAGATTGTGCCACTGCACTCCAGCCTGGGCAACAAAGCAAGACCCTGTCTTAAAAAACAAACAAACAAACAAACAAAAAAAAAACAATGTGAAGACTGTTAAGGAGCCTGCAGGGCAAAGCCAGGCAGGGCCTGGAGATGGCTGTGTCCTGGGAGCACGCAGCGGGAGCACGGCTGTGCCAGCATTGAGGCATTTCTCTCGCCTATGGGGTAAATGGCATGGATGAGGTGGTGAGGAAAAGACTCAGGTGTTCCTCCAGTGGTTTCTAAGAAAATAGTTGTAACAGGAAAATAAATGGCTTTCTCTTTTCTACTTAGATCATCATGCTCAGGAACGACATTTACCGCTGCCGAGCGTCAGGCATCTTTCTTCGCTTGGAGGGCGGTGGCTTGATTGCTGGCAACAACATTTACCACAATGCAGAGGCTGGTGTAGACATCCGGAAAAAGTCCAACCCACTCATACTGGTACTTTGTGTTTGTTCCCTATTCAGGGTGACTCTTGGTTTTCAGAAACCTTTTGTGAGGATATTTAAATACACGTGGCCCTCTTGTATTTACATGCTTCCTGTTTGCAGGTGGCTCCTGCTCTGTGTGTCCTTGTGTATTAGCAGTGACTTTGGACAAGTCATTTTCTGGTCATCTCCCCATTAATAAGGAGGAGGACCAGAAACACAGGAAAACCTCACAGGGCCCTCAGCCCTCGTATGCTGTGGTTGGCTTTGAGTTTGATAAGGATAAAGAGAATGATGTCTGCCCTAAAGACACTTGGATCCAAAAACAAACAACAGCAGCGAACCCCACCAAGTTAGTTTATTCATTTGTATAAAAGCACATTTTGGATATTTAGTTCCGAAGATTATTTGTTTCATGGTTATTGTGAGACCATATTGAGTTCGATTTTCTACCAGTGTGAAAACCACTTAAAATCCTAGAGTATGTGGCCAATGACATGAGAGCAGCTCCTTTTCTGCTCTGGCTCTTCCTGAGAGGCAGGTTTGGGGTTTGGGGGTTTTTTGTTTTGTTTTTATACAGATTTATGGGGTATGGGAGAAATTTTGTTACATGTGTACTGAGAGACAGATTTTCCAGAAGTTGGGAAATGTAACAGAATTTTTTTGTTTGTTTGTTTGTTTTTTGAGATGGAGTCTCGCTCTCTCCCCCAGGCTGGAGTGCAGTGGCTCAGTCTCGGCTCACTGCAAGCTCCGCCTCCCAGGTTCACGCCATTCTCCTGCCTCAGCCTCCCGAGTAGCTGGGACTAGAGGCACCCGCCACTATGCCCGGCTAATTTTTTTGTATTTTTAGTAGAGATGGAGTCTCACTGTGTTAGCCAGGATGGTCTCGATCTCCTGACCTCGTGATCCGCCTGCCTCGGCCTCCCAAAGTGCTGGGATTACAGGTGTGAGCCACCTCGCCCGGCCTGTAACAGACTTTTTATGGGCTTGAAAAAATAATAGCCACCGTTAATGCATAATGCTTATTATAGCCAGATACTTTTTTAAGCACTTTGTAGATATTTACTTATCATTTAATGCTTACAGAACCCCACGAAGAATTATTATTATCCCTATTTTGTAGTAAAGATATAGAGCACAAAGAGGCAGAGGATCCTGCCCAAAGTCCTATACCTAGTGACAGAGCTGGGATTTGAATCCAGGCAGTCTGACTCAAGGGTGATGTCTGAACCCATTATATCTTGACTGCCCATAAAGATACAGAGAGAAGGCTGGGCACAGTGGCTCATGCCTGTAATCTCAGCACTATGGGAGGTCAAGGCAGGAAGATCCCTTGAGTCCAGGAGTTTGAGACCAGCCTGGGCAACATAGCAAGACCCTGTCTCTACAACAAATTTTAAAAATTAGCCAGGCATGGTAACTCACACCTGTAGTCCCAGATACTTGGGAGGCAGAGGTGGGAGGTGGGAGGATCGCCTGAGTCTGGCACGTCGTGGCTGCCATGACTATGGCATGGTAGTGAGCCATGATTGTGCCACTGCACTCCAGCCTGGGCAACAGAGCGAGACCCTGTCTCAAAAAAAGGAAAAGAAAATACACCCAGCTAGCCAGTGTCTCCTGCCCACCCCCTCCCCTCACTGTGTTTCTGCCACGCAGCTAGTGGTAGATGCATGGTCTTGGCTTAGGAAATTATTGCCCCTCTGGCTAGAGAGATGAGAGGGTTTGCCCTTCTGAGGATAGAGGGACAGCAGGTGGAGGGGGGAAGGGAGTGGTACATTTTAGTCCTGGTGTTGTAAAAGAGTATGGGGATGGAAACACCACTGTGCACTCCTTTCGGAGCTCTTCAGCCCTGTGCGGGACTTCCCTTAGGCAGTGGTTACCCTGATGAGCCTACCAAATCCTTCAGGAAAAATCCAGAAAGAGTAAGAATAAGGAGAGTTTGCACACGAAACACTTTAAAACCAACTAGAACTTTATTTCTGTGAAATTGTTTTGGAAGAGATACAGCTAACTTCCCAATTTGCAAAGTATAGAATTGGCCTTCCGCTATAAGTTAACAATTAGAGTGAGACAATAGTATTATTATTCTAATCTAAAAATATTAAGTCACTGTGCAAAAGCAACTAACTGGAATGGGAAAGAGAAAAACTAGGCTTCAGATCTGGCTCTTCCACAAATGTACTTACTATATAATCCTGCACCTGTTTTCCCATTCACACAAAGAGATATCAGAAATGAATATCTTGCTGGGTGTAGTGGCTCACACCTGTAATCCCAGCACTTTGGGAGGTCAAGATGGGAGGATCACTGGAGGCCAGAAGTTCAAGACCACCCTAGGCAATGAAGCAAAAACCCTGTCTCTACCAAAAAAAAAAAAAAAAAACCAGAAAGGTATCTGTTGGCATCCTGTAGCTCATAAGACCTTATGCCCCATGGGACAGCTTGGCACCCCAGTGTCTGCATCTCCCGCTGACCCTTCCTAAATGAGAAAGGACTAGAAGTCAAATGACTCTGACCCCTCTGTGGATGTGGCCCCTTTAGGACTGCACTTGGCCAACATTTGGTTGCCCTGGGGTGCCGCCCTTCCCCAAGAGATGGCCTCCCTGGACCCTGGAAGTTATGGCCTGGCCAAATGATTGTGTGTTTGGGGGACTCATTAGAGGCTCTGAAACTTTCGGTAGCCTGCCTTGCAGGTGAAGACCAAGAGCCCTCCTAAGAGCCTGGGCAGCGAAGACTCCAATCTTCATAGTCTCCCTTACAGGTTTTGATGTGTGTACTGGTGCAGGAAGGGCATGGTGGCAGCACGACCCGTTCCCTTTGTCACGGGTTAGGGATCTTACAGTGATGTCATTTTTTCCACTGTGTTCATCCCGCCGTGGAGATGTGGGCGGCAGTTGGGCACTCTGCTTCTCGCCGGCATGTCTGATCTGACTTCTGTGGTGTCTCATTTTCACTTGCAGTGTAACCAGATCCACCATGGCCTTCGCTCTGGCATTGTCGTCCTTGGCAATGGGAAAGGCATCATCCGGAACAATCAAATCTTTTCCAATAAGGAGGCTGGCATTTACATCCTGTACCACGGAAACCCCGTCGTGAGGTGTGTGCTGCTGTTTCCCTCCTTCGTCTTTGTTAACCTCCTCCCTGTCTCTCCTCCATTTGAAAACACTCTTTACGGAAACAACTGTACAGCTGCAAGCAGAGAAGAGACTTCACTCATCATCCCACGCCAGTAACACGGCTGCTTTTGTGTTTATGTGCCCTTCCAGTTAACTCTGTGTAGGCGTTCTATTTGGCAGTCACTACTGAGCACTTTCAACATGGGCAGAGTCTGCTCCCTGGGAGCTTACTCTAGCCTGGAGAAATGGGCACAGAAGTACCCCAAGGCAGGGATGGAACATAGATTTCAGCTCACCTAACAATTTCAGTTAGTTGCTAGTGGTGACTGGAGGAGCTGTGTCAACATCCTGGTGCGGGCCCTGGCCTCAGCACGAAAGCATGTATGGTCAGGGACTGATATAAGTGATAGGTGAGAGGCGGCAGTGGCAGTCCTAGGACCCTGTCTGCCATCGCACCTCTAGTATGGGGCAGACTGTGATAAATGCTGTCAGAGTGGAGAAGGAGAGACTCATTCTGACTAGGAGGATGTAGGAAGGCCTTATTTAGGAGGTAGCATCAGAGTCAGACTTTGGAATATGGGTAAGACTTGGACTCATGCAGATGGGGGCAGGGAGGAGTTGGTGGATGTTCCTAGTAACATGAGCAAAGGGAACAGCATGAGCAAAGGGAACAGCATGAGCAAAGGCAGCAGGGCACAGCAGATTCAGGGGTTAGCAAACCGTTCATGGTGGCTTGAGAAAAAATCTGACATGGTGTGACAGTGCTATAGAATATTTTAAATTGGGATGGTCCCAGAATATCTTGGGCCCTGTGGTCACCGCAGCATGACCCTTGATGTCCTTGTGGCAGACCATCTGTGCCACACAGCAGAGTGGAAAGGAATGATGGAAAGAAAGGCTTGGGCCAGATGAGGAAGGCCTTACATAGACCAGGCTGAGGCTGGGGAGCCTGTTCTGTCTACACAGCAGGGACTCATTAAAGGCTCTGAGCAGAAGGCTCACACAGTTATGTCTGTGCTTTAGAAGAATAACTGGCATTAATGGGCAGCAAGTATATTCAGAGCGCTTTCCCCCCTGCATTATTCCATAGGTACTTTGTTTCCATGTTGTTGCATGCATGGCCTTTATATTCATCACTTGGAAAGTTTCACCATATTCCAGTATTTTGATATGCCATAATTTTTGAACCAGACCTAATTGCTGGTTCAAAAATTATGGAATATAATCCTGTTTTTCACTGTTACAGACAGCTTACTAAAAACAATTATTGGTCATAGAGCTCTTTCCCTTCTTCTGCATTATTGCCTGAACAGAAGAATATTTGTATGTATGTGTGCCGTTCACTGAACACACATTCCAGCCACCCTGTATAAGGGGGCAGTGATATACAACATGGACAAGAACAGTCCCTGCCCCGTGGAGTTGATAGTCTCATGCTGGAGACGGACACACACTCACACAGCCATGATGGAAGACTCACCAAAATGAGCACTTTACTAGGCATTCATGCAGACTGCCTGAAGAGCTCAGCCGTGATCTCAGCTGAGCATGTCAGGGAGCTGACATTTGAGTTGTGCTTCAAAGGTAAATAGGATTTTATGGCCAGGGGAAAGGCATTCTGGGCTAGAGGCAGTGAAATTCAGGGTATGTCTGAGAAAATGGTGAGAAATGTGGTGTGTCCGGGCACGAGATGCCAGAGGGATAGTGCACAGGCAGGCTGCTGCTGGACGGCAGAGGACCTTGAATGCCAAGCATGATGGGCAGAATAATGGCCCCAAGGATGTCCATGTCTTAGTCCCTGAGCCCTGTGCATATGTTGCCTTACAAGGCAGGAGGAACTTTGCAGATTTGATTGAGTGAAGGACCTTGGAGAAAGATGAAGGGAGGTTATTTTGGATGATACAGGTGGGCCCAGTGTAACCACAGGCCCTTATGAGAAGGAAGCAGGGGAATCAGGTTAAGAGAGCAGGGGCCGGGTGCGGTGGCTCACGCCTGTAATCCCAGCACTTTGGGAGGCCAAGGCGGGCGGATCACTTGAGGTCAGGAGTTCGAGACCAGCCTGGCCAACACGGTGAAACCCCATCTCTACTAAAAATATAAAAATTAGCCAGGCATGGTGGCAGGTGCCTGTAATCCCAGCTACTCGGAAGGCTGAGGCAGGAGAATCGTCTGAACCCGGAAGGTGGAGGTTGCAGTGAGCTGAGATCATGCCACTGCACTCCAGCCTGGGTGACAAGAGCGAGACTCCATCTCAAAAAAATAAATAAAATAAAATAAATAAGAGAGCAGGAGATGTGAGGACAGAAGCAGAGGTCAGAGTGATGAGGCCACAGCCCAAGAAGTGCGGGCGGCCTCTAGGAGCTGGAAGGGATGAGGAATGGATTCTCCCTGGAGCCTCCAGATAGAACACAGGTCTGCTGACACTTTGATTTTAGCCCTGAGAAACCCATTTTCAACTTCTGACCACCTGAACTGAAAGACAGAAATTTGTATTGTTTTAAGCCACCAAATTTGTGGTAGTTTGTTATAGTAACAATAGGAAACTAATACACCAAGCTGAAAAGTCTGGGCTTTACCTTGGGGATGCTGGGGAACCATTAAAGAGTTTTGGGTGAGGAATATCATAATCAGATCAGTGTTGGGTTTATAAAACATAGTCATCTTGAGAGAATAAGTTGTGCTTTTTTCTTTTGTTTCTTTGCAATGAGAGGTAAGAGTCTGGAGCAGGATACAGAATGAAGTTTAAGATCCCTGAAATGGCCTGGATGAGACAAACCATAGCATATATTTTTGCCACAGAAAGTTACCTAACCTATTACGTTTCTCTTTTTTCCTTGGATGCAGAGAAGCACAGGACTCAAATTGTGCTCATCTGCAGTTAATATCCCATCCCGGGCTCTTAGTACACTGATCTGTCTGCTTCTTCTAAATGTTTTCTCATCCCTCCTGTATCTTTATTCTGCCTGCCCCACGCACACACACACACGTTTCTCCAGGTGGCCACGGATCCTTTCTGGAGGTGAGATTTATAGTAAAAATATGCCAGGGCTCAGTTACTCACGCCGGTAGTCCCAGCTACTTGGGAGGCTGAGGTGGGAGGATCACTTGAGTGCAAGAGGTCGAGGCTAGCCTGAGCAACATAGCGAGAACCCATGTCTTAAAAAAAAAATTGTAAACATTTTCTGGCTCAAACATTTGAGGGTTGGATAAAATACATATAAGGCCAGGCGCGGAGGCTCATGCCTATAATCACAGAACTTTAGGAGGCTGAGGCGGACGGATCACTTGAGGCCAGGAGTTCAAGACCAGCCTGGGCAACATAACAAAACCCCATCTCTACAAAAAATACAAAAAATTAGCTGGATGTAGTGTTGCACACGTGTAATCCAGGCTGAGGCACGAACATCGCTTGAACCCAGGAGGTGGAGGTTGCAGTGAGCTGAGATTGTGCCACTGCACTCCAGCGTGGGTAACAGAGCAAGACCTCAAAAACAAAACAAAACAAAAAATATGTGTGTGTGTGTATATATATATATATATATGCATGGGTATATATGTAGATGACAGTCAGGTGAGGCTACAGTGAACTGGATATCATTGCGCATGTATAGCATAGTTGGGGGTTTAGTTTTTGGTCAAGCTGTCCCAGTGACAACTAAACATTTTATATGCCTAGATTATAAAGGGACTTTGGGAAATGCTTTTATGCTGCTGTGGACTTGAGCCATAGGGAGGCTCAAGTGATCCTCCACCCCAACCTCCCAAGAAGCTGGGGCTACAGGTGCACACCACCACGCCTGGCTAATTTTTTGGATTTTTTGTAGAGACAGGGTTTCCACGAAAGAAGGCGGTCTCCTGGAAGCATGACGTTGATGCCCTGGGCTCACCTCTTTGTTTTGTTCTCCTTCCACTTTAGCGGGAACCACATCTTCAAAGGCCGTGCTGCCGGCATAGCCGTGAATGAGAACGGCAAAGGCCTCATCACAGGTATGGATGGAACTACCTGGCACCTGGCAGCCAGGCCAAGGTCCCCTGGCATCACTTCCCAGCTTCAGGACCTCACACTGTTCCTTTACCCCCACAGACGATGGCCTCTTTCTCTGACTGTGGGCTGGAGCTCAGGGACGCCAGCTGCATGGTGGCTGTGCTTCTTACAGGAGGGCCTAGCACAGAGTGGGTGTCTGCTCCTTCCAGGCCCAGAGTCGACAGGCCATCAGCAGGTGGCTCTCAGATGTTTCAGAAGCACCGATGCCCAGCCACCTATCCGAATCCCTCCTCGGTCTTCGTTCGGACCTCTGCCTGCTCTGGAAACCTCCACCCGGCTAACCCCTGCTTATACTTTGGGTCTTAGCTTAATTGTCACTTCCTCAGGGAAACCTTCCCTGACTTCCCCATCGTACACAGATACACTCACTATACCCAGGATGCCTCCTCTCTAGGGCCTTTGACTTAATTTCTTAGTGGTTTGTGGTGTCCGTCTCCTCTGTTATAAAGTGGTAAATTCCACAAGGCGAGGGTCAAGTCTGTCTAGTACATCAGTGTAGCCTCCGCACAGAGCAGAGCTAGGCCTGGGGTATGAAAGGGATTCCACAAATACTGGTCCAGGGAATCCCGTTGACTGCACTTACCAGACATAGATTGAGCACGTGTTGCATACAGGCCGCATTCCAGAAGCTACAGGTGCAGCAGTGAACAAGGCTCTCAGCCACTGACATTTTAGGAGAGGAAGCGAATAAATAAATCAAAGCCTACATATATGAGCAGACACATCCTATCTGAGGGTGACAAGTGCTCTATGGATAATTAAGGCAATAGAGGGACTGGGTGGGCATTTGGGATTGTGTGGTCAGGGCAGCCCTCTGAGAAGGTGACAAGGAAGCCAGATCCTGAGTGGGAGTGGCTGGAGGAGCTGGGAAAGAACCTTCCGTGTAGGGCCGCCTGTGAGAACAGACTTAGCATGGCCGAGTGGACATCACTTGTGGGACTGGAGTGTGGTGCACAAGGTGCCTGCAGTGGGGTCATGGAGACAGGAAGAGGCCAGTCACACAGGCTCCTGAGCCATTGCACCTCAGTCCCAAGAGGCTGCGTCTTCCCTGCCAGTGTTGGAGCAACAGTGTCATGGACTACCCTTCTGACCCATGACTCTTTCACCTACCCCTGAGAGATGGTGGCTCCCAGGAGGAGGAGGGGATGGGTGTGGCCAGAGTTCAGAGCTGAGGCTGAGAAGGACAGACGAGGCTAGCGCCTTCTCACAGGCTTGTGGGTAGATGGCCACAGTCTGCCTCTGAAGGCTCTAAAGCCAGTTTATTCTTTTTTTTTTTTTTTTTTTTTGAGAGACAGCGCTCCATTCACTCTTGTTGCCCAGGCTGGAGTGCAGTGGTGCAGTCTCGGCTCACTGCAACCTCTACCTCCCGGGTTCAAGTGATTCTCCTGCCTCAGCCTCCCGAGTAGCTGGGATTACAGGCATGTGCCACCACGCCTAATTTTGTATTTTTAGTAGAGACAGGGTTTCTCCATGTTGGTCAGGTTGGTCTCGAACTCCCGACCTCAGGTGATCTGCCCGCCTCAGCCTCCCAAAGTGCTGGGGTTACAGACATCTGGCCTATACTTTGTTTTGTTTCCTTTTTGTTTGTTTGGTTGGTTTTTTGGACACCAGAGTCACTCACCAAAGCTAGTTTATTCTTTTTTTTGAGGCAGGGTCTCAGTCTGTCATCCAGGCCGTAGTGCAGTGGTGCGATCATAGCTCACTGCAGCCCTGACCTCCAGGGTTCAAGTGATCCTCCCACCCCAGCCTCCCAAGAAGCTGGGACTACAGGTGCACACCACCACACCTGGCTAATTTTTTTGTAGAGACAGGGTTTCACCATTTTGCCCAGGATTGTCCGGAACTCCTGGGCTCAAGTGATCTACCCGCCTTGGCCTCCCAAAGTGCTGGAATTACAGGCATGAGCCACCGTGCCCGGCCAAAACTAGTTCATTTTTAATCATCAGTCCTCAAGGCCATTGGGTAAAGTAGGTGCCGGGGAGATAGGAGTGCAAAAGATAGACACAAGCCTTGCCCTTGGGGAAAGGAGTCAGCAGATAAGTCCCTGAAACATCAGACAGCAGACAAGATTTACAGTGCTAATTGCTGGCAGGGTAAGGCCAGGGCCTCCTGGTCTGGAGTGGCCTTGATCGAAACTGTTCAAGTCCTATTTGCCAGCACTGAAGCTGGCCCTTGGGTACTGACCTTCTTTTCTGCTTCTCTCCATAGAAAATGTCATCCGTGAGAATCAGTGGGGAGGTGTGGACATCCGCCGTGGAGGGATCCCCGTTCTGAGGAGTAACCTCATCTGCTTTGGCTATTCAGATGGCGTGGTTGTGGGAGACGAAGGCAAAGGCCTCATAGAAGGAAATACCATCTACGGTGAGGAGCTTGTTCCCAACCGGGCCAGGGAGGCAGGAAATCCAGTTTCCATCTCCAGCTTGTGGGTCCTGAGAAGGTCACTGCCTTTCCCCGTGCCTCAAAGACCTCATCTGAACAGGCATTCTCAGGCCACAGTCACCCAGGCCCTCTCAGAACAAAGAGCCTCTTATAAATCACGTTGTAGTCCAGATTGACCCCAGGGGTTAACACAGCAGAAGGCTTTATCCCCTTTTAAAATAGCAAAAGACAGGAGTTGTGTCATGTCTTAAGAACAGGACCATTTCAGCCCTGGCTCATGTGCATCTAACTCCTCTCATCCTTTCTTTTGATCCAGAGAACTGAAAATATAATGGGAAATCACAGGAAGATAATCACAGGAAGAAACCTATTCTCACTCAGTGACTTTGGGCAGAGCCTTCATCTGTCTGGACTGTAGCTCTAATAATACAGTGATGATAATAAAGGTGACTCAGGCCCACCTTTCTGCTCGGCCCTTTCTATGCACAATCACATTTAATCCTCTTGATTGCCTTCTGAAGGAGGCACAGTTGTTAACCCCATTTGAAAGATGAGAAAACTGAGGGACAGAGAAAGGTTTGGTAACTTGCTCAGGGTCTCACAGCTGGCAAGTGGTAGGGCTGGGATTCCAACTGAGGCTGCCTCCTATGCAGGGAAGGATTGGTGCCCCCTTGGCACTGTCACTGTGGGTTCATGTGCTTCTGATGTGGACATGTGGCCCTGACAGTCCTCAGAGCACTTTCACACTGTGTGGAACGAGCCAAGCTTGTGAGGTTCACCTGATCCTGACGACCTCTCTTGTGTGAAGGTGAAGTCTGCAGCTAGAGCCATCAAGTGGCTTGTCCGAGGTCATTAGCAAGTCAGGGACTCTCTCCCAGGCCAGTGGCTTTTGCTTCCCCTCTCAGGGAGACTCAGGTGCCGCTTCACCAGAGTTCAGTGTCGGTGACCAGCTCCTCTCACTGTTCCAGCTAACAAGGGCTGTGGTGTGTGGATGATGTCATCCAGCCTCCCCCACGTCACCAGCAACCATGTCAGCTACAATGGCCTGTATGGAGTGGCAGTGTTTAGCCAGAAGGATGGCTCCAGCGAGTTACCTCGAGGCCACAGGGCTCAAGAGAACTTCAGCGAGGATGGGGACGCCATCCTCTGGGAGACAGAGCTGGAGAAGGAGGACGACCCACTGCGCCGGCCCATCACCATAGCTCTTGTTGAGTCTAACAGTATTAATCACAATGGAGGTGAGTGTACCCCCTCAGCCCCTGCTCAAGAACCTTTCATGGCTCCCCACTGTTTTTTTTTTCTCCAATTTAAAACTCTTAATTTAATTTTAATTTAAAACTTTTAATTTTATGTTAATTTAAAAGTAAACTTTAATGTCAAAAATGCAAACTTGGGGAGGGCAGAAAGATCACACACAAGGTTGCCACTTCACACCTGGAGGGTTGCACAGTGGCCAGGGAGAGGCGCTCCTCACTTCCCAGACAGTGGGGTCGCTGAGCAGAGGCACTCCTTAATTTTTAGGCGGTGCAGCCGCCAGGCAGGGCCTTCTGCAGACTGATCCCAACTTGCCCTCAGGCCTCATCAGCCACTTCCAGCCTGATCCCCAGTCTGCCTGCATTTATTCACTAAACTTGAATCCATTCTTTCCTGCCTCCTAACCTGCTGACCTCACTCATGCCATTTCTCCCATCCACATGTCCCAAACTAACTTGAACTTCAAAACCTGCTGTGAATGTACCCCTTCATTCCTTCCTCCTTTGAACCGGGCCCTCCCCAGCCCCACTGGCATTTGTTATGGGGCCTCATGGCTGTATTTATTTCTGTGGCTGTTCCATCAACACCGATAGGCCATTAACTTGAGACAAAGAACTGAAGTCCACCCAGCTCAGTGCCCCTGTCCCTGCAGTACCAAATCCCACCTCTGGCACATACACTTTTAATGAATGCTAGGACACATTTCTCACAATTTAACACCTCTCATGAGATGTATATCATGGTTGAATTGGCAATGAGTTTTCTTTCTTAGGCAGAAAATAAAAATGTTTTAAATCTATGTTATCCTAAACCTGATGAAAAATGGAGGCCAGGTGCCAGGGATCACGCCTGTAATCCCAGGACTTTGGGAGGCCAAGACAAGGGGATTGCTTGAGGCCAGGTGTTGAAGACCCGCCTGGGCAACATAATAAGACCTGGTTTCTTAAAAAAAAAAAAAAAAGGAAGAAGAAAAAGAAAAATTAGCTGGATCTGGTGGCATGTGCCTGTGGTCCCAGCTACTCAGGAGGCAGGAGGATCACTTGAGCCCAGGAGTTCAAGGCTGCAGTGAGGTATGACTGCTCCGCTGCACTCTAGCCTGGCGACAGGAGTGAGATCCTGTCTTTAAAAAAAAAAAAAAAAGATGGTAGAAGATGTTTGATATTTCTTGAATTTAAAAAAATTACTGTGTAGTTCATCTAACTCCAGGGCTCCCAAAGCTAGCTAATTATCAAAATCACTGTGGGGTGGGGGTTGGAGGGTAGGATGGATGGGTGGGTCGGGAAATGGAGGAAGGCTTATTAAGAACAGATTCCTGGGCCAGGTGCAGAGCTCACACCTGTAACCCTAACACTTTTAGAGGCCAAGGCAGGAGGATCGCTTGAGTTCAGGAGTTCAAGACCAGCCTAGGCAACACAGACAGCCCCATCTCTACTGAGAAAAAAAATTTTTTTTTCAAATTAGCTGGGCGTGGTGGTACTGTAGTTCCAGCTACTAGGGAGGCTGAAGTGGGAGGATGCTTGAGCTCAGGACTCAGAGTTTGAAGTTGCAGTGAGCTATGATGGTGCCACTGCACTACTGCCTGGGCAATAAAGTAAGACCCTGTCACAAAAATAACAAAACAAAACAAAACAAGATTCCTGGGCCTGGTAAGCACTTGCCTGTGGTAGTGGTAGAGGACAGGGAGATGGATAACCAGCAGCCCTAACCCAATTATTCAGAAAATGAGTTCTGTCCCCTCCCAGGTCAGTTTCCTCCATGTGGCCATGCTGTCTGTCCGGTACGACAGGCAAAGCCACCTACATTCACAAATACCTATTTTTGTTGTTCTCAACCAAGCCAGGAGAAGCAACAGGCTGGTGCCACGAAGAGATTTGAGCCTGCAGGCTCATGGCTTCACAATGCTGCAGGGCCCCAGTCATCGTCCTGCACACGACCTCCCCCAGCACTGCCCCAACAGGGGCTGGGGCAGTGGTGGGCAGCCCAGGTCTGGCTGCCCTGCTGTCTTTTCCTGGCAAGCCATGGGGCTCTAATCCTGCTGACTTGGGGCTTTTCTCTTCATGTACCTAGTGTCTCTGAGTACACACAACTCCAAGCGTCAGTTTCCCTTTCCCAAATTTCTAACACATTTTTGACACATACTACTTCGCTTAGTAAGTTTTCTACTCCAAAATTATAGAATTTTCATTAAGAAGAAAATTTCCCCAAACTGTAGGGAGGCAGATTCCAGCTTAGTGTAGGAAGGAGAGCAAAGCAAAACCTTCTGACGAGTAGATCTGCCTGTCCAGAGGGGGAGTGAGCAGCCTTGAGGCGGTAGTGGCACCCTGTCAGGGAGGTGGAAGTGGCAGTAGGATGGCGGTGGTGCCGGAGGCATTCAAGCACATGGTGGGAGCTCAGGCCAGAGGAGCCTTCTCACATCATGTTTCCCTGGCTACACTGAATAAGGACTTCATGCAGAAGAACCAGAGTTTTGTTGACGCACCTGGATTTCCTCCTGTTTCATCAGCTTGGAAGATGCAAACTCAAGGGTTGGTTCTGAGTGTTGCTACCTCTTCTTCTCCACTCCGTTCTCCTGGAGTGCACAATTCAGGGAAGGCTTTTCCTGACTGGTGGTGTCAGGGCTGACCCTGGGACCCCCCTGTGCTTTCCAACCCCTCCACCCATAGCCTCAGGACTCTATGTCCAGAGCAGCGAGGCACTGCATGTCATCACCAATGTGATCCACGCGAATGGAGACAGAGGCATTACTGTGGCCCAGAGCAGCCAACCCACCCGAGTGGCCAACAACAGCATCTCCTGCAACCGGCAAAGTGGGGTCAAGGTTGAGGCCCAGTGCAAAGTGGAGCTCCGGGGCAATGGTATCTATGACAACAGAGGCCATGGCATTATCACCAAGGGCGACAGCACCGTCGTCATTGAAAACGATATCATTGGCAATCGGGGCAGCGGGCTGCAGCTGCTGCCTAGGTCCGACACTAAAGTGAGTATGTGTGCGTGTGTGTGACGTGTGGTGCCCACACAGGGCACAACCCTGGGACAGTCCTCGTGGCCTCTGCTGAGAACAGAACCGTAATCACTCAGCACTACAAGGGACAGTATCCCTCCTGCCAGGACTCAGCCTGGGAAATGTGGGTGGGACTTCCCACAGGAGGGGACAGAGAGACCGAGTCCTGAAGGATGAACAAGGGCTCACCAGCAGGAAGCCAGGGATGGGGTGTCACCTCCTTGTCATAGTATTAGGAGCCTCCCGAGGTATCTTCATGGTCTCCAGGTCAAGGTCAGACTATTTCAGCTCTCTTTCCTTAACAGAATCTTGCACAGTGTACAGTAGATGCTTAATGAGGAGAGAGATCCTGCCTTGGGGACTTTGCACACACTCTTCCCTATATACCCCGCATATCCCCTGCCCCTCTTGCATTACAGTCCTGTAGCTTAGCTGTGTCTGTTCAGGAAAAGTACCTGAGCCCCCACCCACCACCCCAGACTGTTTGAGGTACCCCTTGTCTGGTGCTTTTGCCCACCCCTACCTCACATATCACTCTCCACCGTGCTCGGTCCTCACAGAGCACTCTCCACCGTGCTCGGTCCTCACAGCACTCTCCACGGTGCTTGGTATCTCTTCCTTTACCTATTTGTCTCCCCGCCAGACTGAGCTCTGAGCACCTTTCTATGCAGAGCCCTGTTTCATTGCGGAGCCAAACAGACCTTGTCCCTGCCCTTGTAGAATTATGATCCCAAAGGCTCTATTTTTATTTTTAGTTTAACAGTTTTGGGGGTACAGGTGGTTTTTGGTTATATGGATAAGTTCTTTAGTAGTGAATTCTGAGATTTTGGTGCCCCTGTCACTCAAGCAGTGTACACTGTACCCCCATATAGTCTTTTATCCCTCACCCTGCTCCCACCCTTCCCCCCGAGTCACCAAAGTCCATTATATCTTTCTTATGCCTTTTCATCCTCATAGCGTAGCTCCCACTTATAAGTAGTGAGCAAGTAAGGACATAGGGTATTTGGTTTTCCATTCCTGAGTTACTTCTCTTAGAATAAAGGCCTCCAAGTCCATCCAAGTTGCTGCAAAGGTCGTTATTTCATTCTGTTTTATGGCTGAGTAGTATTCCATGGTGTGTGTGTGTGTGTATATATATATATACACACACACCACATTTCCTTTTTTTTTTCCGAGATGGAGTTTTGCTCTTCTTGCCCAGGCTGGAGTGCAATGGCATGATCTCGGCTCACTGCAACCTCCACCTCCTGGGTTCAAGCCATTCTCCTGCCTCAGCCTCCCAAGTAGCTGGGATTACAGGCATGTGCCGCCACCCCCAGCTAATTTTGTATTTTTAGTAGAGATAGGGTTTCACCATGTTGGTCAAGCTGGTCTCAAACTCCTGACCTCAGGTGATCCACCTGCCTCAGCCTCCCAAAGTGCTGGGATTATAGGCATGAGCTGCTGTACCCAGCCTGTACCACATTTCTTTATCCACTCTTTGGCTGATAGGCAGTTAGGTTGAATGCATATTTTTGCAATTGTAAATTGTCCTGCTATCAACGTGCGTGTGCATATGACTTTTCATATAATCACTTTTTTTTTTCTTTAGGTAGACATCCAGTAGTGGGATTGCTGGGTCGCCTAAAGCCTTTTTACAGTTCTGCAGCTTCATAGGTTAGTGACTTTAGGCAAGGAGTGAAGAATTCTGGGGCTTTGCCTCTGAGCACCGCGGGAGCAGAGGAAGGGAGAGAGGGACACACTTTTGTCTCAGCTGGGCTGTCAGTGGCCCCGACTTCTGACACTACCTCCCCTCTCTGCAGGCCTTTGCATATTGTTTCTTCTTCTGCAACAGCTCTCCCTGTTCTGCATCTCATAAATGCCTACAACTTACCTATCACCTCTTCCAGGAAGCCCTCCCTGGCTCCCCCAGACTGTTCTTGGTGCCCTTCTTTGAGCTCATAGGCTCTTCATTGACCTGCCTAGCATGTTCCTGCCCCTCGGTTTTAGAACTGATCATTCACTTGCCTGCTCAGTCTATGAGTCCCTGAGGTGTGACAATCTTTGGCTGCCTCTCCCAGGTAATAAAGAACCGGATCCACTCATTCCGGGCCTATGGCATTGCAGTGCGGGGCCGTGCCAAGGCCCTGGTGCAGGAAAACATCATCTTCCAGGGCAAAACAAATAAGACCATCTTTCAGCAGATCTCAAACAACCGAGAATGTGTCATGCAAAACAACAAGTTCCTGGTCTTCAAGAAAAAGTGAGTGCCTGGGGTTGCCTGAACCAGTCCTCTAGAGCCACAGTAAGCTCCCTGAAGAAGCCAGGCCCACACCCGGGGATTATGGTTGCCCCGGCTCCCTGCAACACTGCCAGCTGTCGACTCCAGTCAGAAAAAGGCCTGTGCCTGGCTCTGTGTCAGGCCGGGGCTGAGGATTTGCCGGGAGGGAACAAGCTTTTTAAGAGTCAGGGGTATGTGCTTTCAAATCTCAGCTCTGCGAGTTACTGGCTGTGTGACCTTGGGCAACTTACTTCACATCTCTGAACCTTAGTAAAATCCATTTAATAAGATCACGCGACCTGGCTGAATCTCTGAGGGGTTGTAAAAATGTTCGTTGCTGCTGCTGCTGTCCTTTAGTCGCTCTGCCTCAGTGTATCACAATTGCTGCCACCCATCTTCCCCAGACCTCTCTGTCCTTTCATGTTCCCCATTTCAGCAACGTCACCATCCACTCAGTGTTCTCACAACAAAACTTCTGCTCCCTTTTTCTCCCTAATCCGAAGATGTCCAGTCACTCACCAGGTCTTGTTGATTCTGCTTCTAAAATGTTCCCTTTTCCGGCACCTCCTCTTCCCCAACTGCTGCCACCCTACTTCAGGTCTCAGCACCGCTCACCCTAACCTGTACCACCTATATTACTGCAGTGCACAGCTGTTCCAGCTGCCTCTGCATGGGCTGTGTTCTGATTGGTCTGTGCTTTTGCTTTCCCATTCTGGTTGTAAAATCACACTGATATTTGCTGTAGTTGGTATCACTCCTGCACCGCCAATGTCACCTATCCCCCCTGCAGCAGCCTCCTGCCAGTCTCCCTGCCCATGGCTACCCCCTGCTCCACTCTGGAGGTTGTCCCATGTATCCCACCAGTTTAATCTTTCTAAGTGAGAGCTCTGGTCACGTCGCATCCGTGGTTAAAAACCTCTCATGGATCTTCATGTTCTGTAGTAATGATCTCCATACTTTTTGTATTACACACACTCTCAGGAAAAAATATTCTTTGAAGAAACCCTCTGATGTAGGTATACCTATTTATTTATTTATTTATTTATTTAGAGACCAAGTCTCGCTGTGTTGCCCAGGCTGTAGTGCAGTGGTGCAATCTTGGCTGACTGCAACCTCTTCCTCCCAAGTTCAAGCAATCCTCCTGCCTCAGCCTCCTGAGCAGCTGGGATTACAGGCACCCACCATCACTCCTGGCTGATTTTTGTGTTTTTAGTAGAGACAGGGTTTTGCCATGTTGGTCAAGCTGGTCTTGAACTCCTGACCTCAGGTAATCCACCTACCTTGGCCTCCCAGAGTACTGAGATTACAGGTGTGAGCCACCGTGCCTCACTGGTATACCTATTTATAACTTCTATGTGTTTATTCTAGCAGTATATTATTTACATTATAAACTATCTCCAAAATAGAAAATGTTAACGTATAAAGTTAAAAAAAATCAAAATTCTAGTATTTTCTTCCCACATCCCAGCAGATTATATTGTGGACTCCCTGGGATCCACCTCCTTCTCCCCTTTGGAGACCCCAGAGTACAGGGTACAGCCCAGACTTTGCCAGAGGCAGTGCTGGTATTGTGCAGTGTGTACCCTGAGGTCCTAATTGTCTTTTCCAGCCTCTCATGTCATCTCCTTTTCAGTGCTGCTCCCTTCCTGCCAAACTCAAAAATACACAGTCCTCCCAACATGCTTAGGCCTTTTTACTCACATGCTAGTAACCAACCTCTGATTCCTCCACAACTTTCTAATCCTTTCACTGTAACATCATTATCATAAAAATACATATAAGACAACGTGTTGCCTTAAGCAAATGGAGATTTAGCGTGTAAAGTTGGTTCCTTTAACTCAAGCATTAGACAACTGTGACCACAGCTTCACTATCATTTTATTTTTCCCGGCCCTCTATACTCTCTACAAGAGTTTGGGTGACTGGAAACCCACTAAATTCTATCCCCCGTAGATTTGCATTTTCCCAGATGTCGTATAAAAGAAATCGTGGCCGGGTACAGTGGCTCACGCCTGTAATCCCAGCACTTTGGGAGGCCGAGGCAGGTGGATCACCTGAGGTCGGTTATTTCGAGACCAGCCTGGCCAACATGGTGAAACCCCGTCTCTACTAAAAATACAAAAATTAGCTGGGCGTGATGGCACGCAACGGTAGTCCCAGCTACTTGGGAGGCTGAGCCAGGAGGATCACTTGAACCTGGGAGGAAGAGGTTGCAATGAGCCCAGATCGCACCACTATACTCCAGCCTGGGTGACAGAGCGAGACTCCATCTCAGAAAAAAAAATAAAAATAAAACCCAGAAATCCTGCAGTATGTAGTCTTTTGAGTCTGGCTTCTTTCACTTAGCCTAATATGCTAGAGATTCATTCATGGTGTTGCATGTAAGGCATTCATTCCTTTCGATTGCTGAGTAGTCTTCCCCTGTATGGGTGTACTGCACAGTTTATTCACTCATCAGCTGAAGGGTGTTTAGGTAGTTTCCAGTTTTTGGTGATTATGAATAAAGCTTCTATAAACATTTGTGGTCATACAGCTGAAAAGAAATGAAAGAGGAAAAGTTGGGCACTGTTGCACACACTTGTAATCCCAGCTACTTGAGAGGCTGAGGCAGGAGGATCACTTGAGCCCAGGAGTTTAAGACCAGCTTGGGCAACATAATGAGACCCTATCTCACAACACCCACCCTATGATCTTATCCAGATTCTTATTTAAAGTGGGGAAATCGGCTGGGTGCAGTGGCTCAAGCCTATAATCCCAGCACTTTGGGAGGCTGAGGTGGGAGGATCACTTGAGCCCAGGAGGTTGAGGCTACAGTGAGCCATGATTGTGCCACTGCACCCCGGCCTGGGCAACAGAGTGAGACCGTGTCTCAAAAAAAAGTGGGAACATTTAGGCCTGTAGGGGGACCTTGTCCAAGGCTACACGCAGAGTTGAAGGCAGAGCTGGACGTGGAATGCAGGGCTTTTGCCCCTTAGTTTCTTATCCTCCCACCTCTTTGGGCTGACACTAAACTGGAAGATAAAACCTACACCCAGATTTAAACACCTGGATCCACCAATCTGGAACCAAAGTTAAGATTGTGCAGGGCATTCAGCCAGCACTGCAGACCCCCCAGAAGTTCACTGACTTTCGTTTTGCACTTCCAGGTCTGATACGTGGCGCCTGGTGAACCCGCCAGCACGGCCCCACCTCGAAACCTCTCTCAGACGCCCCTCGGCAGCCCACAATGGGCAGAAGGTGACGGCCATGGCAACGAGGATCACAGCCCGGGTGGAAGGTGGTTACCACAGCAACCGCAGTGTCTTCTGCACCATCCTGTGAGGACCCAGACCTGCTTCAGGGCCAAGCCTGGATGGGTGCTCAGAGGAGCTAAGGTGGAAATAGTGCCTGAGAAGACTCCGCCCCTCCCCACCCCCCCACCAACAAATGGGTCCCAGGCCTTCAAAACACAGTACCTCCAGAACACTTCAGCTCCACAGCCCGTAACAAGAAGGAAGTGGGAAATGGTTTTCAAGAAGGGATAGAAGTTGGTGGGTTTCCAATCACTCAACGTCTGTAAAGATTGTGAAGAGCTGGGGAAGCTCAAATGCTGAAGCTTTTGGTCAGGATTTTCTTTGAGTTCTAAGGAACCATGTTTTACACACACCAAACCCAGACTCTTCTCAGGAAAGAGCAGATTGACTTCTGATGGTGGGAAGTGAGTCTAGTGAGGTGGAGAGAGACAACTGCCCCAGAATTTTCCCCTTTGCTAGACCTGTCTCCCTCTCAATCTCTCCAGGGACCCTACCACACCCTCCCAGCTGTCTCTGGAGGCTGGAGGAGTTGAGTTTGGTTGACTTGAGGACTTGGACATGGACCTGGGAGGGAGGAAGGACCTGGGAGCAACAGGAGGCCCCACGGAAAGGCTGCCCAGGGATGAGAGAGGGACACGCTGAAACAGGTGGGGCTCCAGCGTGCAGGCAGGTGCTCGGCTGGGTGGGCAGGGATGCACAAGGCTCTACTCCATCCCCAAAGGCTCCCAAATGCAGGAGGATTCAAACCCCATGTCAGCGCGCCCACACCAGCCACCCTCCTTGGCACCAGCCTGTCCAGATGGGGGAACCTGGGCCTCTCGTTTGCATCTGTGTTCTCATGGATGAGCGCTGGCCTTTACTGACCCTCCCAAGCCTCCCGACTCTGTGCCTTGGCTCATGCTTTTTCCTCCTCCTGGCATGCCCTTCTCCCCCATCTCCGTGTCCTCCTTTCCTCAAGGTTTAGCCAAGACACTGCCACCTCCACATAGCTCTCCTCGCCCTTTCCCCCTCTGGGCCTCAGTAGCCTTTCTCTGCTCCCTCTCAGGGTACTGAGCACTTTCTGCCTTGTCCTGGAGCTATCTGGGTCCATAGCCTGACTCCCCACTCACCTGTGTGCTCCCTTAGGTAGGGCCACATCTGACTCTGTGTCCCCAGATCTCAGCCTGGGGTTGGGGTGGGATTAGTGGCCTGAGTGAGGAGAGGAAGGCCAGCTCCCAGAGGACTTTACTGAACCGTACTGTGAATATGTCCAAGTCCCAAAGCCAGGTGAGCTCAGACCCCACTGCTTGAGGAAGGGGGCTGGATGCAGGGCCAGCTCAGCCTGAACAATCCCCTCCCACTCGGCCTTTCCTGTGGGGCCTTCACCAGCCTGCTGGGGTCACTGTCGTGCACTTGGCTGCATGGCTGGTTCTATTGGCCCTAGGTGCTGCTCTGTTGGGTGGGATGGGAGAGCGGAGAGGGAGCCAGGAGCACTGGGTTCTCCCTGAGAACACTGGGCACAAGAGTGCTGGCCTCTTCTATCCCTGGCGCTTCCTTTGCACTTGTTTGGTAGCCCTAATGTGAGTCGCTGTACAAAATGCTGCCTTTACTATTTTCTAAGAAATGAAGTAACAAAAACCTCAGTAACCAAAATAAAGTTCTATATTTTAAAAGAGGCACTTTGGGAAGCCTTTCCTTGGTCTGGGCATACCCTGGGGCTCCCAGACGGCCAGGTCCAGCACTGTTTCCTCTGGAGGAGACAGGAGAGTCCTGGGGCTATCTTGTTGGGTCTGCTCGTTCCTGTGACAGCTCCTGATAGAGAGCTGGAGGGCTCGATCGGGCTATAATTCCACTCCTGCCTGCTTGCCCAGTGGGCTCTGTGAAGACAACAGAAACAGGCTGTCCCCGTGGATCACTGGACCGTCAGCTTAGGGACCTCAGACCCAGGAGCACACTTCCCCAACTTCACTTAGCATCTTAGAATTTTTGCTATATCCATATGTCACCTGAGAAGTTAGTACTTTTTCCTTTAAATCTACTTAATTTTTAGAACTTTTAAATATGCAGAAAAATTGAGCAGATCGATGATTACGACAGAGTTCCCATACTACCCTTGCCACCCCCGGGTTTCCATGTTATTAACATCTTATGCTATCAGTGTACATTTGTAAAAATTCATAAACTAGTACTGGTACATTATTAACTAAAGTCCAGTTTATTCAAATTTCTTTTTTTCTTTTTGAAATGGGATCTCACTCTGTTGCCCAGGCTGGAGTGCAGTGGCGTGATTATGGTTCATCGCAGCCTTGACCTCCCCAGGCTCACTCAGGTGATCCTTCCACCTCAGCCTCCTGAGTAGCTGGGACTACAGGCATGCGCCACCACACCTGGCTAATTTTTGTATTTTTTTGTAGAGATGGGGTTTTGCCATGTTGCCCAGCCCGGTCTCAAATTCCTGGGCTCAAGTGATCCGCCTGCCTTAATGCCCCGAAGTGCTGGGATTACAAGCATGAGCCACTGTGCCTGGCCTCAGATTTCTTTAGTTTGTTACCTAATGTCCTTTTTCCATTCCAGGATCCCATCCTACAACATGTCTTTTTTTCACACACTGAAAAGACTTTTTATATTATTATAAATATACATTAAACTATTAAAATGAAAATATTCACTTGTTTTGGTAGTTACTAATATTTGCTGCCCCTCAGGGAGAGTAACATGCCCTATCATGTTGCCATGTAACCTGATTTGCCCAGTGAATATGGGCAGAAGTGGTTAATGGTCACTTCCAGGCAGAAGTTTAAGGGCCATCAGAACTTGCCCTGATTGCATGTCCCTCTGCCATTAGACCGCCATGTGTCAGACATGGCAGCCTGAGTCCCAGGGTGAAGCTAACCCAGAGCAGGGCCCCAGTTGCCTGCTGGCTGACAGACATGTGCAAATGAACTTCTGTTGAAACCAGACATTTGAGGGTCATTTGTCACTGCAACTTAGCCTAACCAGCAGAACACGAGTACTTTGCTACATCCCTGAGCCACCTACAATCATCTTAAGTTCTGTCAATAATATATTAAACATTGACTTGGTGAGGTCATTGTCCCCATTTTGGAGGCTGGGAGTGCTGATGCTCCTGAGACCTGGTAGGGGCAAGTTCCCTATCAGATGTTAAGAGCTTGTAAGGGAGAGGTGTGGGGAGGGCTATCACCTGGGGCATAGGTGGCAAGGAAGGGAACAGCTGGGACACAATTTCCCTCCAGGTCATTTGGAGGCAGAAGTGGGAAGAGCACCACCCACCTTGGCTCTTGTGCATTTGGGGAAGAATTGGGGAGAGAGTGCTTTGCACAACAGGTCAGACCTGCCCAAGAAAAGCCAGCCCATCTAACTTTTTACTTGAGCCAAAGTCTCTCTCCCTGGCTAAATTCTACCCCTCCTTCAGAAGCTCTTAGTCACTACTTCTGTGGAACACCTTCCCCGGTCTCTGCAAGTATCAGTTAAGTGCTCCTTCTCCATGCTCCTGTGCCCACTCAGCCACACACCACCTGCAGATGGCACAGAATCCTCTATATTTTCCGTCTGTTGGTTGAGGGCAGGGATTTTGCCCATCTTCTTCACTGTTGATTCTCTATGCCCAGCACAAAGCTCACCAAGTGTTGGATGGATGGGTGGACAGACAAGCAGACAAATGAGGAAACAAACCCAACCTCATTCCTAGAATCTCTACCTCCTGGGGCCCCCAAAGGACATCCCTTCACTCTGTTCTGTGACAACTCTTCAGATATTTGCAGGCAGCACCCTCATCCCCCTGGGGTCTGCTGCCCTCCTGGGTTCCTCTCGTATGTGCCAGTTTGCAGGGTGTCTCTTCACCACCCTGGTCATTTCTCGAGACTCATTCCAATGGCCTGGGTAGGTCTTGGAAAGCCCAAAGCAGCAAAATTGAGGAGTCCTGTCCTGCGTCTTAGGAGGAATGGCCCAGCTCCATGGGCAGCACTCATGGATCTAAAGAGAATTCTCTAAGGTACTGTGTTTCCTTGGAATCATTTGCTTTCAGTCTATGGTAGCAGCTTATACTGTGTCCTCCCTGGACTTACCTGTTGGTCAGTCAGGCCCCAACATTGATGTCTGCTGATGGGAATGTACAAGCACAGCAAACACCAGTATGATTTCATCATCTAGGCCTCCAGGTCTTGGTGAGGCCACTGCCGTGGTGTCCAAAGGAGGTCCTAAGTACAGCACATGGTGGACGTGGTATGGCCAGACCAGGCAAGAGCCAGAGTTGGGCCTTGGAACAGCACGAGCCTATACTGTCAACAGTACCCCTGGGCCCCCCTTCTTCAATCTCCCTTCCAACAACACAGAGAAAGTTCTCTCCAAATGCTTCCTCATGGTGGGCTCACGTGGGGCATGCTGGGCTTATTCCTACCCTGATCAGCCTCCTGACACAGGCATGCTCACCCCATTGGGACCTTCTCACTACCCTCCAGACCTCTGCAGGGTGCCCTTCATGGAGCTCCTGAGCCTATGAGCTGTGGTGAGTGTGCTTTTAAAATGAAGTCAAAGCTAGCATGGCCTCCTGGTGCAGCCTGAGCTACCCATCGCAGAGCTGTCACCTCTACTCTGAGCCCAGTTGTTGCCTGAGTGCAGCTGAAGATCCCATCTGTCTGGCAGTCAGGATTGCATTTCACTTCCTGCTTTGGGCCCATCATTCATGTCATCTGCTACTCTCTACTAAAAGGCCAGAGCTCCTTGGATAAAAGACTGATTCAAAGCTGGGCATGGCAGTACATGCCTATAGTCCTAACTACTCAGGAGGCTGAGGCAGGAGGATGGCTTGAGCCCAGGAGTGCAGTGAGCTGACTGCACCACTGCTCTCCAGCCTGACTGACAGAGCAAGACCCTGTCTCTAAAAATCAAAACCAAAATCAAAACAAAAGACTGACTCCAGGGCTGCAGCAGGGAAAGTACAAGGTAGGCCTGGAATATCTTATGTCAGAAAGGAAGCACCCTTAAACTGATGGGATCCAAGAGGTTTCCTGAAGGAACTCAAGATTGGCCAAATACGTACAATCCGGGCATCACAAGGAATCACAGTAACAGACTCCACACAGAACACAAGACTCTTGAGTCTATGCCGATAACTAAATGAACACAAAACTTCTAAGGGTGAGAAACAAGCTCCGCCTTATAAGAGCATGCCAATAATTAGAAGAAATGATAATTTACAAAATCACCATTTTGCAACCATCTTGGGAATGGATTCAGCAAGAATCATCCATTGAGGCTGAAACTAGTAGGTGAAAGTTTGATGAGGAACGGGATACTTAGTTTCAAAGTATCCCTCCACAAATTACTTATGAACTAAAAGGAAAAACAGTAACTTCACAAAGGGGAAAACACAACCTTAACTAATACAAGTTAACAGCAGCAAGGACAGCACAGCCCCACATCCTGGGCCCCTAATGTGATGCACTTGGGTGAAGCATCACTTCTGTGCTGTTCCTGCCAAAAATGGAAATCCTGATCCAATCACAGGGAAGTCCCAAATGTCAACTGACAGACACCCTACAGAATAACACCTCACTCTCCAAAATGTCAAAGCCGAGAAAATCCAATACAAATCTGAACTGTTTCAGACTGAGCAAGACCAAAGAGGCATGGTGATTGGTGAAATCTGAACATGAACTGTGGGCTAAGTCATAGTATTGTGTTAGTGTCTTACTCCTTAAATCTGGTAGACCATGGTTATGGAAGAGAAAGTCCTGATTCTCAGGATGTATACACTGAGAAGTATTTATGGGTAAAAGGGCAGGATGTTTTCCTCAAATGGTTCAAAGAGAAATCTCAAAATGTCTAAAGTAAATAGTAAATGGGACAAAGTATTAATAGTTGTAGAATCTGGGTAAAGGATATACAAGAGTTCTTGCAAGTTTTCTCTGTGTGAAACTGTACCAAAATACCTTCTGAAAAGAGAAGACACTTGAAAGAATGTTATGTAATTCACTATTTCCAGGTTAGGGTCTCCTGCAAATGTGGTAACTATGCCTTCTTTGACCCCATCCCAATTAACAGTGTCCAACAGGTGAGGGCAGCAGGCAGAGACTTCCTTCCAAGGAACAGACTTCATTCTGTTAATCGAACCCTGCAAGTTAAGACTATCCCACAAATTACAAATCTTCAGGGCACCAGCATCTGGCTCACAGTCCCCCTTTCTTCAAGGAGGCCATCAGGAGACATTCTGGCAAATAGCTTGGTGAGATCAAGGTATCTTCTGGGAAGCTAGTAGTAAACAAATGGGTTTCTACAGCCAGAAGAAACCCTAGTACAATTCCATTATTCTGCAAGTGTTTACTACCTAATAACCCTGCCAAGGAAAGTCTGACTCATTCTGCAGACACTGACCACTTTTATGTCAGGTATTGTGCTAGGTGGAGCCCTCTTCTGAGCCTTTCCTAAGGATTCACAATGTCCTAATATACAGAAATTTGCTTTTTAGCCCTGGGAATGTGTCCCCGACATTTAGCAAGGTACGCCTGTTGACAAACATGACAAGTATTTGCCCGCCGACTCTTTCCCTGTCCATACCACCAGTCATTACCACCTGCTTCTCCACTAGGTCAGAGGCTGTTCAGAGGGTCCCAGTCACATGCCCTGTCCAGTCATTTCCAGAAATTCAGCCTCAAAGTGTCAAACCCATCTGAATTTTAAAATGAATCACAACCTGAGGATGTATCAGAAGTCCTTTTCTGAGATTATTTTTTCCAAGGAAGAGTCATGTACTTGATTTTCACAACGGCTTAAAGAAAAACAAGAGGCAAGTAGATTCCCTGCCCACACCTCTGCTGGAGGAAGACAAAGTATGCTCCAAGTGCCTCCTACCCAGGGCCAGAGGTGGATGGGGACAAAGCAGAGCACAACTCTGAGGGCATCCCAGAGCACAAAGAAAAAAAAGGTGCACCTGCCCCAAAACTCAGCCAAGACTCCTTTCCACCGTGACTCCCAAATGGAGGGCCCCAGGTGCTGTGTAAACTTCTCCTCTCAGAGGAGCTGAGCTCCATCTCCCTTCCTTCACTGACCCGGCCTCCCAGGCGCTGAGTATCACAGATCTCAACTGCTCCCACTTGAAGCAGGACCCTGGAGATCTGAGACTGGGCCCAGGCCACGTACCTAAGCCTTCCTGTGTCACACTCCTGTCCTTATAGCACCCCTGTGGACACAGCTTCTCTATCTCCTCAGTGGCACATACAATTGGTTGGCAGTTATAACCCATTCATGTCCTTCCAGAATGCCTCCTGTAACTAGAGGCTGGCGAGCTGAAACCTATTTCAAAGACTCCCTTGCTGCTAGGACTCTACATGCAAATCAGGCTCCTATATATGCACACCAGAAGGAAGCAAGGTGGAGGCCAGCTGCTTGACCTTTTGGCTGTCTCTGGTGACAAGGTGGTAGAAATACAGGACCTTTGAAAGCATAGGTAGGCTGGGCGCGGTGGCTCAGGCCTGTAATCGCAGCATGTTGGGAGGCCAAGGCGGGTGGATCACGAGGTCAGGAGTTCAAGACCAGCCTGGCCAACATGGTGAAACCCCATCTCTATTAAAAATACAAAAAATTTAGCTGGGCATGGTGGCACATGCCTGTAATCCCAGCTACTCGGGAGGCTGAGGTAGAATTGCTTGAACTGGGACCCAGGGGGGCAGAGGTAGCAGTGAGTGAGATCGTGCCACTGCACTCTAGCCTGGGCTCCAGAGCGAGACTCTGTTTCAAAAACATAAAAAGAAAAAGAAGAAAGCAATGGGCAGCTGAAATCAGCAGCCCAGTGTTGAATCTTCAGCTTCATGAATTCCAGGAGCAGTTATGGGGCAGAAGTGGCTTCTGAGTCCCCGAAGGCAGCCCCAGCAGTGTGTTCTTGAATTCAGCAGTCCCGACGGCAACCTTCTGATTCCCAGTCTTCTGGCCCTTCTCACGATTCTACAGCACCTTATCCGTACATTAAAATCCTTTCTTCTTAAGATAC
The DNA here is from genome assembly GCF_047675955.1 of Chlorocebus sabaeus. Classification (NCBI taxonomy): domain Eukaryota; kingdom Metazoa; phylum Chordata; class Mammalia; order Primates; family Cercopithecidae; genus Chlorocebus; species Chlorocebus sabaeus. The sequence continues at coordinate 66,222,756 of NC_132915.1, read as the reverse complement.
TGAGAGCAATTGATTTTCTGAACTTAACACTGATTGATTCATTCTCTTCAAAGCGTGGCCTTCAGAGTTGACCCCTGCCTTCTATGTGGCCTCAGCCAGGCAGAGAAGTTGGGTCACCACTTCCTCTGACTTGGCTCCACCCCATTACAACAGGCTGTATCCTACTGGCCTGTGGCAGCTCCCCATCACACTGGTGACCCAGTTACCTTCTGATAAAGCCTGAAGTGTCATTTCCCAGGCGTGCTGAGCCAGATCCTCCTTCCTTACCACATGATCCACTGACCCTTCTAGACCTACGAACGCCACTTCACATTTCTCTTTGGAAACCTTCATCCATTAGGTTTGACTCAGCCTGGTGAGATCTTTTCCCCGGCCCCACCCTCCCAACTCCCCACACAGGTGAACCAACATGAGAAACATCTGCCATTTATAACCACAGCAGTAATGCCAAAGGAGAGAGATGAAGTCCAACCTGGCCATCACTTTATATTTCTGCATAAGACAAGCACAATTGAGATGCTCGCTTCTGGCTTCATACCTGTGCCAAAGCAAGGCTTCTTTTTTCCTTATTTTACTTTTTTGAGACAAGGTCTCACTCTGTGACCCAGGCTGGAGTGTGGCCACGTAATCATAGCTCACTGCAACCTTGATTTCCCAAGCTCAAGTAATCATCCTGCCTCAGCCTCCCGAGTAGCTGGAATTACAGGCACATACCACCAGGCCTGACATTCCCCCCCCACCCCCCACGGATGGGGTCTCCCTATGTTGCCCAGACTGGTTTCAAACTCCTCAGCTCAAGTGATCTTCCCGCCTCAGCCTCCCAAAGTGCTGGGATTTCAGGTGTGAGCCACCATCCCTGGACCTTTCCTTTTTAAAACATAAAAATGGAAATGAATAGGACCAGCCAGTGGCTATGATGCAGCCAAAATGCCCTGTCTGGAAAGTATGCATCTAGGTAATCTTCCTCCGCTTTGCCAGGCGGTCTGAGGTCTGGGCTGGAGGCAATGGGAGGGACAGGGTGCCCAGTTTGTGATCTTCTTCACTGCCGGCGGCCACAGACACCCTTCTTTTGGAGATCTTCAGCCTCATGGCTTTGGCTATCTCCATCATCCTAAGGAAGACACAAACAGAACAACTGGAGAGACCCCTCAATGTGACTGTTCAGGGGGCTTTGGCAAAAGGTAGCACACATTCATGCTCCAGACCATAAAGACAGAATCCCAAAGGTTGCCAGCAGGCACAAAGCCCCTGGCAGAGAGGCAGGCAAGGTCCCCTCACCCACTGGGAACCATCAGCCAATTTCATTATAATGTGCTGCCCTTCAAAAAGATCCATATGGGTGATGAAAAACCAGGGTATCCAGAGCCCTGTGAGCAAGTTTTTTTTACCTCCCATAACCAAACTTTTAGCAACCAGGATTGAGCACTTGGTAGAATCTGACAGGTTCCAAGTACCTGTTCTCTTTTTTCAGCCTCACTGCCTGTGGGTACAGTTTGTGGACAGCCCTCAGAACAGTCCCTCCATGGACTGCTACAGAGTCCAGACAGAGGTGTGTTCACAGGCTCCCCTAGACACCCTCTGGGTTCCCGGATGTCAGATGCTCCTAAATCACTGACAAAGATCAGCTGACCCCACGGTTCCTGGGCAGCTCTGCCCCTACTGTCTGAATCTCCTCTACAAGGCTAGCCGGAGCCGAAAAGGTCACCTCCACCACCAGCTCTCCCAGTCTGGTCAGAGAAGTGCAACCATGACATCCCTGCCAAACGGAGGTTCCACCTGGCCTTGAACACCTCCCCTGGCAAACCCTTCCATCTGATTGTGAGGAAGCTCTTCTTACTAAGCTCAAATTGGGTTGTCCTACAACTTCCACCCTGGGCTGCACCCCTCAGACCCATACAGAATCCCGCTCCCCTGTGACAGCAATTCAGAGAATGGAGGCTGCCTGGTTATTCAGGAACAGAATGTTATGGAAAGGCTCAGGTCTCAAGGCCAACTACTCCCCTCTTGGTTGTGTAACCTTGAGAAAGTCATGTACTTTTCTGAGCCTGATTCTTCAATTGTTTTCTAGGGAAATCAGTGAGATAATGACATAATTTAAGACCGTGCCTAGCACAGAGAAGGCACTCAGTAATGTCTAGTTACTCATTCAGTCAATGATTCATTCACCGAAAATAGTCCTCTAGTTCCAAGTTGTTCCCACATTTAAACATCCTCAGTTCCCTTGGTGGTGCCTCATGCTTTCCAGTGGTACCAGAAATAAGACATCAAGGCACCCTGCAGGGAGCTCTTTATTCTGTTGTGCTCACCTTTTCTCACTGAGCTTCAAGTCCCCCTGTAACATTGTCAGGTCAATTTGGAAGTCGTGTATGTGCAAGGCAAGTACGATCACATATGCAGTAATCTTCGCCTTCATAGAATCCGAAATTAAGTTCCGTAATCTAGAAAATCAGTGGCAATAAAGGAGAAACAAAATTAAACTCTCAATTTCTCCAAAAGCAAAATAAGAACATCCAACCCTATTCTCATATGCACTGAATGTCTTCCCAACTTCAGGAAAGGAAAAGGAATGTGGGTGACTTCTTTGCCCTTCCAAGGTTCCTGGGCCTCACGCACAGTGGAGCAGTGTGCCAGTCCATGTTTCCCTCTGAGGCAGACAGAGAAGGCTGGGCCTACACTCTCCCTGGACACCGCTAGCGCTGAGTCTGTCCCGGGCTGCTCAGCAGGGCTGCTGGGAAAACAATCATCCCGAAATCAGCTGTGCTGATTCTTCCAAGCACACTCTAGAGCAGAAAACACACTCCAGGCAAATGGCAGGAAGGAAGCCCGGGGCAACGCTTGCGGGTCTTTCCTGAGTCCCCGAGTTGGGCTGCCCTTTTCTGCAACACTGCCTTTCCGCAGAACACCAGCTCTGTGGGACATCAGGAAGGGCTCTTCAAAAGTATGTGAAGTAAAACAAGTCTTTATTGGAGGACTTCCCAGAGCTTCTAAGATTCCCCAAAAGTAATACTTTTCCAAAAAGGACAGAGTATGCCATATTTAGCGTTTGCTAAACTTACTGGGGCCCCAGGAGCCTTCCAAATGGCAGCAGTCTCTTCAGCACTGCATCTCTGTGGACATGGAATTGAGTCCAAGCCCCTGCTGCTCACTCCCAACCCTCACCTACTTTCTCCTGCACAGGAAAAATCCCAGAAACCACCCCCTGACCTGCCATTGTTGTACGTCAAGCAGGTAAAGTGCTTCAGCAGTTTGGTGTTGATGATGTGGGGAACTCCAGGTCCCAGGGCACCTACAACACAAAGTTGAGTTTGATCATTTTCTCTCAAAACCCTCAGGCCACACCTCCACCATGAGTTGAGAGAAAAGCCAGGAGCTGGGCCACTGTAATGACCAGAACCAGGTGGTAAGAGAAGCAGGGCCCACAAAGCAGAACGGCCACATCGAAATGAAAACATGCTTGGTGTGCTTCAGCCTGCAGCTTGCCCTGCACAAGAGATGCTGGTGATGGGGCAGTGACAAGAAAACACAGCCGGAGGCCTAAGGACGCAGATTTAACATGACCTTAGAAAACAAAAATTGTGCTGAAAGCTCAGGGAGAGACGGGAAAAGCTGGAATTGGAATGTGAAAATAAGAACTAAGTGGCCAGAAGCAGTGGCTCACACCTGTAATCCCAACACTTTGGGAGACCGAGGCAGGCAGAACACCTGAGGTCAGGAGTTCAAGACCAGCCTGGCCAACACAGTGAAACCCCACCTCCACTAAAAATACAAAAATTAGCTGAGTATGGTGTAATCCCAGCTACTCGGGAGGCTGAGGCAGAACAACAGCTTGAACCCAGGAGGCAGAGGTTGCAGTGAGACGAGATTGCGCCACTGCACTCTAGCCTGGGCGATAGAGTGAGACTCCATCTCAAAACAAAACAAAACAAAACAAAACAAAACAAAACAAAAACTGGCTGGGCATGGTGGCTCACACTTGTAATCCCAGCACTTTGGGAGGCCAAGGCGGGCAGATCATGAGGTTAGGAGTTCAAAACCAGCCTGACCAACATGGTGAAACCCCGTCTCTACTAAAAACACAAAAATTAGCCAGGTGTGGTGGCGGGCACCTATAACCCCAGCTACTTGGGAGGCTGAGGCAGGAGAATCCTTTGAACCCAGGAGGTGGAGGATGCAGGGAGCCAAGATTGAGCCACTGCACTCCAGCCTGGGTGACAGAGCGAGACTCCATCAAAAAAAAAAAAGAACTAAGCAAATACAAGCTGAGTGCGGTAGCTCACACCTGTAATCCCAGCCAGCACTGTGGGAGCCCAAGGAGGGTGGATCACCTGAGGTCAGGAGTTCAAGACCAGCCTGGCCAATATGGAAAAACCCCGTCTCTACTAAAAACACAAAAATTAGCTGGGCATGGTGATGCCCGCCTGTAATCCCAGCTACTCAGGAGGCTGAGGCAGAACTGCTTGAACCCAGGAGATGGAGGTTGTACTGAGTCAAGATCATGGGACTGCACCCCAGCCTGGGTGACAGAGCGAGATCCTGTCTCAAAAAAAAAAAAAAGCATGACTAAGCAAATACAGTCATGTCCCACATTACGTTCTTTTGGTCAATGACAGGCCACATATGTGACAATGGTCCTGTAAGATTTTGTTTGACACAGGGTCTTGCTGTCACTGAGGCAGTGGTGCATTCAGAGCTCACTGTAACCTTGAACTCCTAGGCTCAAACACTCCTCCTGCCTCAGCCTCCCAAATAGCTGGGAGTACAGGCGTGCACCACCCCAGCTAATATTTTTATTTTTTTGTAGAGACAGTGTCTTGGTATGTTGCCCAGGCTGGTCTCAAACTCCTGCCCTGAAGTGATCCTCTCACCTTGGCCTCTCAAAGTGCTGACATACAGGCATGAGCCACCAAGCCCAGCCGGTCCCATAAGATTATAATATCACAGTTTTACTATTCCTTTTCTGTTTAGATACATTTAGATACACAAATGCCATTGTGTTACAATTGCCTATAATATTCAGCATAGTAACATGCTGTATAGGTTTGCAGCCTAGGAACAGCAGCTTATAGCATATAGCCTAGGTGTGTAGTAGGCTCTACCATCTAGGTTTATGCAAATATACTCTGTGATGTTTGTACAATGACAAAATTGCCTAAGGATACATTTCTCAGAACATATTCCCATCATTAAGCAACACATGACTACACTGAAAAACAGGAGTATAGACTATTGGATGTCCAATCACAGTAACAACAACTAAATACGCCTTGTGCCTAAAACCACAGACATCTCCTCCTGCGTTTCTAACTCTGGGTAGGTATGAGGGTGTGACCCACAAAGCGTCCTGGCTACAGGTGACACTGGGTTACCATCAGATTGACGCTCTCCTGTTAGAAATAAGCTGACACAACAGAAACCTGCCACAAGCTTTCAAGATACATATGTGTAACTCATAAGCGCTCTCTCCACACACACACACACACACACACACACACACACGGCTGACGTTTGTTCTAACAGTCCCTTAAAATTTTCATTTTATTTGACCTGGATATTCTACTTTGCCTAATGCAGAATAGAAGTAGCAAATGTTAGCTCTGGAAGGACCCTGAACTCTCATATAATCCAACGTGGCCCCGATTTTCAGATGAGAAAATGGGAGATCCAGAGAGAAAAAGGGGCCTGGCAAGTCCCCTCGACATGTCAGCAGCACCAGCAGGAATCTCACAGTTGACAATAAAGACTTGGACAGACACATTGATTTTCTTCTCTCATTAGAACTGATCTAAGAATTATAGACAAATAACAGACTGGAAACAATTAGAATTAAATGTTTACCATAGACTTACTTTTCCGCTTAACTACCCTCTGAGCTCGAAATTTGATGAGGGTATCCAGAAACCATATGCATCGGGCCTGGCGGTCTCGGCTCTCCACGTCTGATGGCAAAGACTTCAACGCTTCTATGACAACGGTGCAATGGCTAAAACAAGGAAAAGAAAGAGAGGCCTGTGTCAGGGTAAGATGGGCTCTGTCAGGACTATTTCCCTCTCACAAGAGCAGCAGGCGCCTCTCACCCCTGACACACTCAACAGCTAATGAAAGCCTGGGCAACAAGGCAAGACCCCATCTCTACAAAAACTTAACCAGCATGGTGGCACACTCCTGTGGTCCCAGCTACTCGGGAGCCTGAGGCAGGAGGATCACCTGAGCCCAGGAGGTCAAGGCTCCAGTGAGCTGTCTGCGCCACTGTACTCCAGCCTAGGTGACAGAGCGAGACCCTATCTCAGAAACAAAAAAAAACAAATGAACAAAAGCAGCTGATGAAGGCCAGTACACTCAACACTCCTTGTAACAGGAGGAACACGGTTTAGTGCAGGGATCAATAAAGGGCTAGACAGTAAATATTTTAGGCTTTGGAGGCCATACAACCTCTGTTGCAACTACCTGACTCTGCCATTGTAGTGCAAAAGCAGCCACAGATATTACTTAAGTAAATGAACAGGGCTGTGATCCAATAAAACTTTATTTATACTTTACTTACTCACAGGCAGCAGGCCAGACTTGGCATGTGGGCCGTAGTTTGCTGACCTGTTTTTATAGTCAGGAGCATACACTCTGTAGTCAGCCTGCTTGGGTTTCAATCCTTTCTCTGCCATTTAATGTCTTAGGCAAGTTTCCTTTTTTTTTTTTTTTTTTTTTTGAGACTAAGTCTCACTCTGTTACCCAGGCTGGAATGCAATGGCATGATCTTGGCTCACTGTAACCTCCATTTCCTGGGTTCAAGCGATTCTCCTGCCTCAGCCTCCCGAGTAGCTAGGATTACAGGCATGTGCCACCACGCCCGGCTAATTTTGTATTTTTAGTAGAGATGGGGTTTCTCCACATTGGTCAGGTTGGTCTTGAACTCCCGACCTCAGGTGATCCGCCTGCCTCGGTCTTCCAAAGTGCTGGGATTACAGGCATGAGCCACTACGCCCAGCCAGGCAAGTTTCTTGACATCTGGTACCCTAGTTTCTCCATCTATGAATTGGGGCCAATGATAGTACAGGTACTCTTCTCCTAAGGATTTTTTCTAGATTAAGAGATGATGCCAGTAAAGCTCTTAGAACAGTGCTTGGCAAAAATGTTAAGGCTCAGTCAATGCTCACTATTATTTTCAGGCACTGTTCTGCTAGCAAGACCCTGGACTCACAGAGATAAAAAGGCTCTTCAAGATCATCTCATAGCTGCCTCATTTTACAGACAGAAAAACTGAGGTTTCAAGAAGGGAAGATTAGGACAGAGCTCGGGGACTCAGTTTTCAGACTCCCCGTTCAGAGTTCGTTGCTGCACCGGCCCGAGTCACAATCACATTAAGACAACTATGAACTAGTAATGAGCTCTTTTTTTGGAAATAAATCTTTGAAGAGAAGAGAAAAAAAAAAAGTAGTAATAATAGTAATTCCAAGGCACTGGAAAGGCGCTGGATTTCAATGACAAGCAAAATTTAAAAACAAAAATTGGAGGAACAAACCTCAGATTGACAACTCTTCATCAAAATCAAGTTATTAAAAGAAAAAACTCAAAAGCAAAAAAAAATCTCACCATCATCCTAAAAGAAGCTGTTTTAATGGGAAAGGGGAGGGAGAAGGAAATAATCTCTGAATTGTTTAAAATATACAATGTTTTAAATACATAAATTGAATGTTAGAAAAGCTCGTCTACCATATCATCACAGAGAAACCATCACTTTGGACAGCACCCATTCCCAGGCCAGCATTTGGGCCCTGTCAGTGACAATCAGCATCAGCATGACACTGGGTGACACAGGCCAGCTCTGGTTCCCAGCCCCGGAGTAGAAGGCCTCGCCACCCTTTGCCCTGTCGCAGGTCCCATGCACTCAGAGACCAACCATCTCCCCTGAATGTGACCCACAGCTCCTGGAAGCCCAAACATTCAAGAAAACACTGACTCACTAATGTTCAAATGCTGAACAGACATACCTCCTCACTGACTGACACCCAAAGGACCTGCACAGTGTCTGACTACTGTTGTGTCCCAACAGCACTCCCCAGAATCCCCATCTGCTTAAGTCAGGGTACCTGTTCTCCTCAATCATCTTCAGTATTTCTTCTGATGTGACGTTCCTGAAAGCTTCAGACGGGCTCTGAAGAGCTTCATACTCAGCAGGGGAAAGAACTAGTTACAGGTCAAGAATATAATCCAACCAAAATAGAAACATCCAACTAGCTAGATCATCTCATAGCAGCGTCATGTCACAGACAGGTAAACTGAGGCTCAGAGAGCCGAAGATCACACAAGGCAGATCACACAGGGGCAGAGCCTGGTGACTCAGTTCTCAGACTCCCAGCCCAAAGCCCATTCCCTGCCCAGGCTTTTCTGCCTTTTCTCATTACAAAGCCACTGCAGGCATTTTCCTTCTAACCGGACCCATTGAGTGGTGACATTCTAAGCTCCAACCCTTCCTTTTACTAAAGTGGTCTGCCCTAGACTTTGGGCATTTGACTGGTTCAAAAGTCTTATTTTGACTATCCATGGAGAGTGACCCCAAAGGTCTGAGCTGTGGGCATTTGGGGCATTTGGCTGGTTCAAAAGTCTTATTTTGACTATCCATGGAGAGTGACCCCAAAGGTCTGAGCTGTGGGCATCTGGCATTTTGCTGAGGAATGGATTTGAATCCCAGGGGCTGGTCCCTCAGCTAGTGAGGAAGCCAAGTTAACCTCCTGGCAAGAGCACTGAGCAACTGCAAAGGTTTGGATGGAGCTCTTGTGAATGTCACAGAACACAGACACCTTCAGAAGACCTGACTGTGCACTCACATGCAAACATCTCCACTTGTGAAATAAGGCAGCTTTTCTACTGCAAGGATACGATCTTCAAATTTATACACGTCTTCAGGCTTGGTTGCATCATCATAGCAGGGAGGAAGGTAGAGGGAGTCATCTTGCAAGTCATTGTAGATAGCATCACTGACCAGAGCTTTTCAATAAAGAAACAATCCACGTATCACCCTCTTTGTTTTCAGTTCCCCAACATTCTTTTCAGTCTGTACACTTGAGACCACCAATGGTCCAGAAACCCCAAGTCTGAATGCTTCTGCCAAAGTGACTTGGCCTCTCCATCAGGCTGACTGCTTCAGGACTGCCATGTTCACTCATGAACAAACACGAGCTAGGCACTGGAGAAGGTGGAGGTAGCAAGATTCCCCTCAGGTAACTTAAAATAGAGTTGGGACAGACAGCTGTGCTAATACAGAAACATTTATAATACAAAATGAGAGAAACTAAAAGTGAGGGACGTCCAAAATAGCCTTTAATGGCTTAACTTCGAGAAAAATTTGCCACACATTGTAGGTGGAACAAAACTTTCAGAATATAACACTGTAACTGTCCTACAAGAATAACTATGAGGCCAGGTGTGGTGGCTCACACTTGTAACCCCAACGTTTTGGGAGGTGAAGGTGGGAGGATGGCTTGAGCCCAAGAGTTTAAGACCAGCCCAGGCAACATGGCAAGATCCCAGTCTCTCCAAAAAACTAACTAAAAAAATTAGCTGAGTGTGGTGGCACACATGGGTGGTCCCAGCCACTTGGGAGGCTGAAGTAGGAGGATCACTTGAGCCCAGGAGGTTATGGCTGCAGTGAGCCATGTCTGCACCACTGCACTCCAGTCTGGGTGATAGAGCAAGACCCCTTCTCCAATAAATAAATAAATAAATTTGTGAAAGTGTTGAAATCTATATAATCATAGGATATGGAAAGATTTTCCAAAAATTACTAGAATTCCATTCTTAATAGAAAAACTGCTCTGCCCAGGGCACAGTGGTGTGTGCCTATAATCCTAGCTACCTGAGAGGCTGAGGAGGCAGGGCTGCTTGAAGCCAAGAGTTCAAGATCAGCCTGGGCAACACAGCAAGACCTCATCTCCAAAACTGGTAAAAAGAAAAGCTGTTCTTATACAAACTTGCTTTTATGTTCTTATGATGTATTTGAACAATAAATACATTTTTAAATAATACAATTAAATACTCCAGGGGCTGAATACCGGAAAGAGAGCCACTGATCTCAAAGTGAAATGCCACCTCTGGAGGCTCACTTCCATCAACACATCAGCCTTTTTGACCAAAGCTTCCCTGCAACTCACAAGGAGAGATCTGAGGCCTTCTCCCTCCTCTGTGCCCTGTAGGCTGTAACCCCAGCGCCATGACCTCGGCAGGCACGCATCCATTCCATGTCTGTCCCTGTACTTGACTGTGAGATCACTAGAAGACAAGGCCATGTCGGATGTTTCTTACTACTTTCAGAGCCTGTCCCTGAGAAGGCCTTCAGCAAGAGGCAGAAAGGAATCCAGCACTAGATCCCAGCATTCCATCTGTGGATAGGTAAAAGATCTCAAGAGAAGAGAAAGCTGTCATTATGGGCAGACTCTTACCCCAAGTTCCAACTTCTTACCAGTCACACCCTTCGTGTCAATGATAGTCTCTGCAGCTTTAGCCACCGCCTGATTCAAAGATTCATTGCCAACTCTGTTCATTCTCCTGGCATTCAGAGCTCGCTTCTGTTTGGTGGTACCAAAGGCTTCAATACAAGAATCCATCTGTGTAAGAGATAAACCTGGTTACTGGGAACAGGGCAGGTAGGCGCTACCCCTCCTAGCTGTGTCACTATGGGGACACTCTCAGCATCCCAGAGCTATCACTACCTCACCTGTGAATAAGACTGAATCGCACCTATTTACCTCACAGGACTGCTGTAAGCACCAAATGATATTAACAGATTGGCCAATCAGTAGCATCTCCATCAGTAAGATAAAAAGACTTGACTAGGATTAGGGCTGGGAAATCTGTAGCACACAGCTTACCATTCTCCCATTCTATACCCATAACAGACAGGGATAATAGATTTACCATTCTCCCATCCTATACCCATAACAGACAGGGCTAATAGATCACTGACTCTTTCCCCTGAGCCAAAAGGTAGCCTCACATCCCTTCTCAATACAGTGCTCCACATAGCACCAGAGACTCAATCAATTTGCCATCTTGGGGTGAGATGACCTTTGTAGGGACCTTCTACATTGAAAATCCTCAAGTTTACTTTGTTTTAACATGAATATTTTCAGGCTACAACCAATATATTCTAAAACTTGGACTAAATCCTAAAAACAAGCATTATGCTACACTTGTATCAGCCCAGAGAACCGACTCCAAACATTGGCACAGAGCTGTGTTCAGCTGCCCGAGATGGCAGCAGGATTGTGCTCTGTGGCACCAAGGAGGCTTCTGCAGGCACAAACTAACTGTCCAGAGAAACAGACTGAACGAGTTGGGAGCAGCCAGGGAGACCCTTGTGTTCAACAAGCTCATTTCACTGATGGAGAAACCCAAGGTGTGGAAGGAACTTGCTTAAGGTCCCACATCTTAATTCTATCACACTCACCTTTTCTCTGTAAGTTTTGGTCTGACTGTCTAGTGCCAGTTCACTCTCAACTGATACATCTATCAAAACACACAAAAACAGAGAGAAAGAAAAGTCAATTGGGAGGCCTACAAATAGTAATAAATATTCATTTGTCTCTCTAAGAATAATAGATTTCTTTACTATAGGACTTCCCTGAGCCTAACATGAGTGTACACTGTGAATACTTAATATGTAGCTTTAGTACACAGTTAAAAAACTTGGAGAATAAATTAGAGAGCCAAATCAAGGGGTCATCTGGCCCAACCCCTTCATTTTAGAAATTAAAAAACAGAAGGCCCACAGATGAAACGACTTGCCCCAGGTCAGTTCACCAGGTAGAGACAGGATTAGAAAACAAATCCTTGGCTCTTTCTAGGAAATAATTTTTCTTTCTTGGTGAAAGAACTAAAAGCAAGCATAAACATGAGGTATGTGTTACTTATACGATGCTCTCTCATCATCTACAAAGTACTCAAATAAGGGGCAGTATAACTTACTAGACAACAGCACAAGCTCTGGAGTACAAGCTCTGCCATGCCTGACAACAGCACAAGCTCTGGAGTGGCCTTGCCTGTTATCTCAGACATCACCCCTGATAAGGTCATCTAACCTCTGTGCCAGTTTCATCATTGGTAAAAAAGAAAAAAAAAAGAACAACAGTACTTACTCCAGAAAGTCGGTGTGTGCAAGGAAAGTGCTTGGAACAGTGACTAGCATACAGTAAGGACTTAAATCTTATCTCTGTGTGTGTGCTAGCTAGAATAAACTCATATTTACTAATTTCTTACATATAAAAACAAAAATGTGTTTAATCAACATGTTAAATTACAATTTTCCTTGCCTCCTTGGATTTTACAAGAACAGTTGGAGGATGACTTAAATATAGTTATATGTTTGCAAAGCAGGGGGACACCTAGGAAATTCACAGATGGGTGTCAGGACTCAAGAGTCCTTTAAAATTACATGTAGGGCCAGGCGCAGTAGCTCAAGCCTGCAATCCCAGCACTTTGGGAGGCCGAGACGGGCGGATCACGAGGTCAGGAGATCGAGACCATCCTGGCTAACATGGTGAAACCCCATCTCTACTAAAAAATACAAAAAACTAGCCGGGCGAGGGGGTGGGCGCCTGTAGTCCCAGCTACTTGGGAGGCTGAGGCAGGAGAATGGCGTAAACCCGGGAGGCGGAGCTTGCAGTGAGCTGAGATCCGGCCACTGCACTCCAGCCTGGGCGACAGAGCGAGACTCCGTCTCAAAAAAAAAAAAGAAAAAATTATGTGTAAAATTTGGCCGGGCACGGTGGCTCACACCTGTAATCCCAGCACTTTGGGAGGCCAAGGTGGGTGAATCACTTGAGGCCAGGAGTTCGAGACCAGCCTGGCCAATGTGGTGAAACCCCATCTGTACTAAAAATACAAAAATTAGCCAAGTGTGGTAGCACACACCTGTAACCCCAGCTACTCAAGAGGCTGAGGCAGGATAATCACTTGAACCCAGGAGGCAGAGTCTTCCATGAGCCCAGATTGCACCACTGCACTCCAGCCTGGGTGACAAAGTGAGACTGGGTCTCAAAAAAAAAAAATTATATATGAAATTCCATATTAAAAAAAAATCCCATATATATATTTGTGTATTATATATGTTTCTCAGAAGTAGGTCCAGGTCCTTATCAGATTCTCAAAAGGGATGGAAGAACTGCTTTGAGGGAATAAAGCTGGAATTAATGCCCCTGAAGTATCAGGCAGATTCACAATGCTCCCAGTGATTCTTTCTTGTCTACTACCCTATCCTGCCATGGTTCTCAGTATTTAAGGGCATCACTAAGATTCAAGTTCTGAGATTTAAGGAACAGAAGCCCCTTGAACAGAAGCCCCTTGGAAGATCTCACTCTAGCCCTGAGCATTTGAAGATGACAAAGCAGAGAAGCAATGTAAATTCTTCCTCTGGATTAGGGGAAAAAAATAGATCTTCCCCAAATTAGTGCAGAGACTTGTCCTCAACATGAAAGTTACTATACAACTTAATAAGCAATTTCCTTTGTCTACCAGAAATTCTAAAACCTCTTTACCCCAACTATAACGGTTAAGAATTAAGAAAGATCCCTTTCAGCCAGAACCACCATCTTGCAGTAATTCATCAAAATGACGAACAGAAAGGGAAAGAGGAGAGGAACCTGATATATGTTCTCTAGGCCTTTTAGAAAACATGGAGTTGTTCCTTTGGCCACGTATATGTGAATCTATAAGAAAGGTGATATTGTAGATGTCAAGGGAATGGGTACTGTTCAAAAAGGAATGCCCCACAAGTGTGACCATGGCGAAACTGGAAGAGTCTACAATGTTCCCCAGCACACTGCTGGCATTGTTGTAAACAAACAAGTTAAGGGCAAGATTCTCGCCAAGAGAATTAATGTGCAGCACATTAAGCACTCTAAGAGCTGAGAAAGCTTCCTGAAACACGTGAAGAAAGATGATTAGAAAAAGAAAGAACCCAAAGAGAAAGGTACCTGGGTTCAACTGAAGCACCAGCCTGCTCCACCCAGAGAAGCACACTTTGTGAGAACCAATGGGAAGGAGCCTGAGCTGCTGGAACCTATCCCCTATGAATTCATGGCATAATAGGTGTTTAAAAAATAAAAGACCTCTGGACTATAAAAATGTTTCTCTTTATTGAGCAGAAGTGTAGTGTCCTCTCCCCCAAATATTTAAAGCAAATTTTAATTATGTCCTAGTTCATTATATAATGTCTTTACTATTCAAATTTAATGTACCTCTTGCTGAAAGATGTGAGGTAGCTTATTGTGCAACAAATTCGATTGTTTAGAAAATAGCCAGGTATTATGTATGAAATATTTGTACTGGTTTGAAGACAGACCCTCAAAATCATCAAGGAAGAAATAAAATAATTTACAAAAATAAAAAATAAAAAGAATTAAGGCAGTTCTTTGATGGAAAAGATTTTATATCAGACATGTCCTCTAATAATCTGCTCTGATCACTGCTCAGCTTGCTTTTATGAACCTCTGATCTCAAGTCTCTAAACACTATGGGGACAGGATCTGTGTCTGTCTTGCTTACTGCCACATCCACAGCCCCAGTTTGGTGCCTGGTACATTAGGTTATCAATAAGTGTGTGCTGAATAAAAACTCTAGGCTGGGCGCAGTGGCTCACGCCTGTAATCCCAGCACTTTGGGAGGCCAAGGCTGATGGATCACCTGAGGTCAAGAGTTTGAGACCAGCCTGGCCAACATGGTGAAACCCCGTCTCTACTAAAAATACAAAAATTAGCCAGGTGTGGTGATGTGCGCCTGTGATCTCAGCTACTCAGGAGGCTGAGGCAGAAGAACTGCTTGAATCCAGGAGGTGGAGGTTGCAGTGAGCCAAAATTGCACCACTGCACTCCAGCCTGGGTGACAGAGTGGGACTCCATCTCAAAAAAAAAAAAAAGTATACATATATAAAACCATTTTCTCAACACAGACAAAGCAGAAAAAACAGAATAAATAAAAGTAACTACAAAATGTGTTTTGTAAATCTAAAACTCAAGCCAACTCATCCAGCAAACCCAAACTATGCATTGTTTCTGACAGCTTTCATGACTGGGACCTACCTGAAAACAGTGGCTGCATGTTGAATAATTCAGCATCGTATACTTCCATTTGGCCAGAGGTCTTGTTCAAAATTCCCACAAAATGCCTGAATAAAGAAGGAATAATACAAGTAATAACAGATTATTCAAAAGTATTATTTGTAGAGCTTCCTTTTTTTTTTTTTTTTTTTGAGACAGAGTCTTGCTGTTGCCCAGGTTGGAGTGGAGTGATCTTGGCTCACAGCAACCTCACAACACCTCCCAGGTTCAAGCAATTCTCCTGTCTCAGCCTGCCGGGTAGCCGGGATTACAGGTGCATGCCACCATGCCTGGCTAATTTTTGTATTTTTAATAGAGATGGGGTTTCACCATGTTGGCCAGGCTGGTCTAACTCCTGACCTCAGGTGACCTGCCCCTATCAGCCTCCCAAAGTGCTGGGATTACAGGTGTGAGCTACTGCACCTGGCCCTTTTTCCTGTTTAAAAGTTCTCAACCTTGCCAGGCGCCGTGGCTCAAGCCTGTAATCCCAGCACTTTGGGAGGCCGAGATGGGCGGATCATGAGGTCAGGAGATCGAGACCATCCTGGCTAACATGGTGAAATCCCGTCTCTACTAAAAAATACAAAAAACTAGCCGGGCGAGGTGGCGGGCGCCTATAGTCCCAGCTACTTGGGAGGCTGAGGCAGGAGAATGGCGTAAACCCGGGAGGCGGAGCTTGCAGTGAGCTGAGATCCAGCCACTGCACTCCAGCCTGGGCGACAGAGCGAGACTCCATCTCAAAAAAATAAAAAATAAATAAATAAAATAAAATAAAATAAAAGTTCTCAACCTTCTCTCTGCCCACACACCTGAGAAATGCATCACCTACTCATAGGTAACAATAATCTCCCTCTACCCCTACCCCACAGCAATTCTCTGCATAGAGAGGGAAAAGGAAAGGATAGGATGGGATGGGAGGATATGAGGTGGTTCTGGAAAACAAAGAAAAAAGCTACCAGGTGATTCTGGTAGTTGACCACATTCGGGCTCGCTGCTGTACTGTAATGGAAAACTCTTTTGGGGTGTAGGAATCTAGAATTACACTAGAATTTATGGCACAACAGTTTTATGGAGGCAAAATCAAGTAAACGGGAAGGAGACCAGTTGGAACTAGGGCATCGTTGAGAGGGCAGAGTGCAGGGTTAGTAGTTCTCAGCACCTATACAGCAATCTGACCTCTACTGGAGTATGGTCCAGTAAGGCTCAGAAAGGGCCTGGTTTGTAGTTCATTGTTGGGTACCATCACAGGGCCCTGTCTGCATCACGCCAGCCCCCGAGAGTGATATAGTTGAGGCTGGACCATCTTCATTGTACAGAGGAGGAGACTAGGGGTCAGTGATGGGCAGAGTTACCCAGCCACTCAGTCAAACAGCAGCACAGAGGGATGGGAATCCCAGGCTTCTCTTTCCCAGCCCAGAGCCTTCAACACTACCAAGTTCTTTACCTGTCGTTAGTTCCCAGGTAAACTTCACGCAAGCTTTGACCTATTAGTCACACATTCCAAATTAATGGAGAGCGCTGCCTTTTGGAATAAGACAGCTATAAACAAACAAGGTTACAAATGAGGTTTTTTTTTTTTTTTTTTTTTTTTTTGAGGCGGAGTCTTGCTCTGTCGCCCAGGCTGGAGTGCAGTGGCACTATCTCGGCTCACTGCAAGCTCCGCCTCCTGGGTTCACGCCATTCTCCTGCCTCAGCCTCCCGAGTAGCTGGGACTACAGGCGCCCGCCACCACGCCCGGCTAATTTTTTTGTATTTTTAGTAGAGATGGGGTTTCACCGTGTTAGCCAGGATGGTCTCGATCTCCTGACCTCGTGATTCACCCATCTCGGCCTCCCAAAGTGCTGGGATTACAGGCTTGAGCCACCGCGCCCGGCCCTTACAAATGAGGTTTTTAGGAAATTCAAGTTATCTTTCCTTTCCAGCAATGTCTACAGGCGCGGGGAAGGGCTCTATGTCTAATAGGAACACAGGAATCACCTAGTAAACCTCTCTAGATGGCTCCTGCTGCCCTTAAAACAGACAGGAAACAGCAGTGCCAGTGCTGCCACCACTCCCAACCCCATCACCCTTCCCGCTGTCCCTTCCCCTGCCATTACCTGCACAAAGTGTTGCATTTGAGGGCTCCAGTACCAAAATTGTTTCCCACATAGGAAAGTCTATCTGTTTCAGCTGCCTAAAATGCAGAGAGGAGAAACTCCATTTACAACCAATGTTGAAAGGTATTAAGCATCATCTCTCTTTTCTACGTTTGCTGAGGCTTTTGAATCCAGACTCACAATGGATTAGAACTAGTTCATCTCTGGCAGATGATCCAGCTCCACTCTCTCTAAGGGAATATGGGGTGTCCCTGCGGGGGAAGCAAGACAACTTTTGGAAGAGAAGCCTCAGATGGTGCTAGCTTCTAAATGGTATGAAAAGCTCTTGGGGGAATTCTATCACAAGACTTGAGAGAGAGGCCCTGGGCTTCTAGCACTTATAGGCATGCAACAAAATGATTCTGTAAGCAATCTCTCTTTGGCCCAAAGTCCAAGCCCTTTTTCATCTTCTTTGCCCATCTCTCCCATGACTGTTCTTTGTATACTCTCAGGACCATGGCTGATTGACTCCCCAATCATAAGCAAGCTTTCCTGCTTCTCTGCATTTGTCCTCGCTATCCTTTTCACTTAGAACACCAAACCTTGACTGCCAAACCCTCGTTCCAGCCTTCAAGGCTCAGCTCCAACATGACCTCCCCAAGGAAGGCATTCTGGCAGAGACCTCTCCTCCCACTGAGCTCACTCTGCCCTGTACTCTTCCGCACGTGGCCTCAGAGCTTTGTGTAAAAGTGTCCCTCACAGCCAGTTCTCATCTCTCTAGAGCAGAGGTTCTCAATCCAGGGAAATCCACTCTGGTGCTACTGGCATCTAGTGAGTAGAGACTAGGGATGCTGCCCCCACAGTAAAGAATTATTGGCCCCAAAAGTCAATAGTCCTGAGGTTGAGAAACCCTGTTCTAGAGTATGAACTCCGAGTGGGGCTAGGCCTGATTTGGCTGTTTTCCTAGAAGCTTGCAGCACAGGGATACAGAGGAGGTTCCATAAATGCTTGTTGAAAGAATAAATGAATGAAAGATGGAGCCTGTCCCCACATCCCAAGTTGCTGGGCATCAGAGTTCTTCAAAAGTCCATTTGCTACTACTCTCCTGTTTCTCCCCTCACTCCCTCCCACACCACCCACTCCCAGGCGCCTTCTGAGCCCTGCAGAGTGGAGACAGCTGGCAACTGCTTCACTTACCAGGATCCGTTGATTCCTCTTCCTGGGGTTGGTGGAATCTTTGTTCTCATACAAGGTAAAGCGCATGTTGCCCGGACTCTGTAGCTTCCCGTTGGAGAACTGGACTGTAAGAGTGCAGCCCAAGAATCAGGTGAGAGCAGAAGGCCACACAATGTACGGTGGGACTAGACTGTCACTGGGAGGGAGTGAGTGTCAGAATGGGGATGGCAAGGAAGCTGGGGTCCTGACCCAAAGGGAACTAGAGGAGATCCGGGGCCAGCTGACAAGAGGGGTTAGGGAGGTGGGAGAACCCTGGGGAGGGGCTGTGACAGGGGGGAATGTCTCGCGGAAGGAGGCTGACAGCAGAGGCCTGGTCCACACCTAAAGTGACAGAAGGAACCCCTGCCCAGTCAAGAGAGGGAAACGGGGGAGGTGGGAGACCTGGTGGGTGAGGGGACAGCAGGGTCCTGGACACAGCCCTGGCGAGCGGGTGAGTGGGATGTCCCAATCCGGCTGGGCGGTAGTGACAGAAAGACGGACAGGGCAGCCCCGACCGAGCCCAGGAGAGTGGTGGAGACTACAGGCGTCCTGGCCCCGCTGGGGAGAAGCCTAACGGAGTGCGAGGGGACAGCTGAGATACCGAGACGGAAGGGGGGAGGGTTAGAGGAGCACTGCTCCAGCTCTGCAGTCTTTACCCAGTACAGCTCTCTGGCTCCCGTCGGGCGCCCCACAATACTGCCACCTCGCACTCGGCAACACCTCCGCCGCCATCTCGCCTGTCTGTCCGCCAAGCACAGCAGTTAAGACAGCAGTAGCCACAAACCCGCTTTTAAACACGCGGGACCCTAAGCCGCGCGGCGGGCCGGAAAAGGCGTGGCCCCGCCGGGCACCGCCCACAGTGCGCGAGCCGCGTGTCCCCGCCCCCCGCGCGGAGAGGCGTGGTCTCCGCCCACAAGGTGCCACACACTCGCGCGACTGGCCGAGGCGCGGCACGTGATTAGCTCAGCGCTCGCCTGCACTCTGGGTTTTGTAGGTCCAGAGCCTGAGGCGTCCTACGGCTTCAGCCTAAGCTTGCTGTCAGCCTTCTTCCGGCTCAGCACAGTCTGGAGAGAGCGTCGTCTCTCTCCTACCGTGACAAACACGTCTTTCCAAGACCTGAAAGACCAAGTTCAAATTTAGAATTCTCTAACAGGAACTCCTTGAGCCCCAACTAAATGTGGCCGCTGGCCAAAAGCCGCCCCTCTCTAGGGCCTCCCACCCACCCACGTGGACATCCAGTTCTACGTACAAGCTTTGTCCACAGTCCGACAAACAGCTCCCGGCAATGCGCTGTGGCGTGCACACATGTGGCCTGATCAACCCTGAGGTGATGGAACAGAAGCCCAACCAACCCCAGAGCCTTTGGGCAGGAGATTCTGGACTGAAATAGAAGAGGGAGTCCGAGCTGATGGACATGTCCCTTTTTCACTGCGGATTCAACCATTCTTCTGCACGGGGAGTTTTCAGAGCAGAAAAAAGGCAAAAGCAGGACCTTTAAGCATGGACCCTGGCCGAGGCCCCCTTTGCCCAAAGATGCGTGCTATTGAAGGGTAAGAACTCAGGTTGACTCCCCTCTGTCTTCCAAATCACCTTCTTTCAAGACTCTTTTCCTTCCACACATCCTCACACCCGCCTCCAACACCCAGAATCCTAGGAATAATCCTAAAGCCTGCAACTTGTCACTCTTTTCTAATTACCCAGTCTCAAACTTAAAGAAACACTGCAAGAACTTTTTTTGCCCTGAACCATTTAGAGTAAGCTGTCAACCTGATACCCTTTCACCCCTGAAGACTATAGTATTTCCTACAGACAAGGACATTCCCTAAATAACAACACAGCCATCAGCAAATTGCCAGGCGCAGAGGCAGAGGCAGTTCTATCCCTTGATTCTAGGAATTTGAGACCAGGCTGGGCAACATAACAAGACCCTGTCTCTACAAAAAATGATTAGTCACGTGTGGTGGCACACGCCTGTCGTCCCAGCTACTCAGGAGGCTGAGGTGGGAGGATTGCTTGAACCTAGGAGGCAAAGGCTGCAGTGAGCTGTGATGGTGCCACTGCGCTGTAGCCTGGGCGACCAAAAAAAAAAAAAAAAAAATTAAACAGAAAAGAATTAGGAAATTAACACTGGTAGATTACTACCATGTAATCCTCACATCCCATTTAAGTTTACCATTGTCCCAGCGTTTGTTGTTTGTTTGTTTTTTGAGATAGGGTCTCAGTCTGTCACCCAGGCTGGAGTGCAGTGTTGCAACCAGGGCTCACTGCAGCCTTGACCTTCCAGGCTCAAGTGATCCTCTCACCACAACCTCCGAGCTGACGTACAGGTGTATGCCACCACACCCAGCTTTTTTTTGTTGTTGTTGTTAATTTAAAAAATTTTTTTGTAGAGACTAGGTCTCACTATGTTGCCAGGGCTGGTCTCAGACTCCTGGGCTCAAGTGATCCTCCCACCTTGGCCTCCCAAAGTTCTGGGATTACAGGTGTGAGCCATTGCAGCTGGCCCAATCATGTTTTTATAGCAAAAATGTCCTGTCAAGAATCATGTGTTGTATTTAGCTCTCCTAGCCCTTCCTCCCTTGGAAGGCTACCTTGCTTGGCCCCACCTCATGATTTTGGATTGAATTGTTCAGGGAAGGAAAAGGGAAGAAGAAGAAAGAAGAAATAAGGATGAAGAGCTTAATTGTGTGATTGTCTCCCCCATTGATCATTTTCTCACTAAACTTATTTGGGGTTAACAATAAACACTTTGGGGGTTAATAAACAAATTATGTTTGTTTTGATCACTGCTTTATCTCCAACTCCTGAACATAGTAGACCCTCAATAAATATGGAATGAATTAATGAATGACACGGCAAAGAATGGGCCTGAATTATCACTAATCTTGGAAGCCTAGCACAGGGACTGGAACTCAAACATGTTTGGTAATGTTGGTTGAAATCAACTAGCATAGGGTTTACACATAACAGACTCTATAAATGTTTTTTGGCTGAATTAAAATGTGAACAGTTAAATCAAAGTTAAAGGTGACCAAGATAACAGTGGCTATGATGAGCCAAGTGACCAAGATAACAGTGGCTATGATGAGCCAAGTATAATTCTTAAGAGAAGTATCTTGGTCCCTTGTGATATAGGAACACATTGTATGGCCTTGTTACTCAAAGTGTGGTCCATGGAAACAGCAGCCTTGACATCACCTGGGAACTTGTTAGAAATGTAGGATCTCCAACCCTATCAAATCTTCTGAATGAGGATCCGCAGGTGATTCATGCGCACTTGAAGTTTAGGAAGCACTGTTGTACCAGACTGATTTCCTTTTAAGGCACATCTTTGCCAGTCAGATAAATTCTGTGAAAGTCCCCTGGATTGACTGTTTTGTAGCGAGGAGAAAAGGCGAAGAGTACAATACACCCACTGAAGCAAAAACTCCTAGAATTACCACAGGCAAGAATTCCAAATGACAGATATTCTATCCATGGAAGCAAAGTGTTGATGGTCGGGTAGGTGGGAAGGGGATCATACTATACCCCTGTGTTGTTTAATTATTTAACAGTTATTCAAAAGACACACCTATCACACCATGTATATATACATACGTGCCTGTATAACTGGGATGGGGCAGGATGGAGGGAGCCCTTCTTAGGCATTAACCAAAATGCAAAAACCTATAGTGGCCTCTTTTATTTTTTTATTTTATTTATTTATTTATTTATTTTTTGAGATAGGGTCTCATTCTTGTCGCCCAGGCTGGAGTGCAGTGGCGTGATCTGGGCTCACTGCAACCTCCGCCTCCCGAATTCAAGCAATTCTCCTGCCTCAGCCTCCTGAGTAACCGGGATTACAGGCACCCACCACCACGCCTGGTTAATTTTTATAGTTTTGGTAGAGACAGGGTTTCACCATGTTGGCCAGGCTGGTCTCGAACTCCTGACCTCAAGTGATCCACCCGCCTCAGCCTCCCAAAGTGCTGGGACTAAAGGCGTGAACCACTGCGCCCGGCCAAGTGGCCTCTTTTATATTCAAATCGTGGATAATCACAGGCAGAATTTAACACATAATATTTTTTTGGAAATTTAGTTTGGAAATAATTCAGAGACACCTGGAGTTCTCTTTTAGTATCATTTTTCAGAGAAGGAAAATGGTTTTCCAGAGGGGGAAAGGAGAGGGAGAAAAGCGAAGTCCTCCTTTCCTTTCCTGGGGTAATATCTCCATCTGCTGGTGTTTCAGAATAACACTAACAAAGACCTGAAAAGGCGAGTCAGATTCCATAAAGCAACTCACCCTGTACTCCGGTCACCCAGGCTGGAGTGTAGCGGCGCGATCTCAGTTCACTGCAACCTCTGCCTCCCAGCTTCAAGCAATTCTCCTGCCTCAGCCTCCCGAGCAGCTGGAATTACAGGCGTGTGCCACCATGCCCAGCTAATTTTTCTATTTTTAGTCGAGACGGGGTTTCAACATGTGGGTCAGGCTGGTCTCAAACTCCTGACTTCATGATCCGCCAGCCTCAGCCTCCTAAAGTGCTGGGATTACAGGCGTGAGTCATTTTTGTGTCCTGTTCTGTGAATTCTTTATTTGTATCCTTTGCTTACTTTTACAGTTGGTTGTTGGTCTTACTGAGATACAGGAACTCTTTATATATTAAGGAACCTAGCCTTTTAAATCTATGTTATGGCCGGGCACATTAGCTCATGCTTGTAATCCCAGCATTTTGGGAGGCTGAGGCAGGAGGATTGCTTGAGGCCAGGAATTTGAGACCATCCTGGGCAACACAGTGAGATCCCATCTCTACAAAAAATAAAAACTTGCCAGGCATGATGGCACATGCCTGTAATCCCAGCTACTAGGGAGGCTGAGGCAGGAGGATTGCTTGAGCCCAGAAGGTTGAGGCTGTAGTGAGTCTATCATGCCACTGTACTCCAGCTTGGGTGACAGAGTGAGACTGTCTCTAAAAAAATTTTTTTAAAGTCTATGTTATATGTTGCAAATAGTTTTCTCTGTTCTTTGTCTTTCAATTATGGAATTTTTTGCACAATTGAAAAATGTAAATTATTGTTTAGCTTAATTCATCAGACTTTATCTCTCAGGCTTTGTATTTTGTTTAAAAACATCTACTTTACTCCAAGATTATAAAATACATCGTTTGGCCAGGTGCAGTGGCTCACATCTGTAATCCCAGCACTTCGGGAGGCCAAGGTGGGCAGACCACCTGAGGTCAGGAGTTCAAGACCAGCCTGGTCAACATAGCGAAACCCCACCTCTACCAAAAAATACAAAAATTATCTGGACATGGTGGCGTGACCCTGAGTTCCAGCTCCTTGGGAGACTGAGGCAGGAAAGTTCCTTGAACCTGGGAGGTGGAGGTTGCAATGAGCTGAGATCATGCCACTGCACTCTAGCCAGGGCGACAGAGCAAGACTCTATCTTAAAAAAAAAAAAAAAAAAATTGTTCCAGGTTTTCTTCTTTTGCTGTTATGGGTTAGTTTGAAAAATATCATATTTGATTAAATTGATATTAAATTTGTTGTAAAAAGTCAGGTGTTACCACTTGAGGGTAGTTGTCCATGTTCTTTGGCATTTTGAAGAATTGGACAAAGCACACAAACAAAGCAAGGCAGTGAAAGCAGACATTTATTTATTTATTTATTTATTGAGACAGAGTTTCGCTCTTGTTGCCCAGGCTGGAGTGCAATGGCATGATTTTGGCTCACCACAGACTCCACCTCCTGGGTTCAAGCGATTCTCCTGACTCAGCCTCCCGAGTAGCTGGGATCACAGGCATGTGCCACCACACCTGGCTCGTTTTTTATTATTTTTTTGTTCTTTATTTTTTTTGAGACGGAGTCTCGCAGTGTTGCCCAGGCTGGAGTGCAGTGGCGCGATCTCGGCTCACTGCAAGCTTTGCCTCCAGGGTGAATGCCATTCTCCTGCTTCAGTCTCCTGAGTGGCTGGGATTGCAGGCGCTCACCACCTCGCCCAGCTAATTTTTCTCCTTTTGGTAGAGAAGGGGTTTCACCATGTTGGCCAGGCTGGTTTCGAATCCCTGACCTCAGGGGATCCGACTGCCTCGGTCTCCCAAAGTGCTGGGATTACAGGCACGAGCCACTGCACCCGGCCGGTATTTTCATATTTCAACTGTCAGGCAGAAAACGGAGGGCTTACAACTGCCACGGAGCAATTGCCACGCAGAAAAAGGTAGGGGTGAAAAGGAAGTAGCCTCTGATAACCAGTCAGCAGCAGTGGGTCTGAAGGTCACCGCCTCCAGATCCTGTTCCCCTGCCTCACAGGTAGATATCCAACTTACTTTTTCCATGACTGTCTTGCTTATTCTTTCAATATTATCTCCCCTTATGAATCTTAGAACTTATTTGTCTAATTTCAAGAAGTATCTTATTGATACCTTTTTGGGGAAATATATAGATTACTTTAGGAATAATTTTGTCAGTGATTTGAAAATCTAAGCAACCTGAAATTCCAGGTTTTCCTAAATACTACTAAAGTAACAACACCTGTTGTAGGAACTAAATTGATACAGCAGTCTGTAAAACTAAAAATTAAGGAGGCCCTCTTTTTTCTTTAAACGGAATCTCTCTCTCTCGCCCAGGTTGGAGTGAAGTGGCGCAATCTCGGCTCACTGCAATCTCCGCCTCCCAGGTTCAAGCAATTCTCCTGCCTCAGCCTCCTGAGAAGCTGGGATTACAGGCATGCGCCACCAAGCCTAGCTAATTTTTTGTATTTTTAGTAGAGACGAGGTTTCGCCATATTGGCCAGGCTGGTCTCAAACTCCTGACCTCAGGCAATCCACCGGCCTCGACCTCCCAAAATGCTGGAATTACAGGCGTGAGCCACCATGCCCGGCCTAAGGAGGCCCTCTTAAAACGTCTCATCACCACCTCCACTCCTTCCCTGAATAACATTATGAACATTTGATAGTATCCTTTCACACTCAGCCAGCCATACATTCACAAACTTTCACGTGTACCTCCGCATGCAGGTACCTGTATGTATGTATGTAAGTGTGTATGTATATATGTATTTATTTTTCTGAGATGGAGTCTTGCTCTGTCCTCCAGGCTGGAGTGCAATGGCGAGATCTCGGCTCACTGCAACCTCTTTCTCCCTGGTTCAGGTGATTCTCCTGCCTCAGCCTCACGAGTAGCTGGGATTACAGGCGCCCGCCACCATGCCCAGCTAATTTTTGTATTTTGTTAGTAAAGATGGGGTTTCGCCATGTTGGACAGGCTGGCCTCGAACTCCTGACCTCATGATCCACCCTCCTCAGCCTCCCAAAGTGTTAGGATTACAGGTGTGAGCCACCGTGCCTGGCCGCAGGATTTTATTACTTTCGTTTTGCATCTATGGGAGCCTTAGTCATGAAGGAGCCACCATACTTATCAAATTTTTGTAATCTTTAGTTGCACATTTAGGTTTGTTCTCCACTCCCCCTCTCCCCCCACCCCCGCCCCTTGTACTAACAAAGCTGTGGTAAAGAGCCTTGGGTTTATTATTCCACATCTTTGTATTTGGGTAGCATATATTTCTAGAAAGGAATTGCCAGCTAGAAGGGAACAAACGCATGTTTTAAATTTTGATAGATACTACGAAGTGATAGTCAAACAGGGCATCAGTGATACTCCCGACCACAATATAGCAGGTGTCCACTTCCACACACTACTAAGTTCTGAATATACAATTTTAGAAAGTTTTGTGAGCCTTTAAATCTGAGTAATCTAGGTCATGGCATTTACCTTTGAGAGTCACATACGCAAAAGAATCTCTCCTATTGCCTGGCTTACTGTCATTATTCCATATTTTCTTTATTTTACCAATGAATCTGGCAGTAAAATATGTGTGATGGCTATAGAGTGTCAGCGAATCTTAAGGAAAAGAATTAAACATCAGACTCCACCGAGGCCTTCAAGAAATCCATGCGAACAGGTTGCTTTTTGAAATCAACACATCCGACCGGTAACTGAAGGGATGGAATCAGCTGTAGGGGTATCCGGTGTGTTCAATTCTGTAAAGCGGAGAGTTCCTCCCCCCGCCTCTCGCAACGAAATCTCACTCTGTGGCCTAGGCTGCAGTGCAGCGGCGCGATCTCGCCTTACTGCAACCTCTGCCTCCCGGGTTCAAGTGATTCTCCTGCCTCAGCCTCCCGAGTAGCTGGCTGGGATTACAGGCGCCCGCCACCTAGTTTTTGCATTTTTAGTAGAGACGGGGTTTCACCATATTGGCCAGGCTGGTCTCGAACTCCTGAGCTCAGGCAATCTGCCCGCCTCAGCCTTTCCAATTGCTGCGATTATAGGCGTGAGCCATCGCGCCTGGCCAGGAGTTCCATTTTTATGGGAGCTCCTCCAAGACCCTTAACCCCCACCCCCAGGAGAACACAGCCATGTTCGCGAGCCTGCCTTTGTCTCCAGAGCCAAGCAGCGCTCCCAAACAAGCTGCACAGGAGAAGGGAGCTTTTTTTCTGCCGTCCTCATCCGAAGAAAGGGAGCTTCTTCCCTGGCCCCTGTGCCCGATGCTCAGGGCTCGGGTTCTGTCTCCGAGTGTGCACCTGGAAACCCGAGCGTCGCCCCGGCGCTCGCACTTTTCAGACCGCGTCTCATACAAGTACGCGACCCTTCCACGTTTGGAACATGAATGGGAGAGCTTAGCGCTTCCTATTGTTTTTTGGGGTGCGGGTGATTATGAATCTGGGCACGGAGACGACAGGCTTATATGACCTGCGGCCCAGTGCGGGGCCAGGCGCCAGGCTCCTGTGGCACCTCCGTTTCCAGACGCTCAGCCACCCGGCTGGACGAGGGGCGGCGTCCGACCTTTTTTATTCGCCGTTTTTACCCTGGACTTCGGCTTAGTTCAACCTAAAGAGCCTCTTGGAATCTTATCTTTCCCAACATCCATGAAGTGGGAACTCAAATCTCCAACCCCGTACTTGTGTGTGTTCAGCAAAGGGAATTCACCCCGGGAGAAGAGCCCTGGGTCACTAAAGGGCCGGGAACCACGTGGGTGGAAAAATCCTTCAGGACTAGCCAATGGCGGTAAGGCTGCCCTGAGGGCCCGCCTCTCGGGCGCCCTCAGACTTCACACAGTCGTTGTTGTGATTGGCGGAATTAGGCGGAAAGCCCTCTTGCCTAAACCACAGAGGGTTTTGATTGGTTGCAGCGAACAGCTGCATTTCTATAGTCCAAACCTGGAGCGGTTTAGTGATAAATCCCGCCCTAAAAGGCATTTGTTAACCGTTGTACGTGTTGTAAGGCAAAGGGTGATTGGTCAGAGAGCTCACGGAATCAGTCGGTAGTAAACACAACCAGACTCCAGAGACCGTGGATTGGTCAGTTTTTCTGGGGGCCAAAGAAATTCCTCCGGGTTCCGCGCGCCGGCTGGCTGCACTCCTACCCCGGCCCCGCCCTCCCCGTTGCTGATTGGTTGTAACCCAACCGGGGGAGGAGGAAAAGGGCGGAGTAGGCGCTCTTGCATTACGTCACTTCCGTTTATCCTCGGGCGCCGCAGCGGTGTTCTCAGAGTGCCCCGGCGAACTGGCTGAAGGAGCTAGGGTACTAGAGGCGGGGTGGGAGGGGGGCGGGCGGAAGGGGGAGGAAGTCCCATAACGGAGACGCAGGTCTCGACGTTCCCACCTCCTCTGACACTGCCGAGTCCGATCGGAGAGGGGTCACCGCCTCCTTCAGCGAGGAGGAGGGGGGCGGAGCCCGGCTCAGGTGAGGAGACCCCGTCAGAGAGTGTCGTGATGGCGGGCGCGCTCACGTGGGGAAGGTTGAGCACCAGGGGCGCGCCAAGGCGTCGGGGAGCGCGCAGACGTGTACTGGTGCCCCCAGCCTACCCTGACTGTCTTCCTGAGGGGGCATTGTTACCGTCGGAGCGAAGGGGCCAGGCGGGTTCTTCTGCGCAGGCGTCCCCGGTGTCCCGACGCCAGACTGTCTGCGGGCTGGGGCGGGAGCTGGTACCCCTGCGGATCTCTGGCTGGCTACGTAGGTTCCCGAATGGGGTGGGAAAGGCCTCAGGCCCAACAGCCTGGTGGAATGAAGAGAGGATCTGCTGCCTTGCGGGATGGGGTCGGACGGCTCCCTTGCCCCCATCCTGGGTCTTCTTGAGCGACGAGGTTTGATTTCACCAGAGCAAGGCCGTAGGCAAACTGCCATCGGGAGCCGGCGGCCGACCCTGGAGGGGTGGAGCCAGTGTTTTGGAATGCACCAACTTGTTGTTAAGAGAGGACTGAAATGTTTAATAGGCATTTATTGAATGCCCACTACTCCCAGGCTTCGTGCGAGGAGCTGTGGGGGATGCGGTGGTTAGACACTGCCGTCCCATGTTCTCCTGTTTGGAGGACAGATTTGTATGTAAATAATAAAAGGCAGTGAATTAAGGGGAGTTGAAGGTTAGTTTTTTTCCTTTAAAAATGGCCATTTTTTTATTAAGTCAGCATTCTGGCATAGTGAAGGGTACTATGGAAACTAATTTTCTGAACAGAAGACAAATCCTAAATAATTTGGAGGAAAAAATTTAGGTGAAAGCACAGTAAAGTCTTGATTCGTAAGTAGTAGTCTCTGACTCTAGTTAACTTGAATTAATAGAAGAAACTCTTCACCTTCAAAAATTGAAGCAAAAATATTCCAAAGCATGTTCTCTTATTTTTCACTTGTATTAAGTAGAAGACGTTACAGGCTTTTCTTTAGAAGTTGAAGAGAATGCTGTGCCTTAGTCATTATTGGTAATTTGTTGTGCTAGTATGGGCTGTTGTGCCTTAGATGTAAAAGGCTGGGTAGAACTTGCTTTTCATTTGCCTAAACTCTTGTGATATCTGTGGTGACGGTGGTTGGCAGTAAGCTAATAGTTCAGAGGGAAAAGACCAGATGGGAAGAAGAAAAGGATTTTAGAGAAAAGCCCCTAAGCCAAAGGAAACCGTTCACTGTTCCTTTTAACCCTTCTGGAAATCTCATCAAATTTGGGAAGATTGACCTGGCCACCACAGCCAGCTTGGTGACCTTACAGGTAAGACTGCCTGGGTGGGGACCTGTTCTGGGCCCTTGGGTTTTGCTGAATAAGCAGACTCTTTTTTTGAGGAGTCCTGAAGTCACCCTGTTTACTAGAGATTTGCACCTTTCCCTAAAAGTTGTGTCAAAACTTTTAGTTAGCTGAAGATGCTGGATTTTGGTTAATTGATATGTCTGTAGCAAAATTCTGAAAATGGTAAGATTTGGAGGAAAGGCATCTTACAAGCTTAAGAGTGAACGCTCTCAAAAGAGACTCACAAGACTGTCCCCAAAGTGGAAGTAATAAAAAATCACTAGGATATCAGATAGTAGTTAAAGAACTCAGCATGAGTTATATCAAATTGGAGACTTAAAAAAATCTTGTGTTCAGTGAATTTGACAAAACCTGGTGTAGTGCTGACAGAGAATTTTGAATCTGGCTCACATTCGTTTTGGAAATGGAAAAAAGAACCCAAGGTATTGATTCTATGTTAGCTTTCAACTTTTTTTTTAATGTGAATTAATTTTAAATACTTTCCCCCTGTCAGTTTTAAGCATGTGATTTTTCTTTTACTGTATGTAATATATCTCAAATATGGATGTTGTCTAGTAGAGCCAGTTTTGTTAGCGTAGCGGGTGGGATGGAATGTAGCACTACACTGCCTTTTGTCTAAGTGTGAAGTGAACTTCTCATCTCCTAAAAGACTAGCTGTTTCTGAGTGAACTATTGTTCTTTACATATGTTTTCATCATTTTCACCACTGAATAGTGGCTTTTAATTTCAAGATCCAGTTTTGGAGGTGCCTTTCATTTTATTAGTTATACATATATTTCCTAAAAGCTTTGATTTATCTTGACATCCCAAACAGATTAGGAACTGTGTTGGACTACTTATTATAATAGATATTCTTATTCTCCAAGATTATTTTATTGGTGATGTTGGATTTTTCTTAACCACTTTGCCAACAGGAGTGATGTGCCACCCACCACCCTCCACCCACTCGGACCACTTGTGTTACAGCTTGTACCCGCATTTAGTGGTTCCCAAACCCTTGTCCCTTGTTCAAGAAGAATGAGGTTACTCTGACAATTCGAAGGGTGAGGAGGGCAGAGAAGAATTTTATTGAGTGCCTCAGAGAAGAGGACATTCAGGGGTGGTCCCCCACCCCTGCAGTCAGGTGGCTTCTTTCCCAGTGTGGCTGGTTCTGGGGCTTCTTAGGGACTCAGAATGGGGAGTGTGTGCTGATTGGTTTCTGAGTATGCAAAAAGGTTAAAGGGAAGGCCGGGTGTGGTGGCTCACGCCTGTAATTGCTGCAGTTGTGGAGGCTGAGGTGGGCAGATTGCCTGAGGTCAGGAGTTCGAGGCCAATCTGGCCAACATGGTGAAACCCTGTGTCTACTAAAAATACAAAAATGAGCCCAGCATGGTGAAGTGCGCCTGTAATCCCAGCTACTCGGGAGGCTGAGGCAGAAGAATCGATTGAGTCTGGGAGGCAGAGGTTGCATTGAGCTGAGAGCCTGCCACTGCACTCCAGTCTTGCAGACAGAGTGAGACCCTGTCTCAAAAAAAAAAAAAGGTTAATGCAAAGACACCACTCAAAGGTGGGTACGACAGTGTAGAAAACCAATTAGGAAAGGGGTAGGTATATGTAAAATAGGTGAAAGTTGGGGATCAATCAGAAGAAAGCACATCAAATGGGAAGACAGGTTCTCAATCTGGTCCATAGATTTGACTTGTAGCTTGACTTTCAGGCTTTAAACTGTTTTTGGCTTGGAGGTAGGGTTTCACTGGGGATGTGCCCCTATCTGCCTAGGCATTTGTCTGTCTCCTGCCTCTATCATTAGTAGTCATTGGCAGTCGGTTTTCCTTCTTCCTTGAAGACAGGATACCGTAACTAAGCATTATGCCATAGCTCAATTGGCAGTTTTTTTCCTAGTGTTACATGAAATAATGCGTTTTATAATCACAGACATCTTAGATTTTTTTATTTTTGAGACGGAGTTTAGCTCTGTCGCTCAGGCTGGAATGCAGTGGCCAGATCTCAGCTCACTGCAAGCTCCGCCTCCCGGGTTCACGCCATTCTCCTGCCTCAGCCTCCCGAGTAGCTGGGACTACAAGTGCCCGCCACCTTGCCCGGGTAGTTTTTTGTATTTTTTAGTAGAGACGGGGTTTCACCGGGTTAGCCAGGATGGTCTCGATCTCCTGACCTTGTGATCCGCCCGTCTTGGCCTCCCAAAGTGCTGGGATTACAGGCTTGAGCCATCGCGCCCGGCCGTACAGACATCTTAGATTTAATAAAATTTGGTAAAATTAATAGACTTTTAGCCCAGGTGGCACACACCTGTAGTCCCAACTACTTGGGAGCCTGAGGCACCAGGATCACTTGAGTTCAAACCAGCCCAGGCAACATAGTAAAATCCTGGCTCCCTGCCCCCCATAAAGAGTCTTTTGTACCCAACTAATTCGTTATAATTGTAACCAGTGAATTTTCCTGTTTTCCTAATTTGCTTTCCTGCTCTGCAAAATGTTTGTCACTGAAAAGAAGCCTATCGAGAGTGATATTTTTCCTTATATAAATGGAAATTAACAAATAAAATGTTCATTTTACAGATTTTAAAGGATGATTAAGTGATAGGTCTACTCTTTGGAAATTATACTTGGTCATCTGTTACTTTGTATGATAACAGGTTTACAAATGCCTTTATTCCTAATTTACTTTTTTTTTTGAGACAGCATCTCACTCTGTCACCTAGGCTTGAGTGCAGTGGTGCAATCTGATCTCAGCTCGATGCAACTTCCGCCTCTTGGGTTCAAATGATTCTTGTGTCTCAGCCCCCCGAGTAGCTGGGACTATAGCTCATGGCACCATGCCCCACTAATTTTTGTATTTTTTGATAGAGACAGGGTTTCACCATGTTGGCCAGGCTGGTCTTGAACTCCTGACCTCAAGTGATCCACCTGCCTTGGCCTCCCAAAGTGAGTGATTATGGGCATGAGAGCCACTGCACCTGGCTGATTGCCAATTTCTTAAGTTTAAAATGCTTAAGGTGAGTTGCTACCCTTTTTTTCTATGCTTGATATTGTTGACATGGTATAATTAATTTTTCAGTACATCTTAATTGGTCAATTATAATTTAAAATCCACTCAGCCATCTTCCTCTAAAAATGCAAGGCTTTCACCTTTATAGTCCTTATGTTTTAGTCTTTTTTGCAAAGAGAATTTGAGGAAGAAAGACCGGGAAAAGAAAATCCAGTGTTTGGGCATTCAGTTGTGGGAGGAACCCAGAAATGCTACAAAAATCTAAACATGTTTAAGTTACTTACATTGTACTTATTTTGAATAGATGATCAAAAGCAATTCTGCAGGTCAAGTATAGGTCACTTGCTGAGCGTTACTGATTTGATAAATGATTGAGAAGTGAAGGCATATACTGCTTTGAAAGTAAACTAGGTGTAAGAAATGGATTAAGTCCATTTTCATCTTCTCTTTTGGAAAGACACCATAATAATAGTGTCTCCAATGCTTTGTCATAGTTTTCATCTTGATAAAAGTTTAGTTTTTTTTTTCTTTCTACTTTGTTCTGTTTTGCTTTTGAGATAGGGTCTTGCTCTGTCACCCAGGCTGGAGTGCAGTGGGATGGTCATAACTCACTGCAGCCCCAATCTCTTGGGCTCAAGCAACCCTCTCACACCCAGCCTCCCAAGTAGCTGGAACTACAGGCATGCACCACCACGCCCAGCTAATTTTTGTAGTTTTTGTAGAGGTGGGGGTCTCCGTATGTTTCCCAGGCTGGTCTTAGACTCCTGGACTCAAACATTTCTCCCACCTTGGCCTCCCAGCGTGTTGAGATTATAGACGTGAGCCACCATGCCCTGCACCCAGCTAATTAAAAAATAAGTTTGTAAAGAAGAGGTTTCACTGTGTTGACCAAGCAGGTCTCAAATACCTGGCTTCAAGTGAGCCTCCCGCCTCAGCCTCCCAAAGTACTGAGATTACAGGTGTGAGACCCTGCATCTGGCCTAATTTTTTTGGGGGGGGGGAGTGTTCGCTTTTGTTGCCTAGGCTGGAGTGCAATGGTGCGATCTTGGCTCACTGCAGCCTCCCGCTCCCAGGTTCAAGCAATTCTCCTGCCTCAGCCTCCCAAGTAGCTGAGATTACAGGCATGCGCCACCATGCCCGGCTATTTTTTTTATTTTTAGTAGAGACAGGGTTTCTCCATGTTGGTCAGGCAGGTTTCGAACTTCCGACATCAGGTGATCTGCCCCGCCTCAGCCTCCCAGAGTGCTTGGATTACAGGCGTGAACCACCGTGCCTAGCCAGACTATTTTTTTTTCATTAAGAAATAAGTTTCTTGGCCAGGCCCAGCACTTTGGGAGGCTCAGGTAGGTGGATCACAAGGTCAGTAGCTTGAGACCAGCCTGGCCAATATGGTGAAGCCCTATCTCTATAAAAATAAAAAAAAATTAGCTAGGCGTGGTAGTGCACGCCTGTAAGCCCAGCTACTCGGGAGGCTGAGGCAGGAGAATTGCTTGAACTGGAGGTTGCAGTGAGCTAAGATTGTGCCACTGCACTCCAGCCTGGGTGACAGAGTGAGACTCCACCTGAAAAAAAAAGGAATAAGTTTCTTTATCTGTCAGCGGTAAAAGACAATGAAAGACATGTTTAAAAATTGTTTGTGCTACACATCAATTGGGATTGGAAAGAAAAGAACAATTTTTTTTTTTTTTTTTTTTTTTTTTGAGATGGAGTTTTGCTCTTGTTGCCCAGGCTGGAGTACAGTGGTGCAATCTTGGCTCACTGCATCCTCTGCCTCCCAGGTTCAAGCGATTCTCCTCCTGCCTCAGCCTCCCGAGTAGCTGGGATTACAGGCATGTGCCACCACGCCCCACTAATTTTTTGTATTTTTAGTAGAGACGGGTTTTCTCCGTGTTGGTCAGGCTGATGTCAAACTCCTGACCTCAGGTGATCCACCTACCTCAGCCTCCCGAAGTGCTGGGATTACAGGTGTGAGCCACTGTGCCCTGCCAAGAAAACATTTTTTAAAATTGTTTAAAGATTTTGGGGGGCAACTGGGATGGGTGGCAGACAGCATTTTCTAGGGTGTCAAGACATTCAGATTTCTTTTTTTTTTTTTTTTGAGACAGAGTCTTGCTCTGTCTCCCAGGCTGGAGTGCAGTGGCGTGATCTCGGCTCACTGCAAGCTCCGCCTCTCGGGTTCACGCCATTCTCCTGCCTCAGCCTCCCGAGTAGCTGGGACTACAGGCCCCCGCCACCAAGCCCGGCTAATTTTTTTTTTGTATTTTTAGTAGAGACAGGGTTTCACCGTGTTAGCCAGGATGGTCTCGATCTCCTGACCTCATGATCCACCCGCCTCGGCCTCCCAAAGTGCTGGGATTACAGGCGTGAGCCACCACGCCCGGCCCAGATTTCTTAAACATATTAAAATACATGTAGTCTCAGATTTACAGGCAGCTAAAAGAAGCCACTAATAGTTGGTTTTTATGGACTTTTAGATGCGTTTGTGAAACTTTTATGATATTTAAAGTGTTAACTGGCTAAAGATGTTCTTTGATGTAGCTATTAAAGTGGCAAGGTAGTTATTTAAAATTTTAGGAAAATGTAGCACAAGAGAAAAGGAAATTTCTAGACAGGTACAGTGCAAGTATAAAATTCTAGCAGGATGGGCCAGGCCCAGTGGCTCATGCCTGTAATCCCAGCACTTTGGGCGGCTGAGGCAGGCAGATCACAAGGTCAGGAGTTCAAGACCAGCCTAACCAACATGGTGAAACCCTGTCTCTACTAAAAATACAAAAAAAAAAAAAAAAAAAAAAGAAGAAAAATAACCAGGCATGGGTGTGTGTGTCTGTAGTCCCAGCTACTCGGGAGGCTGAGGCAGGAGAATCACTTGAACCCGGGAGTCAGAGGTTGCAGTGAGCCGAGATCATGCCACTGCACTCCAGCCTGGTGACAGCAACACTCCGTCTTAAAAAAAAAAAAATTCTAGCAGGATGAGGCAGTTACATTTGCCATAAATTATTTTGAAGTTTCAATGTAGTGCTTTCAGACTCTATCATGTAAGTGACTTCCTGTGGCATGTCAGTCTTCAAGGCAGCACTCTGCTAGTGGGTCACTTCATTGGTCTGTTCTTGTGTTGTTATAAAGAAATACTGGGTAGCTTATAAAGAAAAGAGGCTTAATGGCTCACAGTTCTACAGGCTGTACAAGCGTGGTGCCAGTACCTGCTTGACTTTTGGGGAGGCCTCAGGAAACTTTTACTCATGGCAGAAGGTAAAGTGGGAGCAGGCGTGTAACAAAGAAGTGTGGCACCTTCCTACCCTCTCACTGCAGCTTGCTCCAAAGCACTGAGACAGTGAAAGAGATCTAACCTAACCAACTCCATCTTGGTTCTAACTCCAAACTGTCCTTGTTCATTCCTGGGCATAGGCTGAACTAACTTTGGGAGGAACTTAGGTTATAGTTTATAGTTTTTGAAAACAAAGACAATAACAGTCCTTTCCCAAAACAAACCTCCTCCTTGCCTGGGGAGGACTGCCTTTGTAGGACTAACAGTAGCCACAAGATTAGAAATTATGGCTCATGCCTGTAATCCCAACACTTTGGGAGGCCAAGATGGGTGGATCACCTGAGGCCAGGAGTTCAAGACCAGCCTGACCAACATGGTGAAACCCTGTCTCTACTAAAAATACAAAAAATTAGCCGGTCTTGGTAGTGTATGCCTATAGTCCCTGCTACTCAGGAGGCTGAGGCAGGAGAATCGCTTGAACCCGGAAGGCGGAGGTTGCAGTGAGCCGAGATTATGCCATTGCACTCCAGCCTGGGCAACAGGAGTGAAACTCCATCTCAAAAAAAAAAGAAAAGAAATTATGGTTTAGGAGTCACACAGCTGGAGGCTACCAGATTCTGACCCTCCCTAAACTGCTCCTAAGATCAATGCTTGAGATATCTTGCAGACCCCCGCATTTGATGAATCAACTGGCACCACCCAGATCAATAAACTGGCTCATCTAATCTTGTGGCCCCCACCCAGGAACTGACTCAGCAGAAGAAGACTCCTTTTGATGTCATCTCTGACCTGACCAGTCAGCACTCCCAGCTCACTGGCTTCCCCCCAACCCACCAAGTTGTCCTTAAAAAACGCTGATCCCCAAATGCTCAGGGAGACTGATTTGAGTAATAAATAAAACTCTGGTCTCTTGCACAGCCGGCTTTGCGTGAATTACTCTTTCTCTATTGCAGTTCCCCTGTCTTGATAAATCACCTCTGTCTAGTCAGGGGGCAAGGTGAACCCATTGGGCAGTTACAGTGGGAGAAGATAAAGCTCGTCCTACCTCCTCCTAATCTTCCAGACTGAGGTCTCTTGACATTGGGGTCTGTGGTCTGTGATGGTAGCATGTGGTATTAGCAATGAGAGGATTTAAGTAAAAGAAGGGGAGAAGAAAAACCCTTCCTGCCACCTCTTCAGAGCGCTTGCTCTCATTTTCATTCCCTTCACTGTCATTTTATACACATCTTTTCACCCGCACCTCCAGCCCTTAACCCTGGCCCTGCCTTTCAGCTCCATCCCTTTACTCCCTCCAGTTCCCTAGTCCTTATTCCTAGCCCTTGTTCATGCTCACAACTACATTCTTTTTATTTTTTTATTTTTAATTTTAATGGAGATGGGAACTTGCTATATTGGACAGGGCATTCTCGAACTCCTGGCCTCAGTCCTCCCACCTTGGCCTCCCAAAGTGCTGGCATTACAGGCGTGAGCCACCGTGCCCAGCCTCAGCTACATTTGTTCCCTCCCCTGAGTGTCCTCTCATCAGTCACTGAGCCCATGTCTTATTGGGGGTTGTTCTCATTACCGCAAAGTGAGATTTCGTACCTGGACATGGGTTCATACAGCTGCTTCTTCAGTTATTGAACTAGTTGGGTAATGTTGGTCCTAGAAATGAGTAGACAGTCACTGCTTGGAAGTCATACATAAGAGATAATATGTGTAAAGTACCTATAGAACCTGACTTTTGGTAGGTATTCAACCTTCTCATCTTCCCCCTGCATCACCCAGCTAATAGAAACATAGTAGTAAGTGATGGTGCAGTGTTAATTAACAAGGCACTGGTGCTTTGGCAGTTTGCCACCACAGTAACAGGTTTAAAGGATACTCTGTGAGTGATCCCAGGAGGCTACGTTATTGCCAGGGAAAGCACTTTATTCCACAAATTTGAGTAACTCAACGTATGTGTAAGTTGAAGGCTGCCTTTGCACTAAAGTTTCATTTATCTTATATATATGTGTGTATATACACACATATATATAAACACACACACATATATATTATTATTATTTTTAGATAGGATCTCACTCTGTTACCCAAGGTGGAGTGCAGTGGCATGATCTCAGGTCATAAGCCTCTGCCTCCTGGGTTCAAGCGATTCTCCTGCCTCCGCCACCCAGAGTAGCTGGGATTCCAGGTGTACGCCACCACACTCAGCTAATTTTTGTGTTTTTTAGTAGAGATGGGGTTTTGCCATGTTGCCTGCCCAGGCTGGTCTGGAACTCCTGAATTCAAGTGATCCACCCACCTCGGCCTCCCAAAGTGCTGGGATTATAAGCACAAGCCACTGCACTGGGCCTATCCTATATTTTTGAAGAATGAGAGTCTACGTACATGAGTTTCTTCATAAATGTAAAACTTACTTAAGTGGTAGTCAGACTTTTGCCCTTAGAATTCCATTACACATTTAAAAATTATTGATGACTCCAAAGAGCTTTTTTGCAAGTTATAGTTTTCAGTATTTAACATATTAGAAATTAAAGTTGAGAAATAAATTAAGTACTGCATTTATTTGTTAAACTATATGTGAACATAAAACATTTTTATAAAAAAGCGGTTTTAAAATAGTAGTGAAGAGAGTGACTTTTCTTTAAGTAAACTTTATTTTTTCTAATAGATTTAGATTTACAGAAAATTGCAAAGATAGTAGAATTTCCATATACCTACACCTTGTTTCACCATTAACATCTTAACATTAGTATGGTATGTTATAATTAATGAACCACTATTATTGCAACATTATTACATAATAACTTTATTAACTAAGGTTTATTCTTTATTCAGATTTTGTTAGTTTTAATGTTCTTTTTCTATTCCAAGATCCCATCCAGGATACTGTAACCACCCAGTAGGTTCACCTTGCCCACTGCCTAGACAGAACCAATTTATCAAGATGGGAATTGCAGTAGAGAAAGAGTAATTCACGTAAAGCTGACTGTGGGGGAGGACTGGAGTTTTATTATTTGTCAAATTAGCCTCCCCCAAAACTCAGGGATCAGAGTTTTTTGTTTGAGGGTTTTTTTTTTTGTTTTTGAGACTTTTTTTTTTTCTTTTTTTTGAGACAGGGTCTTGCTCTGTCACCCAGACTGGAGTACAGTGGTGCGATCTCGGCTCACTGCAACCTCTGCCTCCCGGGTTCAAGTGATTCTCCTGCCTCAGCCTCCCGAGTGGCTGGGATTATAGGCGCCTGGCTAATTTTTGTATTTTTGGTAGAGACGGAGTTTCACTATCTTGGCCACGCTGGTCTCAAACTCCTGACCTCGTGATCCATCCACCTCAGGCTCCCAAAGTGCTAGGATTACAGGCATGAGGCATCGCGCCCAGCCGGGGATCAGAGTTTTTAAAGGCAATTTGGTGGGTAGGGGGCTAGTGAGTCAGGAGTCCTGATTGGTTGGCTTGGCGATGAACTCATAGTGTGTCCAGAATTTATTCCTTTCAGTGGGTTCTTGGTCTCTCTGACTTTAAGAATGAAGCCGTGGACCTTTGCAGTGAGTGTTACAGCTCTTAAAGATGGTGTGTCCGGAGTTTGTTCCTTCAAATGTTCAAATGTGTCTGGAGTTTCTTCCTTCTGATGGGTTGGTGGTCTCGCTGACTTCAGGAGTGAAGCTGGAGACCTTCACTGTGAGTGTTACAGCTCTTTTTTTTTTTTTTTTTTTTTTTTTTTTTTTTTTTTTTTTGAGATGGAGTCTTGCTGTGTCACCCAGGCTGGAGTGCAGTGGCCGGATCTCAGCTCACTGCAAGCTCCTCCTCTCGGGTTCACGCCATTCTCCTGCCTCAGCCTCCCGAGTAGCTGGGACTACAGGCACCCACCACTTCGCCCGGCTAGTTTTTTTGTATGGTTAGTAGAGACGGGTTTCACCGTGTTAGCCAGGATGGTCTCGATCTCCTGACCTCATGATCCGCCCATCTCGGCCTCCCAAAGTGCTGGGATTACAGGCTTGAGCCACCGCGCCCGGCCGAGTGTTACAGCTCTTAAAGGTGGCACATCCAGAGTTATTTGTTCCTCCTGGTGGGTTCATGGTCTTGCTGACTTCAGGAATGAAGCTGCAGACCCTCGTGGTGAGTGTTACAGCTCATAAAGGTAGTGCGGACCCAAAGAGTGAGTGGCAGCAAGATTTATTGTGAAGAGTGAAAGACCAAAGCTTCCACAGTGTGGAAGGGGACCCGAGTGGGTTGCTGCTGCTGACTCAGGTGGCCAGCTTTTGTTCCCTTATTTGGCCCCACCCACATCCTGCTGATTGGTCCATTTTACAGAGTGCTGATTGGTGCATTTACAGTCCTTTAGCTAGACACACAGTGCTGATTGGTGCGTTTTTACAGAGTGCTGGTTGGTGTGTTTACAATCCTTTAGCTAGACACAGAGTGCTGATTGGTGCATTTTTACAGGGTGCTGATTGGTGCGTTTACAATCCTCTAACTAGACAGAAAAGTTCTCTAAGTCCCAGCCCGACCTGGAAGCCCAGCTGGCTTCACCTCTCAATAGGGAGTCAAAGCTGTTCTCTTATGCTGAGTCAGTTCCTGAGTCAGTTCCTGGGTGGGGGCCACAGAACTGGTTGGCAGGTCCAGGTGAGGCTGTTCTGTTGTTAGAAATGTAAAAATCTGAAAAGACATCTTAAAAGGTCAATCTTAGGTTCGCAGTAGTGGTGTTATCTTCAAGAGTAATTGGGGAAATTGCAACTTTTTTTTTTTTTTTTGAGACGGAGTCTTGCTCTGTCACCAGGCTGGCAGTGGCATGATCTCAACTCACTGCAACCTCCACCTCCCGGGTTCAAGCGATTCTCCTGCCTCAGCCTCCCAAATAGCTGGGATTACAGGCACACGACACCATGCCCAGCTACTTTTTATTTGTATTTTAGTAGAGATAGGGTTTCACCATGTTGGCCAGGATGGTCTCTCTCTCCTGACCTCGTAATCCAACCGCCTTGGCCTCCCAAAGTGCTGGGATTATAGGTGTGAGCCACCGCGCCCGGCCTGGGGAAATTGCAACTCTTATGACCTCTGAAATAATAGCTGTTAATATTTTTTTTTTTTTTTTTTTGAGACGGAGTCTTGCTCTGTAGCCCGGGCTGGACTGCAGTGGCTGGATCTCAGCTCACTGCAAGCTCCGCCTCCCGGGTTTTACGACATTCTCCTGCCTCAGCCTCCCGAGTAGCTGGGACTACAGGCGCCCGCCACCTCGCCCGGCTAGTTTTTTTGTATTTTTAGTAGAGACGGGGTTTCACCGTGTTAGCCAGGATGGTCTCGATCTCCTGACCTCGTGATCCGCCCATCTCGGCCTCCCAAAGTGCTGGGATTACAGGCTTGAGCCGCCGCGCCCGGCCTAATATTGTTATAAATAAAGTTTTGGTGCCACAAAAGAAATAGCACTCGAACATAAAATTTTCTTTTTAATTCTCAGCAAGGCAAGTTACTTCAGTAGAAGGGTGCACCCTTACAGATGGAGCAATGGTGAGCACACATTTGGACAAGGGAGGGGAAGGGTTCTTATCCCTGACACACATGGCCCCCGCTGCTGTGTCATTCCCCTATTGGCTAGGGTTAGACCGCACAGGCTAAACTAATTCCAATTGGCTAATTTAAAGAGAGTGTTGGGGTGAGTGGTTTGGCGAGGAAAATGGTCATGACAGAGGAAGTCATCAGAATGAGTCAGGGTGGAGCAGGTAATCAAAATGAGTTGGGTGGAGTAGGTAATTGGGATGAGGGTGGAACAGCTAAAAGGAATGAGTCAGGGTGGAGTAGGTACGAAAAAGGTTACTTTACGAGGAAGTTTAAAAGTAGAAGGCAAATAATTGAACATACTGACATACTGATTCTTTGAAAAGAAATTTAGAATTTATATCTAACAATCCCTCCTTTTGCATTTCCTTACAGTTCTTTTTAAATTTTTTAACGTGTCTTGGCCTAATTGTTTTGCTTGATTTTCCAAAAGAAGATGCTTCTCTGGATAAGGTGGAGGATAGTTAAGGGAGGTTTTACTAAGTGCCGTTTTTATGAGCCTCTGCACCAACCCACGGATGCATGGTATGACGCAGCACCCAACTAGAATAAGTACACCCATTACAACTGTGAGGGAAGTATGAATTGAGAC
The DNA here is from genome assembly GCF_047675955.1 of Chlorocebus sabaeus. NCBI lineage: Eukaryota > Metazoa > Chordata > Mammalia > Primates > Cercopithecidae > Chlorocebus > Chlorocebus sabaeus. Next base: position 66,180,965 of record NC_132915.1, on the reverse strand, counting down.
TATTATTCCTTTCTATTTACTGAACCACTTTTCTGGCCATCCTGTAAAGGGGTCATTTACCCCTGAGTTGTTGGCTAACTCATTGGACAGAGCAGTCAGACCTTGCAATGCCTTTGTTGTACTTCCATTGGGGTGGTGGTATTTGGGATGAAGGTACAACATTGAGTTTTAATCATAATGCAAACTCCTCCTCTTTCTGCTAATATCATGTCTAAGGCTATCATATTTTCTCAAGTCATCTGGCTAGTAGCCCCTAATTGCTCAGCTATTCCTTTAACAGCATCTCTAGTGTAGTTAATAAATCGCTGTTGGTTGTAGTAGGTGTAGTTTATTCAGTCTTCATTTTTATTAATTGTCATCTACCAAAATACTGACTGAAATCCTGCAGCTATTTTTGATTTCAGGCATTAAATTGATCTGATATTCCCTGTGGGACTCTAATTGTGTCTAAATAGACGTGAGGCTCTCGCTTTACAAAGATTTTATTTTTCCTTCCTCTGGTTGATGAAATGCCAGGGTGAGATAGCCAATTGGACTAAAGCACAAGTGCCACTCCAGTTATTTGGCAGAGTGTCCAGTAAAGGTCCACCACAATACCACCGAACATCCGCTTGGGGATGAACAAGGCCTGAGTGATTGATAAGTTCTTGAAAACTCTTAAGCTCACTGGATCCCTTCGGGTCTCCAAGGAATGCCAAGTTTCCTCCCTGTTGTGAGAGACGCAAGGTGAACTTAGTATTGGGAGGCGGAAGGTGGATGGCCCTTGGAGGCAGACTGGCAGGGTGTCGGACTTCGGGATATAGCAGAGAGAGAGCTTGGCACAACTTACTACTCCAGGCTATAGAATCCTGGAAAAGAGCTGCTATGCAGCCCACACCTGGTTGACTGGAGGACCACTTTAGTGGAAAGGGGATAATCTGGGTCTCTGGCCTGCTGTGCACACAGCATAACAATTGTTTTTGTTTAATGTGCAGACGGAATATTTGATGTGTTCCATCCAGTATTATGCATCTTGGTATCCTGTCTTAATTGCCAAGGTTTAAGTCTAGCTTCTACGATGCTCTAGTAAAATGAATGTATGGTTTTAGGAAATTACAAAAACCGGTTGGGGCAGTCCATCTCTGCTCTTTAGTGGTCCACAGAATGTTGGACCAACTATAGCATAAAAGCTTAGCCAGCATTGCAGGGCAAGACTCCTGGTTGACACTGGGGTCATTATCAAAATTTCTCCGGATTAAATGGTCTCAATTTACTAAGGCCCAGTCTAAGGAGAGTCAGGAGGGACAGAGGTACTTTTCTGAAGTAGAGAGCTGTCGACTTGGCAAGTCCCCCACAGGGTATATAACAAGGCAAGCATCAAATGCAATAGTTTGAAGGGAAATTGACTTGGTTATAACTAGATGGTCAGCAATAGAGTGAGGAAAGAAGGAAGAGTAATAGAATAGATGAAAGACAGTTAAATTTTTCTTAGCCTTAGTTTGGAACAGTTTTCCCCTGGGACCATGGCCCAACACTCTGGGGAGGGTGGCGCTTTCCTGACTCGGGTGTGATGAGTCCATCCCATTTCCACTGTACGAATAGCAGTCTCGGTGGTTAGCACAAAGTAGGGTCCTTCCCAGGCTAGTTCCAGTTTTCCTCCTTTTCACCCTTTGATGAGAACATGATCCTCAGGCTGGTGCTGGTTTACCAGAAGTTCTAGGGGTGATACCTGTGCAAAAAGACTTTTAGTTTTGAGGGAAAGGAAAGTTGAAGATAAACCAAGTATATAATTCTAAGAAATTGATCTTTTGTTTTAAATGTGGGGACGTCAGCAGTGGAGTTTATAGTCCTTGGTGCCTTCTGAGAAATTTCCTTTAGCACCTATTTTTATTAGTTTTTAGACCAAAGAAAGCCAAGCACCATTTTATATTTGACAGTGCTTCCTGTATGATTTTTATACCAAATAAGCTAAATTTCACCTTTATATTATTGTGTTATTAATGTTAAACTCAATTTTAATAAAATCTTGTAGACATAGTTATCCAATTTTAATGTCTGACCCCAAGGTAAGATTTTTATAGACTCTTTTTAACCTTTTATAATTTTTGTTAAAGAGCAGGTTAGTGCTTTAAGAAAAAACCCGTTGTGCTTTTATTTTAATGCCCAGTTCACAGAAAAACTGGATGATACCCTTTTAACTTTAGCCAGTATGTTTACACACACAATTTCCTTTACGATTAACATTTTAAAACTTGCCTAAACCTTCAAAACAAAAAAAATTTTTTAACCTTTTAGTATAGGTAAAAATTTACATTCTTATGCCTTCTTATAATCCCTTTACCAAAAGTATATTTTACTTTCCTTATACACCTTGCACATAAACTGTTTCTTCAATAGTTTTACATTCAGGAGGCCTAATTACTTTTAAATTATACAACATTTCTTGCTTAAATTCCCTTTTATAACACTTTTTTTTTCACGCCTTTCATAGACAATTCTTCAACATGCCTCAGCTTTCTGACTTGTTGCAAACATCCCTTTCTTTAAACAACCAGTTAATTTATTTTAGGACAAGAATTTACCATATAACATTCTTTTTACATAAATTCTCCCCCCGTGCTTTTTTTCCCCAAAGATGTTAACCGTTCTTTTCCAAAGTGAACTTCCTTCATGTCTGTGGACTAGACTGCCTAAGACCACAAGATTAGAAGTTAGGATAATACATGTTACACTGTTAACTTTTAGCAAACTTTACTTTTGTTGAAAACCGTGTAAGTTTGGGATTTCAGTTATCCTTTGCTATTAATAAGACCTTGTTTAGACCTAATTAACTTAGAATTGGTATAGATGGTTCCTTCCTGGTTCTGTAAGCAACTTTAAGGCTTGGCTGAGTGCAAACAGTTCACATGTTTGAGCAGACCAATTACTAAGTAATTTTCCTAACTCTGCTTCTGCAAGAGTTTCCCTGTCAATTACTGAATACCCATTGTGTCTTTTTCCCCTCAGTCACCTAGGAGGAACCGTCTAGCCTCCTGTCCTGAAAGGAGATCCTCCTAGGTCTGGTCAGACCTTCATAGGGTAATTAATTAAGATTTAGATCCCCTGTTAGGACACCTGCTGGGTTAAGGGAATTATCAATGGTTATTGTTAAATCATCTTTTTCTAACAGCTTTTTCTAATAGCCCCATACTTTAAGATTTTTGAGTTAGGTAAGCTACCTTTCTCTTTTTTTTTTTTTGGACTTAAGATAGTTGTGAACTGGTGAGGTGTGTTCACAGTGAGGTTTCCTCTAAAAGCTATTTTTCTACTTTCTTCTGCTAGCAAAGCAGTTGCCGCTACAGATTAAATGCATTTGGGCCATCTGAGGGTTACTGGGTTAAGGATTTTTTGATAGGAAGGCTACGGGTTGTCAGTGGCCTCACAACAAGGTGGTATTACGAAGTGTTACAGGGTCACCAAGAAAACCTTCAATTATCAATTACAGGTTTTAAATTTACCCTGGCTTTTAAAGGAATAGGGTATGCTGTTTTCTCTTTACTACTCTCTCTTTTTCTTTTTCTCTTTGACTTTCTGTCTCTTTTTCTCTCTTTGACTCCCTCTTTGTCTCTCTGTCTCTCCCTCTCTCTGTCTCTCTCTCTCTGTCTCTCTCTGTCTTTCCCCTCCCTCTCTTTCCTCTCTGCTGTTCTTTCCCTGCTTCTGCCAGCTGCTTATGCTGCTGTTCTCCCCTCTCCTTCCCCTTACCCTAGAGGGACTGGCAGGAGTGGAGCTACTCTGTCTTCCCCTGAGAAGAAAGGGGAGTTCTGAATATTTTTCTTACTACCAGAGGTTTTTGTGAGGTTCAACCCCCGCCATGGGGATTTCTCACCTCTTTCTGAGGTTCAACCACCCACCGTGGGGATTTCTCACCGTTTTTTTTTGTTTGTTTTTTAATGGAGTCTCGCGCTCTGTCCCCCAGGCTGGAGTGCAGTTGCGCAATCTCAGCTCACTGCAAGCTCCGTCTCCCGGGTTCGTACCATTCTCCTGCCTCAGCCTCCTGAGTAGCTGGGACTACAGGTGCCCACTACCATGTCCAGCTAATTTTTTGTATTTTTAGTAGAGATGGGGTTTCACAGTGTTAGCCAGGATGGCCTTGATCTTCTGACCTCGTGATCTGCCCGCTTTGGCCTCCCAAAGTGCTGGGATTACAGGTGTGAGCCACTGCACCCGGCCAAACTCTCACCTCTTTTTGAGGTTTAACCTTCCCCCCCATGGGGATTTCTCACCTCTTTTTGAGATTCAACACTCCCTCATGGGGATTCCTCATCTCTTTCTGAGGTTAACCCTTCCTGCCCCCAATGGGGATTTCTCACCTCTTTATAACTTCCAAGACCGACTAAGGAATACTTCACCGCCCCCCGTGGCTTTCTTTCCCTAGTCCCAACTAAGGAATGCTTTACCGCCTCTGTGGTTTCTCTTTACTTGGTATGTCCTAACCGAGGAATGCTTTACTATCCATGGCTTTTTCCTTAGTCCCGACCACCAAGGAAATACTTCACTGGCTCCTGTGGTTTCTCCTTACTTGGTCTGTCCACAGAGTGTTTGCCACAGTATGTGAGGCTCCTTTACACTAGGTTGCTGGCCAGTTTTTTTTTTTTCCGTGTTGCTGAGAGCTCGGGTTATTCTTTGCACTCGGTGGGTCTTGATTTCTCACCCCTGAGGCTGCCACAAAGGGGCGGGGTGCGCCTCCTCACGAGAGAGAACCAGAGACCGCCCCCAGAGGGGAATGTAATCACGGGCGAGCCCCCAAATTGTTATAAAGTTTCGGTGCTGCAAAAGAAATAGCACTCGAATATAAAATTTTCTTTTTAATTCTCAGCAAGGCAAGTTACTTCAGTAGAAGGGTACACCCTTACAGATGGTGCAATGGTGAGCGCACACTTGGACAAGGGAGGGGAAGGGTTCTTATCCCTGACGCACGTGGACCCTGCTGCTGTGTCGTTCCCCTATTGGCTAGGGTTAGACCTCACAGGCTAAACTAATTCCAATTGGCTAGTTTAAAGAGAGTGTTGGGTTTGGCGGGAAAAATGGTTATGACAGAGCAGATAATCAGAATGAGTCAGGGTGGAGCAGGTAATTGAAAAGGGTTGCTTTACGAGGAAGTTAAGTTTAAAAGTAGAAGGCAAATAATTGAACATACTGAAATACTGATTCTTTGAAAAGAAATTTAGAACTTATATCTAACAATATTTAGAATTCCAGCTGCTCTCATCCTAACTTGGTGGCTGGTGGCCTTTCATTTGTTTTACTGGAAGAGCCTAGCTTTGGGGAAGGACTGTTATTTAAACTATAAACTAAATTCCATCCCAAGGCTAGTTCAGCCTACACCCCTTAGTACCATAATTTCTTTAGTTATAATTTTACAAAGGTGGTTTCAATAACACATCGTATTTAGTCATCATGTTTCCTTAGGTTATTCTTGGCTGTGAAAGTTGCTTGTACTGTAAACCAAAAAGTATTTGAGACAAGTTTCAATCAATTTAGAAAGTTTATTTTGCCAAGGTTAAGGATGTACCCGTGACACAGCCTCAGGAGGTCCTGATGACATGTGCCTAAGGTGGTTGGGGTACAGCTTGCTTTTATACATTTTAGGGAGACATAATACACCTCTGTATGTATACATGTACGATTTACATTGGTTCAGTATGAAAGGGCGGGACAACTCAAAGGTAGGGGGTGTTCCAAGTCATAGGTAGATTTAAACATGTCCTGATTGGCAGTTGGTTGAAACAGTTGTTATCTGTAGAAAAGAATGTCTGGGCTATGCCGAGGGGTTGCAGAGATCTAAGTTTTATCATGCACATGAAGCCTCCTAGTAGCAGGATTTAGAGAGAATAGACTGTAAATTTTTTTTTTTTTTAATCAGACTTAAGGTCTGTGTTGATGTTACTGCTGGAAGGGTATAATGAGACATGTCCAGCCCCTACTTCCCATCATGGCCTGAACCAGTCTTTTTTCTTTTTTTTTTTTTTTTTTTTTTTTGAGATGGAGTCTCTGTCTGTCACCCAGGCTGGAGTGCAGTGGTGCGATCTTGACTCACTGCAAGCTCCACCTCCCAGGTTCACGCCATTCTCCTGCCTCAGCCTCCCAAGTAGCTGGAACTACAGGCACCCGCCACCACACCCGGCTAATTTTTTGTATTTTTAGTAGAGATGGGGTTTCACCATGTTAGTCAGGATGGTCTCGATCTCCTGACCTCGTGATCCGACTGCCTTGGCCTCCCAAAGTGCTGGGATTACAGGCGTAAACCACCGCACCTGGCCTCAACCAATCTTTCAGGTTAAATTTTAGGATGCCCTGGCTGAGGAGGGAGTCCATTCACATGGTTGCAGGGGTCCTTTTAACTTTATTTTTGGTTTATCATGCTTTCCTTGTTTTCGATAACTTTGATAGAGTACCAGTCAGGTATTGTAAATAGAGAAAAACTCTATTTAAACCATGATTTTCCCCTGTTCTTACACCACAACAATCATTAGCACAGAAGACTTCTATGGCCTAATGTGGGTTTTTCCCCCCCACACAAGGGGCGTGGACACCAACTTGGTATCCTCCAATTCAGTTCCAAATATAGGAAACAGGAAACTTACCTTGACCCCTTCACGGGCCTTGTGACCTGGGTGCCTCACTTACTTGGCTCACAACTCTCAACCCCTCATGGGAAGGGGAGCATGCAGGTGAGTGGGTGCCGGAGCCAGAGCAAGCGCTTTTGGACGCCGTCAGGGGCAAAACTTCATGCGGCCCTGCGGCAGTGTCTAGGTGGCTACACACAACCCCTGAAGCCCCAGAGGGTGTGTTACAGTGTGTTCTTTTAGCTTTGCCATCCACAGATGGCTTAAGTGTTAACAGCTCAGTGTAGGGTCAGTGTGACAGCCTTTTGCACCCATGCCCAAGTCCTTGTCCGGCATCCACGAGGAATGAGGTCGCACAAACAAATTGAAGGGTGGTGAATGGGGAGGATTTTATTGTCAGTGAAAGTGGTTCTCATCAGTAAGGGGAGCTGGAAGATGGCTGGAATGGGAAAGTGATCTTCCCCTGGAGTCTAGCTGTTTTGCCGCCAAGCTGTCCCTCTAAAGTGAAGCTATTTCTCTCCAACGTCCAGCTGCTGCTTCTCTCCTTCTCTGCCCTCTGCCAGTTGGGTCAGGGATTTTTATGAGTATAGGATGGGGGTGGGGTGGGCCATTGGTGATTTTGGAAAATAAAACATTTGAGGGAGAAAACAGGAATGCATGTTCTCACTTTGGGCTATAAAGGGCTATGGTTCTAGGCTTGATGATGGGGCTTCACCAGGGACCTGGCCCTTTTCTGCCTAGAATTTCCCTGCCTCCTGTCCCTGTCACTGTCTACCCAGAGATAGTGTCAGATCTACAAGTTGAAGGCTCAATTCCCCAAGACGCCCTTCCCTTCTCAACACCAATGGCAAGTCCAGGCCTCTGGAACTTCTGACTGACCAGCTTTAAGTTGGGTTCAATTAATTTACTGGAGCGACTTACAAAACTCAGGGAAACAGCTGGGCGCAGTGGTTCACACTTGTAATCCCAGCACTTTGGGAGGCTGAGGTGAGCGGATCACGAGGTCAGGAGTTCAAGACCAGCTTGGCCAACATAGTGAAACTCTCTCTACTAAAAATACAATAATTAGCCAGGCATGGTGGTGTGCGCCTGTAGTCCCAGCTACTTAGGAGGCTGAGACAGGAGAATTGCTTGAACCTGGGAGGCTGATGTTGTAGTGGGTCGAGATCACGCTCCTGCACTCCAGTCTGGGCAACAGAGCCGCACTGCATCTCAAACAAAACAAAACACTCAGGGAAACACGTTTACCAGTTTGTTATAAAGGATATTGATTAAAAGACGTGTAGGGTGAGGTCTGGGTAAAGAGGCTTAGAGCTTCCATGCCCTCCCTGGGGCACCACCCTCCAGAAACTTCCATATGTTCAGCTCTCCAGAAGCTCATTGAACCCTGTCCTCTTGGATTTTTATGAAGCTTCATGCTTCAGCATGCCTTCCCCCAGGGTATATGGTGGGACCCTCTAATGGGAGGGCCTTGAGATCCACAATCAGAAAGGTGGGGGAACATTAGAATGAAAAGAAGGCAGGAGAATGTCAGAGGCTTGGCCCTGAGGTGTAGCACACCCAATATTACAACAAAGGACTGTAACAAGGGCTGTGGGAGTTACAAGTCAGGAACTGGGGAGGAAAACCAATATATATCATAACACCACAGCTATTTTGTAGAATGTCCCACAACTGAGATTTGTCTGATGTTTTTCTCATGATTACACTGGGGTTACGGGTTTTTTGGGGGAAGAACACGGGGGTAAGGTGCCATTCTCAATCACATCAACATGTGATGCATACTACCATGCATGCTATCCACATGACATACCACCCTTGATGTTGCCGTTGGTCACCTGGCTGAGATAGTGTTTTTAGATTTCTCTACTCCAAAGTTAACTCTTCTTCCTTTCCTTACTGTACTCTGGAAGGAAGTCACTGTGCACCGCCCACACTTAAGGAATGAGGAATTATGCTCCACCTCCTTAAGGGCAGGGTATCAACATAAATTATTTAGAATTCTTATGTATGGCAGATTTGACTCCTTTGTCTATTAGTCACTTATGTCAGTATTTTTAAATACTGATTTATTTATTTGCTCACATTGTTCCAGCTTTGGCCATTGGGAAGTCTTTCTCCTGTTGGAGCCTGCATCCCTTTCTCATACTCCCATTTTCATGTTATTTTGTTGTTTTTAAGCACTTACTTTCTTGTGCCACAAGATATTCCAGGCTTATTTTGTAAATTTGGTGCCCTATTCCTAGAATCAGCCATTTCTTCAAGGAGCCCTGGCTCTTTTTATTGAAAAATAGAATTTAAAACCAAGGTCTGTACACTAGGAATGCCCAGAGTGGCATTATTATACTTTTTGTTTGTTTGTTTTTAAGAGATAGGGTCAGGCATGGTGGCTCACGCCTGTAATCCCAGCACTTTTGGAGGCCTAGGCGCGCAGATCACCTGAGGTCAGGAGTTCGAGACCAGCCTGGCCAACATGGTGAAACCCTGCCTCTATTAAAAATAGAAAAATTAGGCCAGGTGCAGTGGCTCATGCTTATAATCCCAGCACTTTGGGAGACTAAGGCAGCCGGATCATCTGAAGTCAGGAGTTCGAGACCAGCCCGGCCCACTTGGCAAAACCCCATCTCTACTGAAAATACAAAAATTAGCCAGGCATGGTGGCATGCGCCTATAATCCCAACTACTCGGGAGGTTGAGGCAGGAGAATCACTTGAACCCAGGAGGTGGAGGTTGCAGTGAGCTGAGACCGCACCATTGCACTCCATCCTGGGCAAAAAGAGCAAAACTCTTATCTCAAATAAATAAATAAATAATAAAAATTAGTTGGGCATGGTGGCACACATCTGTAATCCCAGCTACTCGGGAGGCTGAGGCAGGAGAATTACCTGAACCTGGGAGGCAGAGGTTGCAGTGAGCTGAGATCGTGCCACCACACTCCAGCCTGGGTGACAGAGTGAGACTCTGTCTCAAAAAAAAAAAAAAGACAGGGTCTCACTCTATCGCCAAGGCTGGAGTACAGTGGCATGATCATGGCTTGCTGCAGCCTCGAACTCCTAGGCTCAATCTATCGCCCCCCTCTGCTTCCTGAGTAGCTGGAACTACAAGTGTGCACCACTGCACCCAGCTAAGCTAATACTTGGTTTTTGTATGTATATATGTATGTATGTATGTATGTATGAGACAGGCTCTGACTGTTACCCAGGCTGGAGTATAGTGGTTCAGTCATAGCTCACAGCAGCCTTAAACTCCTGGGCTCAAGTGGTCCTCCCTGGCCTCAGCCTCCTGAGTAGCCAAGACTACAGGCACTCACCACCACGCCCAGCTATTTTTTTTTTTTTTTTTTTAAGAGACTGGGTCTTGCGATACTGCCCTGGCTGGAGTGTAGTGGCAGGATCACAGCTCATTGCAGCCTCAGCCTCAGTCTCTTGGGCTGAAGCCATCCTCCTACCTCAGCCTCTCAAGTAGCTGGGACTGCAGGTGCACGCCACCATGCCTGGTTTTTTTGGTTTTGTTTTTTTTTTTTTTTGTAGAGGCAAGGTCTTGCTATTTTGTCCAGGCTGGTCGCCAACTCTTGGCTTGAAGTGATCCTCCTTCCTTGGCCTCCCAAAGTATTGGGATTACAGGCATGAGCCACATACTTATAAAAAAATTGTGTAGAGACAGTGTCTCATTGTGTTACCCAGGTTTGTCTCTAATTCCTGACTTCAAGTGATCCTTCTACCTTGGGCCCCCAAAGTGCTGGGATTATAGGCTGAGAAGCAGGGGCTGGCATGCCCATGCCCTGTTTTACATTTTCTGTAGATCTCTTTAATATGTAGTTTAATAGAAGACAGTTGGATTCTATTAAGTGCTTATGCGTTCAATTTGCTGTGATATACTACTTTGATTAAAATATACCAAAAAACTCCAGCATCACACAAATATGTAGTTGGAAAGGGAGGATTATTTCAGTAGCTTTTTCAGATAATTTTGGATATTCTTACTCTGATACCGTACCAAAACTCCACAAGTGGTATTTTCTTAAGTGATTAGTACATTGTGGAATCTGAAATTATGTCAATGAACTTTTCATATTCTGTTGCATTAAAATACATTAGCTTCTGTTTTATACCTTGAATGAATTTTTACCTATACGTTATTTTATAGCATTGTTACATGGCTATATGGTCATTTGGAAAATACTGATTTCAGAGTTATGCAGATCTTCCAAATGTGGAGACATTTATTATACAATGTAAAAAAATCACATTTCATTAATATCACCAATGATCTGTCAGAATAATTTGAGCATGTGGGAAGCTGTCAAGCTCACAGTGACAGATACAAGTTTTCCAAAATACTAATTTTCACCTGAATTCTCAAACTTTTTTTATTGGCAGTAAGTACTAAGTTATTTTATTTAAAATGACAGGCTTATTTCATTCATTTTTTCATTCATTTTCAAGAAAATGGCAAATACTTCTAAATAACCATAGTTTGTCATTCATTCTTTCAAGTAAAAATAGTGTCCCGTGAGAAAAGCAATTAGTTGAGCTCCCACTTCAAAAACTGCACAAGTGCTTTTCCTTGAGGCAACTTGTATTTCAGAATACAGGAGGAAAACTTCAGGTATACTTCCCATTTTATCACACATGTTGAAACCAGGTACTCAAGAGTTGAGAATAACAAATGTAGGGAAGGGGAGGCTGGGTCTCCATTGGAGTGAGCATTCGGGTAGTAGTAGCTGTGTTCAGCATAGATGTTTGGCATTCTGGCTTGACTGTTCCTGCTGCCTAGCTTAATTTCTTCCCAGCTCACGTATCCAGCCTTCCCATCAATTCCATGATCAAACTAATAGCCTTTCAGTAAATTACTTTTACGTTTAACTAGGATCAGTTTTTTTTCTGCAACCAATAACTCTGGCTGATACGCTGCTTAAACTTAAGGAAAAAAAAAAACCCAAAATACTTTTTTTTTTTTTTGAGACGGAGTCTCGCTCTGTCACCCAGGCTGGAGTGCAGTGGCTTGATCTCAGCTCACTGCAAGCTCCGCCTCCCGGGTTCACGCCATTCTCCTGCCTCAGCCTCCTGAGTAGCCGGGACCACAGGCGCCTGCCACCATGTCCGGCTAGTTTTTTGTATTTTTAGTAGAGACAGGGCCTCACCGTGTTAGCCAGGATGGCGTCGATCTCCTGACCTTGTGATCCTCCTGCCTCGGCCTCCCAAAGTGCTGGGATTACAGGCGTGAGCCACCGCGCCCGGCCGCCAAAATACTTTTTAAGGAAGTAATCTGAAAAGTGATGATAGTCTTTAGTTCAAAATTATGTGCCTCACGGTTATCCTTTCTGATGACTTGTAATTATTAACATCAGTTATGAGCAGTCACTATCCAATACCTACCTTTCTAGCCTATTTTCCAGCCAAACCAAATACATTGTTTTACCCACCTCAACCCCTTCTCCACCTTTACCTCTGTCTAGAATGTACTTTCCCTCTCAGTTTGTCCAAATCCAACCAAAACCTAGCTCTGTTGTCAATGCCACCATGAAGCTAGAAATAACCGTTGCCTTCTCCAAACCATTGAGAGGTTCCTTCACCTCTTACGTGGCACTTAGTGCTTTCTACTTTGTAATATCATTATTCATGTATATCTTATTTCCACTAAACATCTGTGACAGTACTGTCCCATACAAATCTATGCTCCACAGCACTTAACCTTGAACAAGTAAGCACTTTAAAACATTAGGTGGGCCGGGCGCGGTGGCTCAAGCCTGTAATCCCAGCACTTTGGGAGGCCGAGGCGGGCGGATCACGAGGTCAGGAGATCGAGACCATCCTGGCTAACACGGTGAAACCCCGTCTCTACTAAAAAATACAAAAAAACTAGCCGGGCGAGGTGGCGGGCGCCTGTAGTCCCAGCTACTCGGGAGGCTGAGGCAGGAGAATGGCGTAAACCCTGGAGGCGGAGCTTGCAGTGAGCCGAGATCCGGCCACTGCACTCCAACCTGGGGGACAGAGCGAGACTCTGTCTCAAAAAAAAAAAAAACAAAAAAAACCAAAAAAAACATTAGGTGATGCTGGCATGGTGGCTCACACTTGTAATCTCAGCACTTTGGGAGGCCAAGGCAGGAGGATTGCCTGAGCCCAGGAGTTCGAGACCAGCTAGAGCAACATAGTGAGACCCTTCTCTACAAATAATAAAAATTTAGCTGGGCATGGTGACATGTGCCTGTAGTACCAGTATTTGGGAGGCTGAGGTGGGAGAGTCACTTGAGCTAGGGAAGTGGAGGCTACAGTGAGCTGTGATTGCACTACCACACTCCAGCCTGGGTGGCAAAGCAAGACCCTGTCTCAAAAACAAAACAAAAAACATATTACATGGATGGACTTGTATACAAAAAATACACAAGTACCTTTATGGGCTGTTGAAGTCCCCTGAGCTGTATATCCCCTCTACTACCTAGCTCCAAGCTGCTGGGCCTCTTTTCCCCCTTAGTGGGTCAGCTGTCTCTTTTTGCAGCTATCAACTTAACCTCATTTAAGCAGCCACTCCTTGCCCTCATTCTGGAGTTGCTGCTTCAGTTAGTTAGGGAACTAGAAAAACTTGAATTTTGTTTCAAACAAAAGACTGTGTGAGGGCTTGAGGGACTTTCCTGTGAGGAAATCTTTAATCCATAGTCTTTAATCTTTATTTTGGATATTCTGAGACTTTTTCTTTCTGGTTTTTGGCTGATTTTAGAGATAGTTGTGATTCTCAGAAAAGTGATTGTTCGGTAATATGTTACAATTCATCCATATATAGCAAAACTTTATTCAGCAAATAATTTACTGAGTATTTTATGTCAGGCACTTTGAGAGAGAGAAAATACAGTTCCTGCCCTCAAAGTGTTTTAGTAGAAAAAGCATTTGAGTTTGTACTGGGAATGTAAGTACGGTACTAATACTTTTTCTTATTCAAACTGAGTTATAGAGTTCTAGGTCAATTCATCCCTAGGGATTTTGGCCTGGAAAAGTGGCAATGTGGGAGAATTGGAGAGTTAGGTGGATGGTAAGGGCTTCCAGCATTAGCTCGCCTTCCTCAGTCATGCTTATCTTTAGTCCCTAGTGGAATTTTCCTGTTTTATAGAACTAATCTGTTCAGTTTCTGAGCCAACCCTGACAGAGCAGAACCAGAGATATAATGACATTAGTCATGCTGACAGGTCTGGTTTCTTGGGGTTAACCCAGGCATCATTGTCCCCACCTAGTTCCAGCTTTCCTTTACTCCCACTTTGCTGGTCAAATAAGAACAATGGATGTATGTTCCAGTACCCTACTCTGTCTGACTTGGAGCCCTGTCAAAATTCCTAGCCTGAGCCAGATGGGTGACTCATGCCTGTAATCCCAGCACTTCAGGAGGCTGAGGCAGGTGGATTGCTTGAGCCCAGGAGTTTGAAACCAGCCTGGGCAACATGGCAAAACTCCGTATCTACAAAAAATACAAAACTTAGCCAGGCATGGTGACACGCACTTGCAGTTCCAGCTACCCAGGAGGTTGAGGTGGGAGGATCACCTTGAGCCTGGGAGGTCAAGGCTGCAGTGAACCGTGATCAGGCCACTGTACTCCAGCCTGGGTGAGAGAGTGAGATCCTGTCTCAAAAAAAAAAAAAAAATTCCTAGCCTGTACTTTGGGAGCCTGTGGTGGGAGGATTGCTTGAGCCCTGGAGTTCAAGAGCAGCCTGGGCATATTGAGACCCCATCTGTACTTTAAAACAAAACAAAACAAAATCCTAGCTTTCTTGAGTGGGTCCGGGTCCTTGCTTTGTTTTGCTCTCTGACATTTGTTTTTATCTTTATCATCTCTACAAGTGGAGGAAATGTTCTGTCTAGTTATTTTTCTGCTGATGAAATGGGAGAGTTCCCTGACTCCCCTCGCAGGATGCGTGACAAGGGTGTGGCTCGTCTGTTTGGCTACTGCCACTGCTAAAACCCCTTACAGGAGGAGGAGCACAGAGACAGGCAGGGACAGGAGCTGGGGCAAGCTGTTTTAGGGTCTGGCCCCACAGTGGCGTCTAGGGGTGGGTGCCTGTAGCTCCCGAAGCCCCACTGGGCATGCTACAGTGTTCTTTTAGCTCTGCTGTCTGCAGATGGGTTAAGTGTTAACCAGCTCAGTTCCTTCTTGGTATTTGGGTTCTTGTCCGGAATCCAGGAGGAATCAGGTCACACATAGACTTGAAGGATTAAGTGTTAACCAGCCCAGTGCCTTCTTGGTATTTGGGTTCTTGTCCGGCATCCAGGAGGAATCAGGCCACACACGGACTTGAAGGATGGTGTATGTGGGGATTTTATTGGATGATGGAGGTGGCCCTCAGTGGGGTGGATGGGGAGCTGGAAAGGGGATGGAGTGGGAAGATGATCTTCCCCTGGAGTTCAGCTGTCCTGCGGCTGATCTCCTCTCTGACCATCCCCAGCTGAATGGCTCTTGACATTCAGATTCTCCTTCTCTTCTCTCCTTCTCTGCCAAGCTGTTCTTTTGCTCCTCTGCACTCCTGGCTGTCTGCTCATCTGCCTGTGGAACCTGGGGTTTGGGGTTTATATGCATGCAGGATAGCATGGCGTGGCAGGCCAAAAGGCAACATTTGGGCACAAAAATAGGAATGCCTGTTCTCATTTAGGGCCACAGGTTTCCAGGCTTGAGGGTGGGGCCTTAGCTGGGGTACTGCCCTCTTCCCAGTATTTCCCTGTCTCTTGTCCATATTACTAGGGTTTTTGTTTTTGCTCAGCCCACACAGAAGTAGGATCTGCTAGGGTTTTATCTAGATTGGGCTCCTGAATGTTAAGGATTCCTTAGAATGTTAATTTGCTTTCTGCAGGTGACAAGTGTGGATCCTGCCTGGCAGACAAGCAGCAAATTACTTGATATGGTAGTAGATGATGTTTGAGTATGGGTGCAGTTTTTGTTATGAATAGTATAGTATTGAGAAGCATGTGGGTATATCAGTGTATGAATTAAATAGTTTAAAATGTGCTGGCTTGTTCTCCAAAGATACAAAGGAACCTTTTTCTTAGCCTAAGTAAAGCATTATTAGAAAAGTAAATCTATTGAGAAAAGTCAACTTTTGATTATTGATGTTAATGTAATGGACAGTAATATGAGTGTGTTTTCTTAATTATATTTAGTTTTTAAATTCCTAAATATTTGTTCCTGCAGATAACAAATACTGAACTATACACTTGCTTTGGGTCAGACACAGTTATACATCAGTGAATTGCTTGCCACACTCTCCTCTCCATACTCTCCTCATATATTGACTCATATTGTCACATTTTGGAGCCTTTTAAAGAGACCTGAAGCCTTTTTCCTTGGTTAGAAGGCTTCAGACAGGCAACGTTGGGTAAGACTCTTACTTACTTAGCCTGAGCTCTGTTAAGGCTTTTAGACTGGCCCTCTGACTTTGCTAGAGTTACTTGAGAGTTCTGAGTAACAATGATCTTGATTCATGATTCCCTTCCATTAGAGTAAATAACAAATTTTATACCCCCCAAACGAACTGAATTTTAAAAATAATCCCTCTAGATGCAAAAATATTCTAAAGGTTTTGAGATAGCTGATGTAATTTGAACTTCATGTTTGTGTGGCAGAGATCCAGCATAAACCAGGTTAAGGTAAAAGGGGAATTCATTGGCTCTTGAAACAAGTTCTAGGGTGGTGCTAACTTTAGTCATGCCTGGATTCCAGAGTCTTGATATCTTCTGAACACTATTTTTGGTATCACTTTCTTCTGTGTTGGCTTCATTCTCAAACAGGCAAAAATGGTCACTTTCAGTGCTGGATTTATATCTCCCTCACAGTTTGTTATCTGGGTGAAAATAGTCTCTTTCTTGGTAGTACCAGCAGAAGTCCACAGGCAGACTCCATTGGCAGAACTTGGGTCACATACCCATGTCTGAAACAATCACTAATCAAGGAGAGTGGGTACTAAGTTGGCTGGGTCTCCCTGGATCCTCCATCTCTTGGTAAACTAAGGGGTTTGCGGCAGTTCGATCTGCACCACATGGACTCATGGACTAAAAATGGATGGGAAGTGATTTCCTCCAAAGACACAGATGGACCCCTCCTCCCGGAAAAGGTGGAGATAGTATTTGAATGTTGATTTGTGGGGAAATGGTAAAAAGTTTCATATGTTACAGTTACTTAGTGCTGTGTAACAGATCTCCTGAAAACTTCAAGGTGCTCACACCTGTAATCCCAATGCTTTGGAAGGCTGAGGCGGAAGGATCCCTTGAGTACAGGAGTTCGAGACCAGCCTGGTCAACATAGGGAGACCCCGTCTCTTAAAAAAAAAAAAAAAAAAGCTGTGTGTGGTAGTCCGTGCCTGTAGTCCCAGCTAACAGGAGGAGGCTGAGGTGGGAGGATTGCTTGAGCCCAGGAGTTCAAGGCTGTAGTGAGCTATAACTGTGCCACTGCACTCCAGCCTGGATGACAGAGCAAGACTGTCACTATTTAAAGAGAGAGAGACACAGACAGACATGTGGCATCTTAGAATCCAATGAAGGAATAGAGATTTCTTGTTCACCTAATGGTTATGGGACAGGGGTAGGGGATTGAGAGTGCAACATATATGATGTAAATATACAAGAATATTCCTTACTAATAGACAGTAGCATCTGTTTATCCATATGGTTACATGTTGCTTTATTCTTTAGTATCACCAGGTGTGTGTAGCAGATACTGTGTGGCTCTGACCAGATGCCCTTGATCCCTATTACGGGTTCTGTGCACCCATTCTCTAGCTATTGTGTGCTTAAGAGCTTGCATCTGTGACTCTTGAGGACTGCCTTTGGGTGACTGGCATCACTTGGTGCATGGGCCCAGAGAACCAGAAGTGCCTAGCAGTTTACATTGCCCTAGGGAGGCTTTTAGTCATTGACTGACTGCAGGGCTATGAAAGACCAGCACCTTTGCCTTGAGGTGGCTCAAACTCAGAGGCATTGTTTATACTCCATAGCACACCTGCTAGATCACAATAAGGCTGGGATTTTGCCCCATATCATACCTTTGCTTGGCTGCTGCTTCCTTCTCCTGCTCCTTACTCCGATTTCTCCTGGGAACAACTTCTTGATAAATCACTTGCACTTGAATCTTTCTCTTATGGTTTGCTTCTGGGGAACCCTAATTAAAACAGTATGAATCTAAGCCTCCTTTGTATTCATAGTCTTTGGAATCACTTTTGAGCTTTATATTAATAGTGATATACACTGCTATTTCCAACTAATTCTTGGAATATTGACTTTTGGGTTTTGGGGATGGCCAAAACATATATCAAAAATAATGCTAGTATGTCAGCTGCATTTGGTTTAACTCATGACCCCATTTTTACTGTGAGTTGTGCTTCTGTTTCTAGATATTAAATAGCTTATCTTAAAATTCAGTCAGTGCAATTGAAACTGCCTTTGCAAAATCATAACTGAGAAAATTATGACAGCGAAAGATATCAGACCTAACCGACCCCATCTTGCTTCTAACCTCTAAACTGTCCTTGTTCATTCCTGTGTATAGGCAAAACTAGCCTTGGGAAGGAATTTTATTTACAGTTTAAAGCTAAACTGTTCTTGTAAAACAAATGAAAGGCCACCAGACACCAAGTTAGAATTAGAGGGGCTGGAATTCTAAATATTACCAGCCATCATTAGGTAGGTCATAAGAGTTGCAACTTCCCCAATTACTCTTGAAGATAACATCACTATTGTGAACCTCAGATTGGCCTTTTGAGATGTCTTTTCAGGTTTTTGCATTTCTGACAACTGGATGGCCCCACCTGGACCTGCCAACCAGTTCTGTATCCCCCACCGAGGAACTGACCCAGCATAAGAGAACAGCTTCAACTCCCTAGATTTCATCCCTAACCCAACCGATCAGCACTCCTGACTCACTGGCCCCCACCCACCAAATTATCCTTAAAAACTCTGATCCCCGAGTTTTCAGGAAGACTGATTTTAGTAATAGTAAAACTCCGGTCCTCCCACACAGCTGGTTCTGTGTGAATTCCCCTTTCTCTGTTGCAGTTCCGCTGTCTTGATAAATCGGCTCTCTGTAGGCAGGGGCATGGTGAACCTATTGAGCAGTTACACAACCACAGCAATAGGTTGCCCTTCACTGTGCATGAATCATTCTTCCTGATCCATTCAGAAAGATTGGTATTTACTGTGTTAATAATTGCATTACCTGGTTTGTGATACAATAACTATTTATATCATTATTGTATCATAGGAAGCTTTCTGTCCCTTAAATAATATAATTATTATCCTCTCCATAACATTTGATAGATATTTCCTACAAAACTATTTAGTACTGATGCCTTTTAGGGGGTGATAATGACAGTTTTTTCTAATTGTATGTATGTGGTTATAGTCTATTCAGGCTTTCTTTTTACATTTATTATCTTACCAAAAGTATATGTAAATTTGCTAAGTGCATGTCTTTTTTTTTTTTTTTTTTTTTGAGACGATCTCACTCTGTCGCCAGGCTGGAGTGCAGTGGCACTACCTTGGCTCAATGCAGTCTCCATCTCCCAGGTTCAAGCGATTCTTGTGCCTCAGCCTCCCAAATATCTGGGATTACAGGCCTGTGCCACCACACCCAGCTAATTTTTTTATTTTTGGTAGAGACAGGGTTTCGCCATGTTGGTCAGGCTGGTCTCAAGCTCCTGGCCTCAAGTGTTCCACCCACCTTGGCCTCCCAGAATGCTGGGATTGTAGTCATGAGCCACTGTGCCTAGCCAGTGAACATCATTTAATGAATCAGTAGTTCTACAAGATTTAAGACAAACACCAGGCCTTACCTTCCCTGCTTTCCATTTTCTTTTCTTTTTAAATTTTTTTTGGCGATAGGGTCTCACTCTGTCACCCAAAGTAGAGTGCAGGTAGTATGATCTCAGCTCACTGCACCCTCTACCCCTGCGGGCTCAAGCTATCCTCCCACAGCTATCCTCCCACCTCAGTCTCCTGAGTAGCTGGGACTATAGGTGTGCATCACTACGCCCGGCTATTTTTTTGTGTTTTTGGTGGAGATGGGGGTCTCACCATGTTGCCCAGGTTCCTGTTTTCCATTTTCTCTTCTCCAAGACTACCACTTTCAACTCTTAGCTAATTCTTTTGGTAATTACATATATATATTAAATAATATGCTTGGAGCTAATTTTTTTTTTTTTTTTTTTTTTTTTTTTTTTTTTGAGATGGAGTTTTGCTTTGTTGCCCAGGCTGGAGTGCGGTGGCGTGATCTCGGCTCACTGCAACCTCCGCCTCCCAGGTTCAAGCAGTTCTCCTGCCTCAACCTCCCGAGTAGCTGGGATTACAGGTGTGTGCCACCACACCCAGCTAATTTTTGTATTTTTAGTAGAGACAGGGTTTCACCATGTTGGTCAGGCTGGTCTTGAACTCTTGACCTCAGATGATCTGCCTGCCTTGGCCTCCCAAAGTGCTGGGATTATAAGCGTGAGCCACCATGCCTGGCAGGAACTAATTCTTAATTTTAGTTTAGGCATTATCTATTGACATCTTCCTTGATTAAAGGTAAGACTGTTACTCTTTATGAATTTGTTAATTTCTCCTTGTAATTCTACCAGTTTTGCTCAATGCATATTACTCATTCTTCTATCTTCCGAATATAATTAAAATTTTTGTTAGATCAGCAGTTTACGAAGTATAGTCCAGTGATCTGTATGGGCCCCCCAGACTTTTTCAAGGGGTCTGTGAGGTCAGAACTTTTTATAATGATACAAAGACTTATTTGCTTTTTTTTTTGGAGCAGTTTCCTTGTCTGGGGTAGATACCTGGGGTTTGTTGTCTCGGGCCAAGAAAATTTGGGACACAGACACACACGAGGAGTTTAGGAGTGGAGGTTTAATAGGCCAAAGAAAGAAACAAAGAGAAAGGAAAACAGCTCTCTCTCTAGTGAGACAGAAGGGCTTCTGAAAGGAATTGACCAGCCAGTGGCAGAATTTGCCAGATTTTATAGGCAGGCTTGAGTAGGTGGTATCTGATTTACGTAGGGCCCACAGATTGGTTTGATCACGTGTGACGTTTACATAGCACATGGGGAAGGCTGGCCATTCTATCCTAATCTTATTATGCAAATGGACTTTCTCCTTGGCCTGCCCTGTTGTCTGCTCCTTACTGTACACATTGCTGAAAAAGAGAAGGGAAGATGAAGCCACCGTTTTGAACGTGATTGGCACAACTGCTGGCATCTATGTCTGCAGCTTTATTTTACAGGTTGCTCTTTGTTAGAAAGAAAAATGACTTGGGGCTGCTTTTCATTAAAAGGAAAACCTTACTGACTTCTTTACCCTCAGTGTCTGCCTAATTTCTCTTTAATTCCTATGTCATTTTTTACTCATTCTTTTTTTTTTTGAGAGTCTCATACTATCACCCAGACTAGAGTGCAGTGGGTACAGTCTTGGCTCACTGCAACCTCCACCTCCTGGGTTCAAGCAATTCTCATATGTCTCGCCTCCCGAGTAGCTGAGACTACAGGCATGCGCCACCATGCCTGACTAATTTCTACATTTTTAATAGAGGCAGGGTTTCACCATGTTGGTCAAGCTGGTCTCAAACTCCTGGCCTCTGCCCACCTGGACCTCCAAAAGAGCTGGGATTACAGGCATGAGCTACTGCGCTGGTCCTTTTTTTTACTCATTCATGAATGTGGAATGGAGTTCCAGAGGCCATGCAATGTGTGGTATCACAAACCTGAATGCAGAAGCAAATATGAGAATCCAGTTGTCTTCTCTTAATGCCAAAATATAAAACAATACCCCTCTTATGTTTTTGGAAAATAGTTATTTATTTTTTAAATAACTTTTTTTTAATATAGAGATGGAATCTCGCTATGTTGCCCAGGCTGATCTTGAACTCCTGGGCTTAACTGATCCTTCCACCTCAACCTCCCAAGGTGCTTGCTGGTTTTACAGGTGTGAGCCACCATGCCAGGCCCAGTTATTAAAATGTTATGTTAACATGTAATTGTTTATCATTTGTTTTTATTATTTTTTTGAGACGGAGTCTCGCTCTGTCACCAGGCTGGAGTGCAGTGGCGTGATCTTGGCTCACTGCACTCTCCGCCTCCCAGGTTCAAGCGATTCCCCTGCCTCAGCCTCCCGAGTAGCTGGGACTACAGGCACGGGCCACCATGCCCAGCTAATTTTTGTATTTTTAGTGGAGTCGGGGTTTCACCATGTTGGCCAGGATGGTCTCGATCTCTTGACCTCATGATTTGCCCGCCTTGGCCTTCCAAAGTGCTGGGATTGTAGGCGTGAGCCACCGTGCCTGGCTGTAATTTGTTTATTATTATTTTTAAATAAGTTGACAAATAGTTTTAAATTTTCTGTTTTAATTTCTTTAGAGTTCCTTTTTTTAAGAAAATTTACCCTACTTCTTTAGCAGTCCATGACAGAATAATCAGGACTTAATAAATTGGTACTTGAAGATGTTACAGTGTAACACCAACTCATCTGTCCTTCTGTTGTTTGGTTCTTTCTTTCATTTCTAGGAAGATCACCACTTACTCATTAAAACTATGCATTTCCAAAGTCACCTGGATTAATATGTAGAGGGGCCCTGTTTGTCAGAGGGATGCTATGGTGGACATCTGTCATTTGCAGCTCCCCAGAATCTTTGAACACCCCTTCCCCCTTCACATTTGGATAGCCTGCAAATTGTGAGTCCCACTTTCCCAAGGTGGAATCATACTTATGGTGCAGACATTAGCCTCTGTATTGCCTGAAGATGGTCTGCCAACAAGGTATAACAGGAAGTTCCAAGCATCCCTAAAGTGTTTTGAGAGGAGCGTGGAGAACTTGAGTTGATCTCAAGGCCTATGATGGGGGATCTAGTGTAGAGCTGAGGATCTCTAGGCTGATGGGAAGTTAAAAGATTGTATGTACTGTTTGCCTATCTTCCAGTATTATTTAAACCTTTTATCTTTGTTGGGGTTGTGTTTAGCTACCTTAGCAGCCTCTTTTCAAAGGTCCCCTGGCTCTTGGAAAATTTCCTCAAAATGGTGTTTCTGCGACCACAATTTTTAAAATTTGATGATTTATTTTAGAGATGAGGTCTTGCCATGTTGCCTAGGCTGGTCTCGAACTCCTGGGCTCAGGTAATCTTCCCACCTTGGCCTTCCAAAGTACTGGGAATTACAGATGTGAGCCACCATGCCCAGTCCCATAATTTTTAAGTAAGCTCTTTTTCTCATATAAGCTCTGTTGCTTATTTAAAAAAGAGAGAGAGAGAGAGAGAGAAGCATTGAACAGAATATTACTGTCCTTTTAAATCAGTATGCCTGGTTGAAATACTATTTATTTGCAAAGTCAGTCTTTTATGGCCCCCCTCATCCATTAAGTCAGGAAAATAATTCCCACCTGCCACTGTTGTTTTGAAGATTAGAAATAATGTAAATTAAAAGTACTTAGAATAGTGACTGTCACGCTCTCACTGGTTACTGTTATACCTGTAATCCCAGGCTGGCAGGAGGATTGCTTGATGCCAGGAGTTCAAGGCTGCAGTGAGCTATGATCATGCCATTGTACTCTAGCCTGGGCAACAGGGTGAAACCCTGTCTCAAAAAAAAAAGCACATTAAAAAGTATATATTTTATTACCACTACCATTACCTCTGTTACTATCACCAGTGAGACTTACTACAATGCTGGGTGATATGGTTTGGCTCCTGTCCCAACCCAAATCTCATCTCAAATTGTAATCCCCACGTGGAGGGAAGGAGGCGATTGGATCCTGGGGGTGGTTTCCCCCATGCTGTTATCGTGACAGTGAGTTCTCACAATGTCTGATGGTTTTATAAATGACAGTTTCTCCTTCACACACACTCTTCTCCTGCCACCATGTGAAGAAGGTCCTTGCTTTCCCTTCGCCTTCTACCATGATTGTAAGTTTCTTGAGGCCACCTCAGCCATGCAGAACTGTGAGTCAATTAAACCTCTTTCCTTTATAAATTACCCAGTCTTGGGTATTTCTTTATAGCAGTGTGAAAACAGACTAATACACTGGGTCTGTTCCCCACTGTAGGAGAGAAAGCAATAACGCTGAGTGTCTGGTGTTCCTTGGTTTTGCCTGTTGGGCCCAAGCTTCCATGGTCGCTAAGAGCAACTCTGAGACTTGTACAACTTCCCACCACAACTCCCTGTTTAATTTATTTTATTCCTCAAACCAGAATGTTTCTTCCCTGTTACTGCTACAGAATAATCACCCCTCTGGAACTTGGCACTTATTCATATATGAGTATACTTTCTAAGGCAGGGCTATAGACTTATGAGCAGTAATTGCATTTCGTTTAATCTCTCCAAAGCCTTGAGCTCTGTGGGCCCTGAGTGAGTTGGGTGGGGACCTGGGATGTGTGTGCTGCTGCCTGCCACTGCTGGCTCTCTGCTTTCTGCAGGAAAGCTTGGTAAAGCAAGAAGGGATGTGGCAGTGGCTGCATCTTTGGAGATCTCATCTCTCACACATGATAGCAAAGAGCAGACACCTCAGTGGGAAAGTGTGTGTTTCAGTGATCTATTTTGTTGTTGGAAATTCATCAGAGGTCAACAAACATAGGAGGCAACATGTGGCTGCTGCTTTGAGGCATTTTGCTTTTCCGATAGTTAACTTTCCAAGTATAGCTGAATAGCATAAGAGTCTCAGTCGCCACAGTAGACCCTTGGGTTTTGTGGACTTAGTTTGCCATTTCAGTTATTTCCCACGATCCTGACCAACTTTGGCCTGTAAGACTGTACGGCTGGGGCATCAGAGCAAGTGGTTGGGCCTGGGGAGCCGCTTGGCACCCATGCTGCCTTCTTATGAAATGCCATGATGGTATTTGTGAATTTTGGAGATTTGCAAAGATCTCAGGTATATCCCTTTAGAATGCCACGGATCTACCTTTTTTTAAAAAAAATTTTATAAATATGATTATACATTTTTATGTATTTATTTGAGACAGAGACTTGCTCTGTCGCCCAGGTTGCAGTGCAGCGATCTTCGCTGTCTATAACCTCTGCCCCCTGGGCTGAAGCAATCCTCCCGCCTTAGCCTCCCAAGTACGCTGGGACTACATGGCGGGCACTTGCCACCATGGCCGGCTACTTTTTGTATTTTTAGTTGAGATGGGGTTTTGCCATGTTACCCAGGGTGGTCTCGAACTCCTGAGCTCAAGCAATCCACCCCCCTCGGCCTCCCAAAGGGTTAGGATTACAGGCATGAGCTACCACACCCAGCCTATAGTTCCGTAAGTCTTATAGGTGAAAAGAAACAACAACAGAACAGCAGTCCCCTGTCCCATCCTTTTCCCCATCAATTACCCACTTCTCAGAGGCAACCACTTTCAGTTATTTCAGCTATTTCTTCCACTATTGACTTCCTTTTTGTTTGTTTGTTTTTTGAGACAGGGTCTCACTCTGTCTCCCAGATTAGAGTGCAGTGACATGATCTCTGCTCACTGCAACCTTTGACTCCCGGGCTCAAGTGATCCACCTCAGCCTCCCAAACAGCTGGGACTGCAGGCACACACCACCATACCCGGCTAATTGTTTTTGTATTTTTAGTAAGAGATGGGGTTTCGCCGTGTTGCTCAGGCTGGTCTCGAACTCCTGGGGGCTCAAGGGACCCACCTACCTTGGCCTCCCAAAGCGCTGGGATTACAGGCATGAGCCACCATGCTCAACCAACTTCTGTACTGCTAAATAACATGCCAAATTACTATTTTTTGAGATAACCTATTTCAGACTGTATTTCTAGATTAATAAGGAAAGCGAAGATTTAACTTTATTATACCTCATCTCCTCTACCCCCTCCCCCCATGCAAAGTTGCTTTGTCTCATCTTCCCAGTATCTCACATTTGGTTAGTGTACTTATTTTATGACTGTGTAAATACTGTCTACAAATGAATTGCATATTGTGTCCTACAAGTAAACAACCTTTTTTTTTTTTCCTGGAGTTAATCGTTGATCCATTTAAAATTTTCTTGTCTTTTTTAATGACCCATCTTCACACTTTGATAGAACTGGTAAATTCTAAGCACTCCCAATCACATCAGGTTATCTCTCCATTCCTTTTTTTTCCACCCGCCTTGGAGACCCACTCCTTGGAGTCCTTCCTGCTCCAGTTTGACTGCTTTTGCTCTCCAGGCCTGCTCCCTAGTTGTCATCTGGGGCTTCATCATTATCCTTGGGATTCCCTTTGCCTGTCTTCTCTAGTGAGTCTCCTGTTTCCTGCAATCTTAGTCGCTTCCTGAGAAAGGGTAAACCTTTGGGTTCTTATCTGAAAATGCCTTAGTTTATCCTAATTGATTAATAGTTTGGCTGAGTGTGGAATTCTAAGTTGGAAATTTTTTTTTTTGGATACTTTTGAAGGAACTGTCATCTTCTAGCTTGCAGTGTGCTATGGCAAAGACAAACGCCCATTTTATTCCTGATATCAGCCTAGTGTGGGGATTTGTATTTTCATATTGTTGAGTACTTGTTGGGCCTTATCAGTCTTAATAAGAAAATTTATTCAGTTCTCAAAATTTAAAAAAATACCATTTCTTGGCTGGGCGCAGTGGCTCCTGCCTGTAATCCCAGCACTTTGGGAGGCCAAGACGGGCGGATCACCTGAGGTCAGGAGTTCAAGACCAGCCTGACCAAGATGGTAAAACCCCCGTCTCTACTAAAAATACAAAAATTAGCCGGGGGTGGTGGCAGGTGCCTATGATCCCAGCTAGTGAGGAGGCTGAGGCAGGAGAATCACTTGAACCGGGGAGGCAGAGGTCAGTGAGCCGACATCGTGCCATTGTACTCTAGCCTGGGGGAACAGAGCGAAACTCTGTCTCAAAACAAAAAAAAAAACCATTTCTTACATCATTTTCACCCTCTGTATTCTTACTTTTCTCTTTCTGTAGTCAAGATATTGGACCTGATTAATTCCTTCACTTTTTCTTATTCATTCACTTATTTTTATTTTATTTTCTGAGACAGGGCCTTGCTCTGTTGCTTAGGCTAGAGTGCAGTGGCCCAGTCACAGTTCACAGAAGCCTTGACTTCCCAGGCTCAAGTGATCCTCCCACCTCAGCCTCCCAAGTAGCTGGGACCACAGGTGCACACCACCATACTCAGCTAATTTTTTTTTGAGACAGGTTTCACTCTCACCCAGGTTGGAGTGCAGCGGTGCGATCTCTGCTCACTGCAGCCTCTGCCTCCCAGGCTCAAGTGATCCTCCCCCTTCAGCCTCTTGAGTAGCTGGGACCAGAGGCACACACCACCATGCCCGGCTAATTTTTTGTATTTTTGGTAGAGACAGAGTTTCACCTTGTTGCCCAGGCTGGTCTCAAACTCCTAAGCTCAGGCAGTCCTCCCACCATAGCCTCCAAAAGTGCTATAGGATTACAGGCATGAGCCACCGCATCTGGCCTAGGGTTGTTTTGTTTTGTTTTTGTTTTTTCTATTGGATAGATTTTCAGCCAGGCCTCGTGCCTTAGCCACACCTTCATTCCATTTCCCCTGGCAAGGGCAACCAGTTCCTTGGCCTTTGGGAATGAGATTTATATGTTAGGTTGTTTTATCCACTGCCAGTTTAGGATTTTCACTTTTGGGGTGTGCTGAGTCAGTTAGCACTGATTTACCTGCTCCCCAGCTTCCAAAATGCTATTGAAGCCCTTCTCATTCTCATTTTTCTTGTGGGTGTATACCTTTAAAACAACAACGAAGCCAAAAAACTTCAGGGTTTTTTTTTTTTTTTTTTTTTTTTTTTCTTTGAGATGAAGTCTGGCTCTGTCGCCCAGGCTGGGAGTGCAGTGGCACGATCTCAGCTCACTGCAACCTCTGCCTTCCGGGTTCAAGCAGTTCTTCTGCCTCAGCCTCCCGAGTACCTGGGATTACAAGTACACACTGCCATGCCTGGCTAATTTTTTTGTATTTTTAGTAGAGACGGAGTTTCACCATGTTGGTCAGGCTCGTCTTGAATTCCTGACCTCAGGTGATCTGCCCGTCTCAGCCTCCCAAAGTGCTGAGATTACAGGTGTGACCCACCACGCCTGGCTTAGTGTCATTTTAGTGGGGTTTCAGGAATGAACAGGGGGCAAATGCATGTGTGCAATCTGCTACCCTCTATAACTGGAAATCTTCCACACTAATATTAATTTGCCCTTTTCACTTATTTAAGGTTCCTAAGATTTTGGAATTTCTTGGCATTCATTCCTCATCGTTAGGGAATGCAAAACTGTAACAAACTTCTGTGGGATAGATATCCATCACTCACACACTGGTCTTTACTAACTTAGCCCCTTAGTGTTATACATGGCTCATATGAAGAGTAAAGGGAAGCCTGTCAGTAGCTGGGCCCACATGTGTGCATGCCTCCTGGGCTGATGGCTGAATTGACATTTGCTCCTTATATGACAAGCTCTTAGTGTATGTGCCCATTATCAGAGAGATCACAGGCTTCAAAGGTCCAAGCTTGGCCATCCATTCCACTCTTTTCATCATACCCTTTGTGTTCTGACTTTGAAGCTTTTCTAGGTCTTAACATTTTCTTTGTTTTCCTGTAGAATCATGGATTTTCCTGGTCACTTTGAACAAATCTTCCAGCAGCTGAACTACCAGAGACTTCATGGCCAGCTCTGTGATTGTGTCATTGTGGTAGGGAATAGACACTTTAAAGCCCACCGCTCCGTGCTGGCGGCATGCAGCACGCATTTCCGAGCCCTGTTCTCAGTGGCAGAAGGAGATCAGACCATGAACATGATCCAGCTGGATAGCGAGGTGGTGACAGCAGAGGCCTTTGCTGCACTGATTGACATGATGTATACCTCCACCCTCATGCTGGGGGAGAGCAATGTTATGGATGTCTTATTGGCAGCCTCTCACCTGCATTTGAACTCTGTTGTTAAGGCATGTAAACATTACTTAACGACAAGGACGCTGCCCATGTCTCCCCCCAGTGAGCGCGTTCAGGAGCAGAGTGCCCGCATGCAGCGCTCCTTTATGCTACAGCAGCTGGGACTAAGTATTGTGAGCTCAGCCCTCAATTCCAGCCAGAATGGCGAGGAGCAGCCAGCCCCCATGAGCTCTTCCATGCGCAATAACCTGGATCAGCGCACGCCCTTCCCCATGAGACGCCTTCATAAGCGCAAGCAGTCTGCAGAAGAGCGGGCCAGGCAGCGCCTCCGACCCTCCATGGATGAGTCTGCCATTTCAGATGTTACACCTGAGAATGGGCCTTCAGGGGTTCATTCTCGGGAGGAGTTCTTTTCACCAGATTCTCTGAAAATTGTGGATAATCCTAAAGCTGATGGAATGACTGATAACCAGGAAGACAGTGCGATCATGTTTGATCAGTCTTTTGGCACTCAAGAAGATGCCCAGGTGCCCAGCCAGTCTGATAACAGTGCTGGCAACATGGCACAGTTGTCCATGGCCTCTCGGGCAACTCAGGTTGAGACTAGTTTTGATCAGGAAGCTGCAACTGAGAAAAGTAGTTTTCAGTGTGAAAATCCTGAGGTTGGCCTTGGTGAGAAGGAGCACATGAGAGTGGTGGTTAAATCTGAGCCCCTGAGCTCGCCTGAGCCTCAGGATGAAGTGAGCGATGTGACCTCACAAGCAGAAGGCAGCGAGTCTGTAGAAGTGGAAGGAGTTGTGGTCAGTGCCGAGAAGATAGACCTCAGCCCTGAAAGCAGTGATCGGAGTTTTTCAGATCCCCAGTCTAGCACAGACAGGGTAGGTGATATCCACATTTTGGAGGTCACAAATAACCTAGAGCATAAGTCCACTTTTAGTATTTCAAATTTTCTTAACAAGAGCAGAGGAAATAACTTTACTGCAAATCAGAACAATGATGATAATATCCCAAACACCACTAGTGACTGCAGGCTGGAGAGTGAGGCCCCCTATTTGTTGAGTCCAGAGGCTGGGCCTGCAGGTGGGCCCTCCTCTGCCCCTGGCTCCCATGTAGAGAACCCATTTAGTGAACCTGCAGACTCCCACTTTGTCAGACCTATGCAGGAGGTGATGGGCCTGCCATGTGTGCAGACTTCAGGCTACCAAGGAGGAGAACAGTTTGGGATGGACTTTTCCAGGTCTGGTTTGGGCCTCCACTCTTCCTTCTCCAGGGTAATGATAGGTTCCCCAAGGGGAGGAGCCAGTAACTTTCCATACTATCGCCGCATAGCTCCCAAAATGCCAGTTGTAACTTCTGTCAGGAGCTCACAGATCCCAGAAAACTCTACCAGTTCCCAGCTAATGATGAATGGAGCTACATCCTCATTTGAAAATGGCCATCCTTCCCAGCCTGGCCCTCCACAGTTGACCAGAGCATCTGCAGATGTTCTGTCAAAGTGCAAGAAGGCCTTATCAGAGCACAATGTTTTGGTTGTAGAGGGAGCTCGCAAGTATGCCTGCAAAATCTGCTGCAAAACTTTTCTGACTTTGACAGATTGCAAGAAACACATCCGTGTTCATACAGGTGAAAAGCCCTACGCCTGCCTGAAGTGTGGCAAGAGGTTTAGTCAGTCCAGCCACCTGTATAAGCACTCAAAGACTACCTGCCTGCGCTGGCAGAGCAGCAATCTTCCCAGCACTTTGCTCTAGCTGTTTGTCCTTACAAGACAACGCTGAGGCCAGTTGTCGGACTGAGTTTCTTTTGGTAAGCAGTTAATGCCTTTGGGTTCGAGGCTTCTAGCTGCCCAGTGGCTCGTAAACAGTTTAGCAACTAATAACTGGAGAACTAACATGTAGTAGTTGTGCTGCTGCATTTCTGAATCAAGTGCACGTCTTGGGAAAGGGATGCAATCCCTGAAACCAGGTTCTTCCTTAGGGTTGAGTAATGCAGTCAGAAAGTAGTTTGTAATTGATGTTGAAAGTGGCACATTTAAAAATTTTAAAGTTGAAGTGCAAAAAAAATTTTCTAGCAATTTTTGTAAGACTGTGTAGCATTTAAATTTCCTATACCTTCTGATGGGAATATTATATCCCTGTACAGTGATGCAAAATGCACTTATGTGTAACCAGTGGTGATTTGGTGCCTGTCTTAAAGGAAGGCCTTTGAGGACACGCCTGTCTGCCACAAATGCTTTAAAGTGTATCCTGAGCTAGTCCTAGGCCTCAGAAAGTACTGTATTTTTTATTTTTACCTGATTTGCAGTCACACACACTGCACTTTGGTGCTGACACTGGGTCCAGAGTGAGCATTCTCTTGGACTATTAGGTGTATATACTTTTGAATACATCACTGTTGGACAGATGTTTTAACAGTTTTTTCTGGTTTAAAAACCAAATTGTAAATGGAGTATGTACTTGTAGAGAGTGACAAGGTATTGTTTCCGTATGTGCTGTTTGAGCAGTATTTTAATCAACTTGTATTACAGATGTTACAGTTCTATGTTAGGAAGTCAGAAAAGAGCTTGTGTTTGTCTTTGTTCTGATGACGTGGAGTCGTTTTGTGGGGTCTTCCATGGCACCTTTACCCATTGCGCCATCCAGATGTTGAGGGCCAGTCTAAGCTGACACATCCTACCCGAGGACAAGCCTGTTCTCCACTTCATTTCTTCACTCCTCCCTCCCCATATAGCAGCTCTCCCAGGTTTAGATTACTGTTTTCGATGACAAATTAACCAAAAATGCCCCCACACGGTTTTTATTACTGTTACATACTATAACAGTACAGACCCTAATTTTATTATCTGTTGCTCCCCCAATCTGATTAAAAATGTTTAAAATTGTTTGAAATCCAAACATGGTAGTGCATGGGTAAATATTTTCTAGCCTGTTTAAGAGTTGACAGCCCATAGCATAGAAGTAATCAAGTAGCATCTGAGACTGTTGGAGGCACTCGGGTCACTGCCCAGGTCCTCTCTGGGCCCTGCATCCTCACTTCCCCAGCCTCACCTTGCTGTCCTCTGGCACTGTGCCGTCGGGGCTGTTAGTGGCACCTGTGTGAGGCCAAGTGTGCGTCCAGGGGAACAGCACAGGTTAATGCATCTCCCTAGGACTCATGAAGTCAGTTTAATTCATGCACGAACATGAGTTTATGTTTTATATGCTTTCTTAGAGATACCAAACCATCATGCATAATTCAGATAAATTATTCAGTTTTTGTGTTTAGAAAGCTAAGTATGAGTAGCTGGAAACAAAAATAAGCGTGTTTTCTCTCCTGTTAGAGTATGCAGTTACACATCTGTGGATAATTTCATGTTCCAGCGGGGCTTGGCATCTCCCATGGACTGATTCCCAGGAAGAAAAGGCCAAAGGGAAACCCGCGATTCCTTTCGAGTAGACGTGGGAAAGAGCCCATTGGAGGATATGGGGTCCTGTGAAATTCAGTTGTGTGTGTGGCTCCCTGTTAGCAGTCATGTTGACATAGTATTAGGAGGCTCCCCATCCACCCTTTACATGATGTAGGGACCAGTGTCTTGTGAGATTAACCTTGGGACACAGTGGGTTAGCCTGGAGAAAACGAGAGGCCCCACCTGGACCCAGGGAGAGGAGCCAGTGACACAGGGAGAGCAGTGCAGCCCTCCTTCCCTTCCCTTTGGAGGAGGTGGTGCCAGGAGCCTGCCCGCTCACCTCTGCTGAAGCATAAGTGGACTTTGCTTTTGGGGCTTATCTCTGATACATGCTGGAGCCCTGCCTCTCCACTGCTAGATGGAACCTGGAATCTCTCATCTACCTCTTAGTCGGTCAGTTTCTACGTGTGAGAAGCTAGCTTGTGGGCCAGTGTCCTTGTACATGCTGTAGCACTTAAAAAATAATTCCAGGGTTCCCTGGAAAACCAGTCCCAGGGTTCCTATGATCTGTAGTTTCTACCTGGATTATAACTGGTATTGGGTACCTGAATTTTGATTGGTTAGCCTTAATTATAGTCTGGCGTGATCATGTAGAATCTTTTCTGGTGATCAGATCATAGAGTTCTATCAAGGCATCCATGTCAGTGGTGCTATGCTGGTTACAGCTTGAGATTTTGAAATAAAAAATTTGTCATATTCATGCCTCTAAATATGTTATTTTTCTTTCGGTTATTAAGGTTGAAACAAAAGAGGGTAATATCTTTTTGCCAGCCCTTCTTTGACTAGTACTTTGTTTTAAACCAAACCTAGTAAGTTAACTGGTCATTCCCCTCAAATCATTCCCTTCTGTCTTCCCCCGCCTTCCTTTTCTGTCTTTGAGCTATGCACATGCATGAGATTTTGCTTTCAGTCTACCCAGTTGCTCTCCGAGGGCCTGCCTAATCTTGTGCTGCTCCCTGGACCTGCCTCTCAAGTTGGAAACTCCATCTGCCAGTTCTGGAAGCTGATTCCTTGAGCACAGAGCAGGGCTTTGGCAATGGCAGTGCTGTGGCCTGACCTTGGAGAGGAGGGGGTAAGGTGGTGATTTAAAAAAAAAACCATCCACCTGGGGGCAGGGAGGGGCTGGGGGGACAGGATGGGCAAAGGGAACCATGTGTAGGTGCTGAAACTGATTTTAAAATTAAATCCACCTACCGCTAATTGTTCTTGACCAAAATAAGAGTGTTAAACGTCCTTACCTAGTTCTCATTTCTTCCAGTTAACTCCTTTTCTGGAAGGGCTCTTTAATTTTCCTGATGGTCTAGGTATCAGATTCAAGTGCCGTGGTCACAACTGGGTTCTGCTTGTCCCGTCCTTGGTGAGGGACAAGTGAAGGAATCTGGGCAGAGATGATGAGGCGTAAGGTGGTT
Organism: Chlorocebus sabaeus; assembly: GCF_047675955.1. Classification (NCBI taxonomy): domain Eukaryota; kingdom Metazoa; phylum Chordata; class Mammalia; order Primates; family Cercopithecidae; genus Chlorocebus; species Chlorocebus sabaeus. The sequence continues at coordinate 66,147,709 of NC_132915.1, read as the reverse complement.
TGGACAGGTTCCAATAAGGAAAATGCCCAGGGCTGAGGGCTGGGGTGGGAAGCAGAGCCAGGCAGATCATTGGATGCTGTGACTTTCAAACAGATGCTCTTTGTATTTTAAAAGTTTTTTTAGAAACAGGTCCTTGCTACATTGCCCAGGCTAAGTGTAGTGGCGATTTAAAGAGTGATCATAGCACACTGCAGCCTTGAACTGGCCTCAAGATCCTTCCCACTCAGCCTGCTGAGTTGCTGGGACTATAGAGGTGCATCACCATGCCCAGCCATACACACTTGTTAGCTTCCCCATTTACAGGCCAAGACGGTCTCTCAGAGAATTATTTAATAATAGAATTACACACTTTTGGCTCAAGTGTGTCCAGCCACCAATGTGACAAGTACACCTATCAGAATCACTCTTTCGTCGGAGAATCAGACTTTCCCTTGGCTCTGCCTGTGGATCCAAATCAAGCCTGGGTACGTCTGACAGAATACCAGGGTACGGTTTGCCTCTTGGCCCTCCATCTCTACTGTTTGGCTACAGCATGAGTTCACTGGGCATCGGCTCCCCTCTCAGGCCAGCCAACAGGTTGTTAGCTGCCAACATGGACATGGTGTTGCGGGTTCTGTGGGTGGCACTGCCAATGTGGGGCAGGATCACTGGAAAGGAGAGAGAGAGGAAGATAAGGGTGGTTCAGCAGCCTTCAGCTGGGCTGTTTTCATGGCTTGGGTTTGCCAGTAAGAATAGAGACTACCTCATGGTTCCATGCCTTGCCTTTTCTCCCTTGGTCACTAAGCATGACACTCCCCCAGAGCTAAGGTTCAGACTAATAGAGTGAAGGGCCTCCAGGCTACTAAAACCCAGTCACAATGTGATGAAATACTTGTATTCTAGGGCTAGGTGCAGTGGCTCATGCCTGTAATTCCAGCACTTTGGGAAGCCAAGGCAGGCAGATCACTTGAGCTCAGGAGTTCGAGACCAGCCTGGGCAACATGGCGAAGCCCCATTTCTACAAAAAATAAAAATATTTAGCCAGGTGTAGTGGCCCACACCTATAGACCCAGCTACTTGGGAGGCTGAGGCAGGAGGATTGTTTGAGCCTTGGAAGCAAAAGTTGCAGTAAGCTGAGATCGTACCATTGCACTCTAGCCTAGATGACAGAGGGAGACTCTCGCAAAACAAAAAAGGGTGAACCTGGGTGCCAATTTATGCACCTGTACCATGTGCACCTGAAAATGATGCCACATGACCTACTGATCTACAGAAATAACTCCAAAATGAAATGCTGAACAGCACAGTTATCTCTGTGCCACCCCAGAGCAAGTGAAGTTACTTGCCTCCAAAGAACTGTCAGCCGGGTGCAGTGGCATATTCCTGTAGTCCCAGCTACTCCAGAGGCTGAGGTGCAAGGGTCACTTGAGCCCAAGAGTTTGAGGCCAGCCTGGGCCACACAGCGATACATCATCTTTACCAAATAAACCCCACAAAACTGCTTTTGGGTTTTTTCCAGGTAGAAATCATGTTTCCTTTTAATTGAGTACATTTTCTTCTTTAAATTCATCATCATTGTAATGGGGTCTTTGTTGCCCAGGCGAGTCTTGAACTCCTGGCCTCAAGTGATTCTGTCTCGGCCTCCCAAAGGCCTGGGATTACAGGTGTGAGCCACCGCGCCCAGCCATAATTGAGTACTTAATTCACAGTTTCCTCTCCTCTCTGGTAATTAGATCCCCACCCCTCAAGAACATTGCATCTGATCAAACTGAGAGCCAGCATGAACATGGACCCCAAACCAGAGCTTTCAGAATAACAAAGAATAGCAAAAACCAGCCTTTCCCTACACTTAGGAAGGAACCGTGAATGACACGGTCCAAATTTTCACCATCCAAATAGAAAACTGGGAGCTCAATGCCAACATGGAAACCAAAATATGTCAGGAATATAGTAACCCTATACATACTCAAGGTCAGGATGGGTTTGGAGAAATTTGCATCTGACCATTTGGCCTCTTCTAGTAGAGAATTTTTGAGACAGAGTCTTGCTTTGTTGCCCAGGCTGGAGTGTCATGGCACAATCAGCTTACTACGGCCTCAACCTCCTAGGCTCAAGCGATCCTCCCACCTCAGCCTCCTGAGCAGCTAGAACTAGAGGTGCATACCACCACACATGGCTAATTTTTAATTTTTTATAGGGATGGGGTCTCACTATGTTGCCCAGGCTAGATTCGAACTGTTGGTCTCAAGTGATCCTCCTGCCTTGGCCTCCTAAAGTGCTGGGATTACAGGCATGAGCCATCCTAACCAGCCCCATCCCAACATTTTAGACATACAATGAATCAGAATAAATCTGCTCACTCATAAGAAACATTCCCGGATAATGGTTTTTGGTTGCTGAGATTGAGTAGCACATTATTTCAAAGTGGCAAAATTAAGGGCCATCTAGGAGAATTCAAAAGTGGTGGCTACATTTGCCGACAGGTTTACACAGGACACATATAAACAACCCCCATTTTTTTCAGTGTATATGTCAAGAGGCCAAGCCCCTGATCATCAAAATACGTTATTTTGTACATTACAGTTTACAGGACAACAGAGGAAAAAACACTGTTGGGGTGACTAAATGGCATTTTGTGAAAGGTCCGTGTCACTCTGAAGGGGTGGAAGGTCTGGAGTCCTATGGCCTTCATTAACTTGACCCCTCCTCTTTGGTTGCAGTGGCCTCAGTGGGAGCTGCTGCTTCTACATGTTCTGCGGGCTTTTCCTCTACCTCTTCCTCACCTTCTTGGGGACAAAGATCTGGGTATTTCTGCGTGCATTCCTGCATGGCCCCACAACTGGTCTACACAGCCTGACCCCTTGACATTCTCCATACTATAGTGGGAGCAGGAAAAGTCCAGTTTGAATTGTTTCCCACAGGGGCCACTGGCCGTTCCCCCAAGGCACAGGCAGTTCCAGTTAATGTCTCCATTTAGCAGCCTCAATCCGTGCTCCCCTCATAGGGATCACTGGGGTCATCAGCTGCGTTGCTTGGAGCTGCATGGTCTTTTTTCATCACAAATATGATTGGATCCTTCCCTTCCTGCCGGCAGTAGGACATGGCTGCAGCCCAGTGCTTAGATTTTGCAGAAACAGCAGCGGCGACTGCAGCTTCATGCCCTGACCGCCCTCTCCTCAGACCAAGAACTGTCTTTTGAAGCAGTCCGGGGGCCCTGAGCTGAATTCCAGGACCTGGGGTAGGGGTGGGAGGGCAGTTTTCCTGGCTGTGAGCGACAGCCCTGACATCACACCCAGTGCTCCTTGCAGGCTGGGGTGGGGGGAGGGACGGGAGAGTTTCCAAGGGCTGCGATAATGGGAGCATTCACTGGGGAAAGCAGCTAAAGACCTTTTGTTTAAGTGTCCATTCCAGAATGCAAATTAAAGACAGAGACTGGCACAGACAACCTAAGGCCCTGATCACTCTGTTAGTCTGGAGGCATAAACTCCACCAGCTACCTGAGCAGATCTTAATATAAAGAATCATTATGCATAAAGTTATTGTCACTAACTGAACAGGTGACAAAAATCCAAACCACAAAGTGTGGTCCCAGGACTAGCAGCCTGAGTGGCATCTGGGAGCAGTGAGGAGCACCCTCTCAGACCCCACCCCAGACCTGCTGAAATAGAAACCCTCAGGATGGGGCTAGCAACCTGTGTGTGATCAGTCACTCCGCCAGGAGATTCTGACGAACACAAAAGTATGAGAATTGGCCAGGAGCTGCCGGGCGCTCATGCCTGTAATCCCAGCACTTCGGGAGGCCAAGGCAGGTGAATCAGCTGAGGTCAGGAGTTTGAGACCAGCCTGGCCAACATGGACAAACCCCATCTCTAATACAAAAATTAGCTGGGCCTGGTGGTGCACGCCTGTAATCCCAGCTACTCGGGAAGCTGAGGTAGGAGAATTGCTTGAACCCAGGAGGCGGGGGTTGCAGTGAGTTCAGATTGTACCACTGTACTCCAGCCTGGGCGACAGAGCGAGACACTGTCTCAAAATTATATGAGAACCATTGCACTATGGTAGCACAGAGGTAGCAACTACTGGAGGCACTTCTAGTGCTGCAACTCAGACTTCTGTGGCAGGGGCACTGACTGGCTGTTGCTTTTATCTCTGAGTGGGGCTCAGTGCGACTGGTTCACCAAGTGTTGGAAAAACTGCAAATTGGATTCCCCAGCCACTATGGGGAGCAAACTGGTACTGTGAGGTTAAGAAGTGCTGCTGCCACTCCCCCAAAGACAGGAGGGGAGGGCAGGAGGAAGCAGGCCCTTCCACACCCACACTGTGAGGGCCTGCCAGTGCAGCTGGCACAGCAGAAATGGGGTGTGCAGAGGCCTGGCCCCAGCCCCACAAAGCAGAAGAGAGAAGGGGGCTTTGTTGTGAAACAACAGCTTGAAAAACTGGCCGAGTTATAAATATTGGCATTGTCATTACACTTTTAATTTTTCACACCTAAACTGGTAATAGCAATTTAGAGTAACAGGTTTTACACATGAGTCACTGTGGTGTAACACATGTAGACATGTAGTCAGCCCACTTTGTTGTTTTTGAAATGGAGTCTACTCTGTCACCCAGGCTGGAGTGCAGTGGCACAATCTCGGCTCACTGCAACCTCCACCTCCCAGGTTCAAGCGATTCTTCTGCCTCAGCCTCCCAAACAGCTGGGACTACAGGCACACACCACCATACCCGGCTAATTTTTGTATTTTTAGTAGAGATGGGGTTTCACCATATTGGCCAGGCTGGTCTCAAACTCCAGACCTCGTGATCTGCCCACTTCAGCCTCCCAAAGTGCTGGGATTACAGGTGTGAGCCACCACACCCGACCCACTCTTTTTTTTTTTTCCTAAAACAAATCCTCTCACACCTACACTCTGTTCCTTTAGGGACAGAGACCCAGAAGAACATGCTCAAGAGGACTGCTCCTGTCATACACCCATGTCACTAACAGTGTAAACATTTACAGTTCCTGGTGTGTCCCTTTGGGTTCAGCACTTGCTCACACTAGCTGCACACCCGGCCCCTCAGGACCCCCTCGAAAACACTGGTCCTGCAGGGCAGCAGGGAGTTTGCATCAGAAAATGCGGTTCTTACCACAGTTCTTCAGGGTCAGGAGAGGGTGGTTTGTAGGCAGTGGTTCTGGGGTCGTCACATCCAGTCCAGCAGCTGCAATCTGACCACTGGCCAAGGCCTGGTACAGGTCGTCCTGGTTTACAACGTCGCCCCTGGGAATGACAGTGGTGACATGGGTACGATGAAGATCTCTCCGCCCAGGCCACCTTTGAGGCAGAACAACCTACAGAATGAATTTTTCCACTCACCTGGCACTTGGCACTGACTTTTAAAGCACTAAGTCTTAGGTATACTTACAGTATGTCTGTCAGTCTTACATACTCAGAGAACTCCAGCCCTGCCTCCTCCTAGCTGTGTGACCTTGGGCAAGTTTCTCCAATTCTCTGTGCCTCAAATTATCTGCTCTGTGACATAAGGAGAATACCACCTAACTCCCAGGCATGTTGGGAGGATTAAAGCTTTCTTACATGCTCTACTGCATGAACAGGGCCCAGAAGGGCATCTGTTAGGCCCCATCCAAGTGTTTCTGATCTGGTTGGCCCCCAGACCCCACTGAGAAGCACCACAGTGTGCTATCAGGCACCTGCCTAAACCAGAGTAGAGGAATGAGCACACCCCTAACCACATCCATCAAAGGCAGCGGCCACTGAAGTCAAGAACTGATCTTCTAGAGACTGTATATTGTGCACTAAGTAATACAAGGTCCTGGGCTGTCCTGGGTACACACAGGCACCCGGTACACGGCAGCTATGACTGGTGCCAGCCAGCAGTGCGAGTCCTGTGGTCCTGCATGTTTCACTCTTCCATTCCCGGGTTACCTGTTTTGTAGCTAAACATTGGTAATTACAGGTACCTTTGGGGTGGATAAGTCCTCAGGGTGACCTCACCCAATCCCCCTTCCCCTAAACTTACGTAAACAGGCTCAAGGGGGACCAACTAGGAAGGGCATGGAGTGGCAGAGAAGGAAGGTCTGACCCCCACACGTGCTCAGTGGCCTGACGGCAGCCCTAGGGACAGTGTGAGGAACTACAACCACGTGAGTTTTAGGGTCTGTCTGCCCAGGGGGTAAGATTCAAAATATCACTGAACCACAGCCAGCCAAAGCCAGGCTCAGCAGTGTGGGAGGTGGCCTCCAGAGGGCCCTTCAGATCCTGAAGTCCGGCCCTTTGTGGTTGAGGACAATGGGCCTGCCAAGGCTCCCTGGGAACACTCCCCGAAGCCACCCTGCTGTGTGCCAGGCCCTGTCAGGCAGGGGCCACTGCTGAGAAGCAGGCAGGCTAGGCCAACTCCAACGGTGCGGAGCTCTCGTGTATTCCCATGAATTTCTGAGTTGGTTGTTTGGTTTATGGAAACCGGCAAGCTCAGCCTGGGGTCTCATCAACCACCCACGGGGAAGAAAATCTCCAGATGGCAGCAGTGGGGACGGCTCCTGTCCAGGATTGCTGGGTAAGGTGGCCCTAGGATACCTGCTGATGTTGACGAACACAGCTGTTTCCTTCATCTTCTGGAAGAAGTCCTTGTTGCAGAGTCCCTTGGTTGCAGGCGTTAAGGAGCAGGCCACGATGATGAAATCAGACTGGGCAGCCAGCTCAGGGGTAGACACTGAGGGAGGGCAGGACTCCATCAGGCACTGAGTCCCAGGCTGGGGACAACCAGATGGTGGGAAACCAGCCCCTTGCTCCCGACTCCCATAACAGAGACTCCCAAGATGCTTCCTGAAGGCCGAGTCTCTACCTGGACAACTCTCATGAGTGTACAAAGTCAAATCACACACAGTGGGACCTGGACCACTCTGGCTTTAATCACCTTCAGGGCCCAAAGTGTCCAGGGGCGTGGGGAATGCTTGAGATCCAGCCTGCCTTCTGCTCACCAGGCTGTGGACCCGCCAGGGGCTGGATCCGCCCGGACTAAAGCACACAGGGGCTAGGGTAGTGCTTGCCAGTTGATGAAGGAAAAGCGAGTGCAAGTGCCCAGCCCTTCCTCACACCCATCACCATCCCCACTGCTCCGCCCACAATGTGGATGGCAACACAGGACGCTGAAAGACGGGGTCCCTGGACTGCTCTGCTGGCACGGAGAGGACCTGGGTAAGTCCCTGTGCCCCTTGAGTGGGCCTGTGTCCAGGGGCAGGCAGATTAAACATCTACCAGACACAGCAGCCCCTGGACATGACTGGAGCTCCTGCCCTCGGCCTGAAAATGCCACCATTGAGAGAAAATACTGCCTCTCAACTGGGCACAGATAGGCTCCTGTGGAAATCAAGCTTCACTTACCAAACTCTGCCTGGAATTCCGCTGCTTCCTCAGGCCTGGGCTGGCGCCCTGTGTATAGAAATCTCTGGACACCAAATGGTTTTAGACGCCGAGCAATGGCCTGGCCTAGAGCAAGGAGAGTCCGCGTCTCGTTCCCAGTCCCGCAGAGGGCAGGGGCGCCACCCAGCAGCTCCGGGACAGCGGCCCTCAGGGCAGACCCTTTCATCAGCACAGCCCCAGAGCTGCCTGCTCCTGTCTCCCCCAAAGTGGGTGGGGGGCTGGCTGCCCCACCGTAACCAGCCCCCAGCCAGCCCGCACTGCCCCAGGGATCTGGAGACAGCACCTCAGCTCCCCTGAGGCTGTCACTGGCTGATGCTGTCCTCACATGGTCCAAGCCATCTGGAAAGCCACTCAGGTTTTTCCTAACCTCTGAGAACTGGAGAGAGTTTTCATAAAGGAGACGCCTCGTCAAGCCGTCCCCTCCTTCATCCTGGACCCTCTGCTTCTGTGAATGCAGTCTCAGACTCCATTTGACTTTTGGTGGCACTGCCAAACTGCCAGCTCACCCCAGACCGACACTTTTCACGTACGCTGCTGCTGAGGCAGATTTGTGCAGTTGGATTTTCAGGCTCAGAACGTGCCTCAAAGCTGTTGGGTTCCTCCAAGCAACTCTCTAGTGAGAGGCAGGGCTGTTCACTGGTTAGACAGTTTCTCCACACTCTCCACCCTCACCTGCACCCCTGCACCAGGCAGGATGACAGAGAATCCCAATAGATAGCTGCTTGGCTAGGCCCAAGCCCTTCTGCCAGGCTTCTCCAAATAACGGCCACTGGAAGAAAAGTGGCTCTGCCTCATCTGCAGAACTGCAGATCAACTCTGCCCACTGAGCCCTCTGGCCCGAGTTAGGGCTTCGTGAGTCACAAACCTTCCAGAACCAAAGCTGGAGTAGGTGTCGGGGGAATGGGCTCTCTCACAGTAACCACTCCTAAGGGCCCCAACACAGCATTTGTAGTCTTCATCTGTTCTTTATGGAGCTGGAATCATGAAGCCTCCTGACCCTCAGGCAGCTTGCTTTTATCACTAGTGAGTTCTTAAGGAACTCATGCTTTGGTTTATTTATGTATTTGCCTGTGTTTTACAAAACTGTAACCCTCACTAGAGATACCTCTACTGCAGGCAAAGTGCCCTGACAGCATGTGGGTCTTCTCAGCCTTCAGACACTTGGTGCCAGGGATGCAAACCACAGCTGTGAGAGCCGGGGCGGGCAAGTGGGCAGGTGGGGGCCTCACCTATGCGCCCCAGCCCGACGATGCCGACAGTGCTCTGCGTGAGTCCATAGCCACACAGCCAGAGGGGCTTCCACGAGGTCCAGCCACCACTAGGGGAGAGAGAGTGGCAAGTGAGAAGCCCAGCCTTGGGCCAAGATGAGGGGCCACTGAGAACCCAGCACCTCTGACTGTGGTCCAAGGTACAAACCCATCCTCCAGGTCAGGGACTGAGAGTGGGATGAGGCGCCGCCCCTCAGCGCTGCAGACGAGCAGCAGCAACGACTCCTCCTTTAAAGCCACTAGGGACACAGAACTTGAGGGTGGGAAGGGGCCTTACTGGCTCTCATCCTATTTTGCAGATGGGAAAACCAACCAGACAGGGTGACCTACCTGAGGTCACACAACCGGAGAGAGATGAGAGCAACAGGCTGCAAACTCAGGATTTACGATTCCAAAACAAGTTTTCTTGGCACTTTAGGGCAGCAACAAAGAGTACAGCCACAGGGCCCATGCTGCTGCCCTGGGCAAGAGACGGAGCCTGCCCTGAGCCACCTCCCGTAGACATGCTAACTCCCCAGACAGGACAGTGAGCAGGACTCAGCACTGTCTACTCTGCTCCACGCCCCGTGCCGGGGCCCACGCTGCTGGTCACACACTGACAGCCCGCGTTTGCACACCTTCCACCATGACTCAGGCCAGTCCCTCCATCTGCACATGGAATGCTTCCCCCAGCTTTTTTTTTTTTTGAGAAAGGGTCTTGCTCTGTCGTCCAGGTTGGAGTACAGTGATATGATCCCAGTTCACTGCAGCCTCTGCCTCCCGGGTTCAAGCAACCCTCCCTCCTCAGCCTCCCAAGTGAGTAGTTGGGACTACAGCGTGTAACACCACACCTGCCTAATTTTTGTATTTTTCGTAGAGACAGGGTTTTGCCATGTTGCCCAGGCTGTTCTCTAACTCTTGAGGCTCAAGCAATCTGCCCGCCTCGGCCTCCCAAAGTGCTGGGATTACAGGTGTGAGCCACCGTACCCGGCCCACTCTAACTCTTGATATACAGGCCGAAGTCCCTGATCTGAAACCTTCAGGCTAGATTTTAAAATTGTTTGGCCTTTAAAATGGCAGCATGGCGCAGGTGGTAGACTCCACACATCACCTTCTGCAGCGTCTGGGCAGCACCCTGTTTTAAACAGTGTTACGTCTGCAGCAAAACTTAGCAAAGTCACATTAAGTGGGAGAAATAAAAGCCTTAAAAGCCTTAAATAGTCTCCTGTTAGTATGAAAGAACTTTCAGCTGTCCGACGTTTTTAGATTTTTGGCACCTAAGGGACCGTGGACCTGCAGCTTTCAGGACTCAAGCTGACGCCCACCTGCTACTTATTCTGTGAAGCGCTCCCTGATCCACGCTCTCCCGGCTATCTCTCACCCACCAGCAGAACTTGTTTGTCCTCCCTCATCCTCTTCTCTCACCACTTCCCTTCCTGCCTTTATTGCAGCTCTGCCTCGTGCTTTAATTATTTTAGCTGAGTCCTCACTCAATGGGGCACACCTGGGGTCAGGGACTATGCGTGGGCCAGACTGGCACCGGTGATCAGGATCCAGTGCTGAGCAGAGCCAATGTTCCTGCCAGGCGTTCACTTATTTATTTTTTTATTTTTTGAGACGGAGTCTCACACTGTCAGCCAGGCTGGAGTGCAATGGCGTGATCTCAGCTCACTGCAACCTCTGTCTCCTGGGTTCACATGATTCTCCTGCCTCACCCTGCCAAGTAGCTGGGATTACAGGGGCCCGCCACCACACCCAGCTAAATTTTTTTTGTATTTTTACTAGAGACAGGGTTTCACTGTGTTGGCCAGACTGGTCTCGAACTCCTAACCTCATGATCCGCCCACCTCAACCTCCCAAAGTGCTAGAATTACAAGCGTGAGCCACCGCGCCTGGCCTGCATTCACTTACTTCTTCACTTCTTCGATGGCCTCCGGCAACCGGCGGCAGGTGGTAAGTAGCAGGGAAACTGCAAGTTCGGCGGTGGTATCTGTCAGGACATCTGGGGTGTAGCCAACTCGGATCCCACTACGAATCAAACATGTGGTGTTAACATCAGCCTCAACCACCTTTACTGATGTCCACTGCTGTGACCTTTCCATGGAGTTACTTTGTTCCCTCTTTGATCTGCCTGCCAGGAAGCTCAGAACTATAAATGAGCACTCAAAAACGGTCAGTCCTCATTCCTATTTAGATTATCTCCCACTTTGGAAGGATATGAAGATGGAAGATTAGGGTTCAAGGGCTGAAGAAGTAACTTAACCTTTCTGAATTTCCTCATCTGAAAGAGAAAGAATAATACCTGCCTTCGGTACTTCAAGGTATTGTTGTGGGGATCAAAAAAGATAATGAATGTGAAAAGGTGCCACCTACACAGAAGTTACCCACTGTTTCTGACCGCTGGGGTTTATTGTAACTGACCTGTGCACATGTGGACAGATTCTATCATCAGCCACCTCACACTCTCCCTGAATGGCCGAGGGATATGAAGTAAAAACAAATCAACAGCTCCTCTTTCTTTCTCTCATACCCACCCCTCTTGCTAGGCCCCCTCCAGATCCCAAGCTGCAGTTACCGCTTCTTGATTTCATCCAAAGCCAAGTGGTCGACGCCCACGGACAGGGTGCTAATGACTTTGAGATTGGCCCCTGTTGTGCAGAAAGTGCTTTGTTAGTATCTTTCCTCGAGGAACTCAAAGCCACAGCACTGGGGACTATCATGGGGACACCGCTTATTATTGTTTTCTTAGAATAAGAGGCTGACATCTCTGTTCTTCACTTAAAACTCTGAATAATCCCCTTTGACAGCCTCAGACACTGCATCTCAGGGAGGTGAAGTGGCCTGGCTCAGTCACAGGCAGAGCTGGGTTCACCTCAGGGCCTCTGCCACCAAGGCCCCGCTCTTACCCACTGGGCTGTCCACCCAGTGAGGCCTTGGGTCTCCTTCAGCCATGCTGGGGCCTCCCCCGTGGACACCTCTGAGAGTGCCAAGGTGGTGGCTGGGACGCGACCCTCTCTACCCTCTCCAAGCAGGACACAAGAAAGCTTCCAGGCCAAGGCCAGGGCACGGGGTGGCTCAGCACTGACTCACAAGGGTCCCTTCCCATCTGGCAGCCCAAGTCTGAACCTTTTCTCAAAACTGTCACAACAGCCTGGCAGGGGGAGGCTGATCCTTCCACGGGCTGAGAGCCATGGCTGTGGCTGCGGGAAGACATCCCGCTGGAGCTTGGCGCTGAGCTGGGTCCTCCCTCACACTACGCACAGGCCCAGAATGGCCAGGGTCTTGCTGGAGGTCACAGAGCAAGGTTGTGGCAGGGCTGGAGAACCCAGGGCCTTGGATGCTCTTCCCCACACCCACAGTCTCCACACCACGGTCTTTGCCTTCCCAGGGCCCCCCTGCCAAGGGGTTCACAGCAGGAGGGAGGGGCAGTGCCTGTGCCAGAGCAAGCTATCTGCCCACTTAGGCCTGGTATCGCAGGAAACGCCCTCAGAACCCAGACAGCACTGCAGAGCAGCCCAGGAGCCAGCGGCGCAGGCTGAGGGGCCCACAGGGCCAAGCCACCCTCGAGTCCCCTGCCCACCCAGCGCGCACCTGCGGCATCCAGGATCCTCTTGTCCACACGGTCGGAGAGGAGGCAGAGCAGGCCGTGGGCCCCCGCCACACCTCGCTCCAGCTCCTCGACGGGGATGGGCTCATCCGAGTCCCACTGCTCCACCTCACAGCTGCGGGGAAAGGGAGGCCCTCAGGAGAAGCAGGAGCCGCACACCTGTCCCTGCCTCTCCCAGCTGGGAACCCTGGCCTCTGATGGCCCTGGCCTCGGGCTGCCCGGGGCTGGCTGAGGGGAGGCAGGGTCAGGCAGGGGTGGCCTCAGAACTGTCCCGAGAGAACAGGTGACAGGTGAAGGGCTGAAGGGCCCCCGAGCAGCGCCTGAGCTGCAAGGGGAAGGCATGGGGACAGCTCTCAGGTCAGCACAGAAAAGAGCTTTCCCACACTCGCAAGGGCTGGGCAGCCAAGCGGGCAGCCAACTGCAGGGAAGGTCCGTGAAGGGCAGGGTGTGCCTCAGGTGGGGGGCCTGGATTCAATGGCCTGTTGCATCTCTTCCTGTCCGTGGAGTCCATGAAATAGAAAACTCTCATAGTTGGACTGGGCCAGGACAGATAAGGTCAAGGCCACCCAACGCTTCCACGGCAGCTCACGGGAACCGGTATTTGACCCAGTGGTGCACCATGCCTCCTGGCCCTTGCCATGGAATTCAGCACAGCCAGCACGTGTGGAGCCTCTATGTGGCAGGACACAGGATAGCTACTCACACCTCCTGACCGAGCCCGGGCCACGGACCACTTCATCCACCTCCCCATGAGCAGGATACAGTGTCAGCTACTGTTACCACGAGCGCGGCTGCTGCCTTCCGCCTTCTCCTGCTCTACAAAGTGGGTCCTTGGCAAAGGTTTTGTTGCAGTGAACAAAATGTGAAAATCTCATCTGCCCCCCTAGAACTGGCTGCTGAGGCGGGGTTGCATCCTCTTCCTATCTAACATTGGAAACACAAATCTGATCAAATGCAGTGATCAGACAGCAGTCAGATGCAGAACTCCCAGGAGTTCCTCCACCTGGGAGCTGCGTGGCTTTGGGAAGGAACTTAACCCTAAGTCCAGCCTCCAGTTTTTAATCAGTTTTTAACAGTGCTGTCGGGATTAAAAGTTTATGTATATGAAGCACCTGGTAAGGCTGGCCCACAAAAAGGGTTCCATTTAGCAAGGGTGGGCCAGGTGCAGTGATTCATGCCTGTAATCCCAGAACTTTGGGAGGCTGAGGTGGAAGGATCCCTTCGTACAGGAGTTGAAAACCAGCCAGGGCAACACAGTGAGACCCTCGTCTCTGCAGAAAATAAAAAATTAGCCAGGCATGGTGGCGCATGCCTGTAGTAGTCCCAGCTACTTGGAAGGCTGAGGTAGAAGTTATTGCTTGAGTCCAGGAGGCTGAGGCTGCAGTGAGGTATAATTGCGCCACTGCACTCTAGCCTGGATGATAATGAGACCCTGTCTTAAAAATAAATAAATTAATTAAAAGGGTCCCCAGGCCGGTCATGGTAACTCACACTGTAATTACAACACTTTGGGAAGCTGAGGCAGGAGCATCGATTGAGCCCAGGAATTTGAGACCAGCCGGAGCAACAGAGACCCCCATCTCTACAAAAAATCAGAAAATTAGCCGGTGGTGATTGTCTGCACCTGTAGTCCCAGCTACACGGGAGGCTCAGGCGGGAGAACTAATTGGGCCCAAGAAGTCGAGGCTGCAGTGAGCCACGAGCGATCGAGCCATTGCACTCCAGCCTGTGCAGCAGAGTGAGACTGTCTCAAAAAAATAAATAAATAAAGATAAGTAAACATAAAGAAAAAGAGTCATCAAAGGCCCCTGCCAAACGTCCGAGGGGCCAGGTCAGTGACCGCCACATCCCCGAGCCCACGTGCCCTGTGGGAGCGTGGAGAATTAGCCTGGACCTTGCCTCAGAGGCAATCTCCCCTCTCCAAAGCCGGAACTGCAGGTCCCAGCTTCGTCTTAAGAGTCCTGGAGAGAACTGGGCCCCAGAGAACTTTCTCCGAGCCTCCCCAAAACTCCAAGCCCGCCCCAGTCAGCCACAAGGCCCAAACGCCCCGCCCGGCTCTCCGGTCCCCGGGACCGCCCCGCCCCTCCCCCACGGGGCGCGGGGCTCTTACTCTGCCGCCCGGGCGAGCGCGGCCCTGCCCTCGGGCGGTATCCTGCGGGTGACGAACACCTTCATGAGTAGCACCGGTCTCATCCGCCCTGCAGCCGCCGACTCACACCTGGCAGGACGGAATCTGACCCTGGAATGGACCTGGACCGGGGCGGGGCCAGGCTGGACTGGGCGGGAGAAACGCCGCGCGACGTGCGCAGGGGGGTGTGGCTTCGCCTGCGGGAGTGCGCGGTTGCGGCTGGGCTGTGACTGCGCGTGCTCGGGGGCTGACAGTCACAGTGACCCTACACAGTGTCCTTGTGTGTGTGTGGGGGGGGGCGGCAGGGGGTGTGTGCCTCGTGCCACTGGGGAATCAGGGCCCCGGGGGAGAGGGGCAGTATCTTCTCCAAGACTTCATGGGACCCCTGGTTTCTGTACACGCTCAGGGACCTGTTTCCACAGGCTCAGGCCTTAAGAGACTGAAAGCCCCTACTTTTTCTGTGTCTTGGGTTGGCCCAGGGTAGAAACCCAGGTTCCAGGCTGTGAGGAAGTCCAGGACACACAGAGAGGTCATGTGTAGGTGTTCAGGCCGACAGCACAGCCGGGGGCCCAGCTGACAGCCAGCTCAATGACCAGAGATGTGAGTGAGGAAGCCTTCGGATGACTCCAGGCCAACTCCTATGTGACTACAGCTACAACCGCACAAAAGAGCCTTTAGGATAATCACTGGCTGAGCCCAGAGCCCAGTCAACCCCGGAACCATAAAAGATGATAATGCACTGACTGCTGTTGCTCTCAGCCGTTCAATTTTGGAGTAATTCTTTATGCAGCAATAGATAACTGATACACTATGTGTGCGAAACCCAGAAGCCGTAAGAATACAACTAATTCTCCATTAAAAAATTAACTGTACCATCCTGAATGCATCTGATCTTGGAAACTAAGCCTGGTTAGGGCTTGTATGGGAGACTGGAAATACCAGGTGCTACAGGCTTATGTTTATCTAAAAAAAAAGTAATAATAACAAAATCATAAGACAACAAACCGGGAAAAATACCATATATTTGCAACTCATTTTATAGACAAGGGGTTAATTTCCTTATTGCATAAATAGTTCCTAAGCAAAGATGCCCAGCTTATCTGAATATGCAAAGGATACCAATGGACAGTTTACAGAAAAGGAAATGGCTTTTAAATGTATAGCCGGGCGCGATGGCTCATGCCTGTAATGCCAACACTTTGGGAGGCCGAGGCAGGCAGATCACTTGAGGTCAGGAGTTTGAGACCAGCCTGGCGAACATGGTGAAACTCTGTCTCTACTGAAAATACAAAAATTAGGCGGGTGTGGTGGTACATGCCTGTAATTCCAGCTACTCAGGAGGCTGAGGCAGGAAAATTGTTCGAATCCAGGAGATGGAGGTTGCAGTGAACTGAGATCCCACCACTGCACACTCCAGCCTGGGTGACAGAGCGAGACTCTATCTAAAAAAAAAAAAAAAGGCCGGGCGCGGTGGCTCAAGCCTGTAATCCCAGCACTTTGGGAGGCCGAGACGGGCGGATCACGAGGTCAGGAGATCGAGACCATCCTGGCGAACACGGTGAAACCCCGTCTCTACTAAAAAGACAAAAAACTAGCCGGGGGAGGTGGCGGGCGCCTGTAGTCCCAGCTACTCCGGAGGCTGAGGCAGGAGAATGGCGTGAACCCGGGAGGCGGAGCTTGCAGTGAGCTGAGATCCGGCCACTGCACTCCAGCCCGGGCGACAGAGCGAGACTCCGTCTCAAAAAAAAAAAAAAAAAAAAAAAAAAGATGAAAAGTGCTCAACTTGACTCAAAAAAGAACTGCATATTAAAATTACAGCAAGATACCAATGTAAAAAATAGTACATTGGGGAAACAGGTGCTTTCATACGTTGCTGGTAGGAGTATAAATCAAGCAACTTCAATAAAAAACATTTGGCAGCAGCTATCAAAATTTAGATTGCACATCTTTTTTGACCCAGAAATTTTGCTTTTAGGAATTTACCTTACAGACGTATTCACACATGTGCAAAATGCTGTCTGCCAAAGGCTCTTCATTGTGGCATTGCTGGAATAGTAAAATACGGGAAACAACCTAAAGGTCCATTCATAGGGGACTGTTCATTACAATGCTTCATTCCTGCAGTGAAATATTCTGCATCAATCAAAAGAGTGAGGCAGCCCTGTGCGTACCAGTGTGGAATGATCTCCAAGATGTACTGTCCAGTGAGAAAACACGGTGATGCAAAGTGCATATGTTACCATTTATAGGAGAAAGTATATGCCTATTTTTTTTTTTTTTTTTTTTTTTGAGACAGGATCTCAGTCTATCTAGGCTGGAGTGCAGTGGTGCAAACTTGGCTCACTGCAACCTCCACCTCCTGGGCTCCAGTGATCCTCCCATCTCAGCCTCCTGAGCAGCTGGGACCACAGGCACGCACCACCACACCCAGCTAATTTTTTGTATTTTTCGCACAGACAGGGTTTCACTATGTTGACTGGGCTGGTCTCGAACTCCTGGACTCAAAGCAATCCACTTCCAAAGTTCTGGGATTACAGGCGTGAGCCATGACACCTGATCACCTATTCCTGTGTGTTAAATATCCCTGGAAAGATGTACAAGAAACATCCTTCTTGTTTCTTTGGGAACAGGCCGGGCACAGTGGCTCATGATTTGTAAATTTCAGCACTTTGGGAGGCTGAGGCAGGAGCACTGCTCAAGTCCAGGAGTTTGAGACAAGCCTGGACAACATGGCGAGACCCCGTCTCTAAAAAAAAAAAAAAATTTGTTTTTAATTACCCAGGCGTAGTGGTGCGTACCTGTAGTCCCTGTTACTTGGGAAACTGAAGTAGGAAGATTGCTTGAGCCTGGGAGGCTGGGGCTGCAGTGAACTGTGATCGTGCCACTGCACTCCAGCCTGGGCAACAGAGTGAGACCCTGTCTCTAACAAAAAAAAAAAAAAAAAAAGGAAAAAAGAAAGAAAAAGAAAGAAGAAAGAAGAAACTGAGGACAGTGGCTGTCTCTGGGGAGAAGAACTGGTGAAGGGGGACAGAGTAAGAGACATAATTTTCACCCTTTGGGAGTGAATTTATTGTGCATTTATTATCTATTCTCAAAATAAAGAAAACATTCATTTAAAAATAGCACTTGGCCAGGCACAGTGGCTCATGCCTGTAATCCCAGCACTTTGGGAGGCTGAGGCGGGTGGATCACCTGAGCTTAGGAGTTCGAGACCAGCCTGGCCAACATGGTGAAACCCCATCTGTATTAAAAACACAAAAAAATTAGCCGGGCGTGTGGCAGGTACCTGTAATCCAAACTACTCAGGAGGCTGAGGCAGGAGAATCGCTTGAACCCAGGAGGTGGAAGTTGCAGTGAGCCAAGATCACACTACTTCACTCCAGCCTGGGTGACAGAGCGAGACTCCATCTCAAAAACAACAACAACAACAAACCTCTGTCTCAAAAATAAATAAATGAAATGAAATGAAATAAATAAATAAAAATAGCACTTGGCCAGATGTGGTGACTGATTCCTGTGACCCCAGCACTTTGGGAGGCTAAGGCAGGAGGACTAATTGAGGTCAGGAGTTCAAGACCAGCATGGACAATATAGGGAGGCCCCCCCGCCCCCCATCTCTACAGAAAAATTTAAAAATTGGCTGGTTGTGGTGGCTGAGTCCCAGGAGGCTGAGGCAGGAGGATCACTTCAGCCTAGGAGTTCAAGGTTACAATAAGCTATGATTGCACCACTGCACTCCAGCCTGGGCAACAGAGTGAGACTCTGTCTCAATAATAATAATAATAATGGTCTCCAAAACACTTCCTGCTGTCATTTTGAGTCCTTGCACACTAAATATCAATTCCCCTGCCTTAGCTGTGGCCTTACCCCTTCATTGCTCAGGTGTCTCCCAGGCTGCGCTTCTACACTGATGACTCTGGAGTGAGCAGCTCCAGCCCCCTTCACCAGCCTTAGCGCCATAAGCCGCCTCTCTCCTGCCTCCTCCACCTGAGCATCCCCAGGCATCTGGAACTCAACACCTGCCAACCCAATTCATCCACCTGCTCCCCAGTACCCTACCTGACACCTGTGCCCCTCCCGCATATCCATCAAAGGGACAGCCACCCCAAGCCAATACCTAGAAGTCACCCCTCACTCGTACATTTCACCCCTCCCACTCCCACAGGTGCATGGTGGTTGAGTACTTGGGTCTGGAGCCAGGATGCTGGGTGTGAATCCAAGCTCGGCCTTTTGGTAATAGTGTGACTTAAGCAAACGACTTCATCGCTCTTGCCTTCGGCTTCCTGTTCGTAGACTGGGGAGAGCGACATACGCACCCTACTGATGGTGAAACATGGAAACATTAGTGAGTGACCATGTCCGGTGCTCAGGGCAGTGTCTGGAACTCACTAAGAGCTCCCAAAATGCCAGCTACTTATTATGATGACTGGTTTTACCCAATGAAGCCCAGGTCAGGCCTCCTCTGCTTAGCAGATCTCTCTTCCTGTGCCCTCAGTTGGTTCCATTCCTACCACCCAGTAGCACTTATTGAGCCCCAACTGTGTGCATTGCTTTGGGGGAGGGGACCCACTAACCTTCCGCCTCCCCACCTGGCCCTGGTGGACAGGTTTCTCCCGTGCTCAGTGCCCTTGTTTGTCCTTGTGTGTGGGAGGAGCTGGGCTCAGGATTAACAGAGGACACTCACTGGTTAACAGAGGCCGAAGGGCCTGGCCCAAGGACAGAAAAACACCTCCTTTTGTCAATGTTTGATGTGTTTCAGAAATGTTCCCTAGCCAGGCAGCACAGATAATGGTCTGAGGGTAAGACACTTATTAATGTGTTACTTAAGAGAGGGGGTAGCAGGGTGGAGCTGTGGCCAGGATTCAGGTGGCCCAGGGACTTGCTGTGTGATCTTCAGCGGGTGATGTCGCCTCTCTGTGAATGTCATGCCAGTTGCCCCATCTGGGCCCTCACGGAGCAGAATGGATTCAGATCAAATCAGTGAAGAAGAGGTCACTCTGTTGTCCACTGGGCCTCCCAGGCCTAGGAGCAGGTAACTAAACAGCCCTGGAACAGAAGTGAGGTCAGCGGAGCCAAGGGCAGGCCTGGGCCCCTCTGCTTATCCTAAGCTGGCTTCAGCTTCTGTGTCTCTGACCAACGGCCATCCCAGGGCACCCAGGGTTGGTTTCCTTGAATGGATTCATGTTTGTGAAGTACCCATATATGTGTGTTGTGCTGTTGTAAGCACTATATATAGCACGTCCTCTCCACAAGCCAGGAGGCAGGTACTATTATTATCCCCATGTTACAGGTGAGGAAACTGAGGCACACAGTAGTTTTTAATAACATCTTGTTAGTGGTAGAGTGGAGTTTAAACCCACTGGCTCCAGAGCCTGAGCCCCTCACTTCTCTCCGCCATAGCTTAAGTGCCTGATGAATGTCTAGCAAGGCCCAGAGCCCATGCAAACGCTGCCTTGTTTGACAATCGCAATAACCCTCAAGGGTAAGTGTTATACCCATTGTGTGGCTAAAGAAACTGAAGCTTAGAAAGCTTAGAAAGATGATCTGACCTCACCAAGGTCAAACAGCTTGTAAGCAGGGGAGCCAGGATTCAGACGCAGGTCCCTCTGACTGCAAACCCTGGGGCTGCCGTGGCCTCACGTGGTCCCATGCACTTCCTCCAGCCAGTCAGCAGCTGACCCAGGCCTGGGTGGCTCAAAATATTGGGCATTTCATATAGGAACCACACGAAGTATTGAAGAGGTCATTTCCGGACTGAGACTGCCCCGTCCAGGCTCCTGAGAGTACACACATCAGACCAGGCTCAGAGACCAGTCTGTGTGACCAAAGGCCCCTGCCTGGAACAGCATGGCCAACATGGAACAGACCTAGCATGGGTGGTCAGGACACCCAGGCCCTGGGAATGGGAGCGGTCCCTGACCAGCCTATTCTGACAGCTCGTCCACACGGACACAGACACCTTAACACACTCAAAAAGGACCCTCCTCGGGATGACCTTCAATCCCACCCCCGAACCCTAAGACACACCTGCTAGTCCCCCAGCCTCTGGGGCAGTGGGTGTCATTCTTGGCCCCGTCACCCTCCAAGCAAGTCTCAAGGCTAGATGGCATTATCATCTCTTCTGGTTCCGGGGTTGACTGGGCTCAGCCAGTGGTTCTCGTTCAGGCTCTTTTGTGTGGTTGTAGCTGTAGTCACATAGGAGTTGGCCTGGAGTCATCCGAAGGCTTCCTCACTCATACCTCTGGTCATTGAGCTGGCTGTCAGCTGGGCACCGGGCTGTGCTGTCGGCCTGAACACCTACACGTGACCTCTCTGTGTGTCCTGGACTTCCTCACAGCCTGGAACCTGGGTTTCTACCCTGGGCCAACCCAAGACACAGAAAAAGTAGGGGCTTTCAGTCTCTTAAGGCCTGAGCCTGTGGAAACAGGACACTGAGCATGCACAGAAAGCAGAGCTCCCATGATGCCTTGAACAAGATACTGCCCCTCTCCCCCGGGGCCCTGATTCTTCATTAATAAGTGTGAGGAAGATGTACTAGAGCAGGGACTAGCGGACTTTTTCTTCAAAGGGCCGAGGAGTCAATATTTTAACACTGTGGCCCACACTGTCTTTGTATGGGCCACATACAAAGACATGTATATGTGGTGGCCATACACATGGTGGCCACTCCTTAACGCCACCATTCTGGCACAAGAGCAGCCATAGACAATACATAAACAAAGGGTGCAGCCGGGTTCCAATAAAACTTTGTTTATGGCCATTAAAATTTGAATTCACATATCTTTTATTTATCACAAAATATTCTCTAGATTTTTCTTTCTTTTTTTTTTTTTTCTGAGCAGGACCCATTCTTAGCATGGGATTCATACAAAACTAGGTGGCCAGATTTGGCTTGGGGGTATGATTTGTCCCTAAGCCTCTGGATTTGGGCAGAGCTTCTCACTTTAACTTAAAAAGGAATTACCTGGGGATCTTGTTAAAATGCAGATTCTGATTCAGTGCATTCAGCAGAGGCCAGAGAACCTGCATTTCCTTTGAGTTCCTGGGTGCTGCTACTGCTGCTGGTCCACAGACTGCACTTTGAGAATCATCCAGCTTAGTCGGTCTCTCAGGTTCAAAGTGTGGCTCTGCACTGAAAAAATGCTCAGTCAGAAGGCTGGACGCACTCAGGGGCCCGGATTTTTTTTTTTTTCTCCTTCCTTCCTTCCTTCCTTCCTTCCTTCCTTCCTCCCTTCCTCCCTTCCTCCCTTCCTCCCTTCCTCCCTTCCTCCTTTCCTTTCCTTTCCTTTTTCCTTTCCTTTCCTTTCCTTTCCTTTCCTTCCTTTTTTTCTTTTTTCTTTTTTTTTTGGACAGGGGTCTCACTCTGTCACCCAGGCTGGAGCACTGTGGTGAAATCTCAGCTCACTGCAACCCCTGCCTCCCAGTCTCAAGGGATCCTCCCACCTCAGCCTCCCAAATAGCTGGGACTACCAGTGCACACCATCACGCCTGGCTAATTTTTGTACTTTTTGTAGAGATGGGGTTTCACCATGTTGGCCAGGCTGGTCTTGAACTCCTGGCCTCAAGCAATCCTGGGCCCCAGCATTTTCTGTGTAACCTTCATCTCTGTCCCATGTTTTTCCTGCTTTATTTATTTCCTTGTTTTTGTGTCTCCCGCCAGTGCAGCCTCCCCAGGCTAGAACATAGTTGGGCCTTGCTGCTGGGTTGCCCCACAGTCTGGCACCGTGCAGGTGCTCGGTCAATACTCTTTAAATAAACGAACGAGTGATGCAGGGGTTGCCTTGTTGGCCTCCCTTATCGCCCATCCCCACAGGGACTTCATCATTCTATCACCACCTAGTGGGCACTTTTGTGTACTGCGAGGTGGGGGAGAAAAATGTCCATGTTTGAGTCTGATCCTGGCAGAAGGTGGAGAGATGTGGGCAGAGAGATGCCCCTTCTGATGCCCCTGTATCCGTGTTTTTGTCTGCTGGCACAGAGCTCCTCGGAGAGCCTTCCTGGAGAAGGCAGCATTTGAGCTGAGCAATGAAGAAATATGCTTTGGAATGGTAGGAATTCGAGAGGGAGAAAAGGCATTCCTGGCAGAACAAACGGTGAGCAAAGGCCTAGAGGCTGGAGGGCGTGGGCATCGCCAAAGGGAGGAGAAGTGCCAGCAGCTGAGATGCACAGTGGAAGATGAGGCCAGATCAGGGTGTAAGGAGGTGGAGAGCGGCCCCAAGGGAAGGGAACCTGCGCTGAGTGAGTGATCCATGCCAGGCACTCCACACACAAAAGTTCGTTTAATCCCCACAAAGGCCAGTGAAGTTGATTTTAGGACTACCAATTTACAGATGAAGAAACTGAGGCTCAGAGCAGTGGAGGGACTTGCCCACGGTCACACAGCTGGTAAGGAGCAGAACTGGATTTGAATAGAGATCATCTCCCTACCTCTGGTCTGTGCTTGGTGAGGCGTGGGGCAGGGCACATGCTGGAAGCCCATTATACAGATATGGAAACTGAAGCCCAGACAGGGAGAACATTTCCTGATGATGCACAGCAAGCAAGGCCCAGTGTGGCTTTCACCAGGCCCTGCCTGGGCTTTTGTCTGATGGCTGGAAGCTGATGCTCCCATACAAAGGATATGAGCAGCTGGCCACAGAGGGTAGCAGAGAGCCCAGTTGGGACCCATTGGCCAGCCCAGACCCCTGAGAAATGTGCTCAGACTTTGGCTCCCAGTGAGGTGTGGCCCTGGGGGCAGGGTGAGTGTGCAGAGCTGCAGGCTGGGAGGACCAGGCCTCCCTGAGGAAGGAAGGGAGGCATAGCAGGACCTACCCCCAGGCTGTCCAGAGGCCAGCCTCCCAGGGCAGCGGGGGTGGGAAAGAAGGCCACCCAGTTCTCCCAGCTCATCAGCAGACCTGGGTTGCCCCCAGAGTCAGCCTGCTGCAGCCTTGCATCCCACACAGGAAGCCACCTGCCCCTTTCTCAGCCCCTCAGTCTGCTCTTCTGGGGAGCAGAGGGCCCCAGCCTGGAAGATTCAGAGGGGCAAGGGAATCCCCCCTACTCAGACAGTATCGGGCTTCAAACTATGTGATGTTCACCCTACAACAAGCCTTCAAGTGGGCACTGTTAGGATTCCCACTTTCTTTATTTTTTGAGACGGATCTGTCACCCAGGCTGGAGTGGAGTGGCGCAATCTCGGCTCACTGCAAGCTCCACCTCCCGGGTTCAGGCCATTCTCAGCCTCTTGAGTAGCTGGGACCACAGGCACCCACCACCACGCCCGGATAATTTTTTTGCATTTTTAGTAGAGATGAGGTTTCACCGTGTTAGCCAGGATGGTCTCGATCTCCTGACCTCACGATCTGCCCGTCTTGGCCTCCCAAAGTACTGGGATTACAGGCGTGAGCCACCGTGCCCGTCCAGGATTCCCACTTTCAAGTCAAGACAACTGCAGCTCAGAGAGCCTCAAGTCCTTCCGCCTGAAGGACCTGCCCAAGGTCACCACGTTTGAGCTGGACTCAAATCCAGGTGAAGGTAACTGCTGCGGTTTGAATGTCCTCTCCAAAACTCATGTTGAAATGTCCTCTCCAAAACTCATGCAGCTGGGCATGGTGGCTCACACCTGTAATCCCAGCTACTCAGGAGGCTGAGGCAGGAGAATCGCTTGAACCTGGGAGGCGGAGGTTGCGGTGAGCCAAGATGGCACCACTGCACTCCAGGCTGGGCAACAAGAATGAAACTCCATCTCAAGAAAGGAAAGAAGGAAAGGAAAGGAAAGGAGAAAGGAGAAAGGGGAAAGGGGAAAGGGGAAAGGGGAAAGGGGAAAGGGGAAAGGGGAAAGGGGAAAGGGGAAAGGGGAAAGGGAAGGGGAAGGAAAGGAAAGGAAAGGAAAGGAAAGGAAGAAAGAAATGTGACTGCTATTGTGATGACAGTGTTGAGAAATGGGTCCTTTAGGGTGATTGGGTCATGAGGGGCTCGGCCCTCACAAAGAGATTCATGCAGCTATTGTAGGAGTGGGTCACTTACAGCAAGAGTGAGCTCCTGATGAAAGGATACGTTTGGCCCCATTTCTCTCTCTGTCTTGTGTGCATGCTGGCCGTGTGATGCCTTCTGCCACGGGGGGACTGTCTGCAGTTGCTGGCACTATTTTTCTGGACTTCCCATCCTCCAGAACCATGTGCCAAATACAGTTCTTTTCTGCACAGGTTACCCAGTCTGCGGTATTCTGTGATAACAGCAGAAAATAGATGAAGACAGTAACACTGAAGCATGTGACCACAACCCTGATGGCTGCCCTGTCCTGACCTGCCAGCCAACCCCAGTGGCTCCTTAGGCTACATCTGCTTATTCACCCATAGCCTCAAGGCATCACAGCGGCAGGCCTCTGGCTTTGTACTAATGTGACCCCACATACATACCCCACTTCTCCCTCTGACCCTCTCCTTTTACCTTCTCAGCTTCAAGCCTGGGAGTGACACAGGGCAAGGACAGGGTAGGGTTCAAGCCTTTTCATGGTTCCAGTGCCCAGCTTGGGTCCCCACACGGCGAACACTCCATAGACATATTCTGTGTGAGTAAATCCCTGTAAATGGGGATACCATTCCCAGCTTTTAAGTGGGAAAGCTGAGGGTTAACAGGGGACAGTGTCCTGCCTGGGTCGCCAGCAGGTTCAAGGCAGAGCAGCACCCTGTCCAGGCTTCTTGCCATCCAGCCTCAGGTTTCCTCCGTGGGGCGATGCAGCCTAACAAAGCTCCCTCAGCAGCCGGCACTACCTGAAGTCCTGCCGGTGAATCCGAAAGCTAGCACCTCGGGCCGCTTTTCTGCCAGGCATGGGACGATTGCGCAGATGCCCAGCTGGCCCTCTGGCATGCAAATACCCGGAATGTGCATTGGTTGGAGATTGCCAGGAGAAGATTCCCGTGGCCAGGTTTCTAGGGCTCCCTGGGAGGGAGTGCATTCTTTCTGCTGGGGATTTTTTACCGGAGCAGTTTCCTTAATCCTTCTCAGGGCATAGCTGGGACTTAGTAATGAGTTGTAATAGCCAGAATGGTTGATTCTCTGAGCCGGGACCCAACTGTTCATTCTTGAACAAGCTGGGCTCCTCTTTTCCAGATGTCCTGGCTCAGCTACCACAGGGTGAGGTTGAGAGCAGGAATCTAGAACCAGAGTCACACCACCGCTCACAGGGGCAGAGCCTGTGCC
Source organism: Chlorocebus sabaeus (assembly GCF_047675955.1). NCBI lineage: Eukaryota > Metazoa > Chordata > Mammalia > Primates > Cercopithecidae > Chlorocebus > Chlorocebus sabaeus. Next base: position 66,122,146 of record NC_132915.1, on the reverse strand, counting down.
CCCATTGTACAGATAGAGCCACGGAGGCCCAGAGAGGCTGTGAGGTGGGGGTGGAGTCAAGAGCCAAGGTGGGCAGAACAACTTTATGTGCAAAGACTCAATTGTGGGTGGAGCCAAGGGGAGGGCCACCTCCCAGGACTGAGGCACCAGGAACAGGGCCTGCCGAGGCGTCATGGGACCTCAGGAAGCTTCCCCCCAGGAGACGAGCTCTGCGTTGCATTCTGTTTTACAGGGGTGCAGTCAGGGAGGATCTGTCCAAGATGGGAAACAGCAGGAGTGACCCCTGGAAGCTGTGTCTTTGGTCAGGTCCCCAGAAGCAGGCTCTCTGCTGAGGATTTGTGAGCGAGTGATTTATTAAGGAAGTGCCCCCAGAATAAACCAGGAAAGGAGTGGGAAGCAGGAGAGGGGAGGGAAGGAAGACTAACAACACCAAGTCTGGCCAAGTCCAGCAGGGAGTTGCTTCATTGCTCTCCCAAGGGCCGCTCTGGAATGCAAGTTATATCTCAGGGTAATCGAAACCCCATCCCAAGCAAGGAAGCTGGGCTTCCATACTCCCCACACCCCATGAGCTAGCATCATCCAAGGAGATCTGGGCAGAGTACAGCGTCCTGGAGGAGGAGGCATGGGCCTTGCTATGTGACGACCCGGCGGGGTGTGCAGGTTCTGAGGAAGAAGAATCTGAGCAGAACCTGAGGGAGGAGCTCAGGCATGCTGCTTGAAGGCCAAGGTTGCCCTGGATAAGGACCAAGGTCCCATCCCTGATTTAGGACAGGCCAAGGAGGAGCAAGGGGATGGAGGCAGGGGATGGCTCCCTGCAGGCCCAGTGAAGTTCGTGCTACCATTTCAGCAAAAGTCCCATCAACCACCTCAGGAAATCCCTCTGACATCTGCCACTGTTTGGGGCCAAAGGCTTGAACTGTGATGAGTTTTGTGAAAGGGAAAACTGCCTCATTCTGCCAAAGCTGTTCAGAAGTGAGTCACTAGCCCAGAACAGGCCCCACGTAGCTGCGCCAGCTCAGACCCCATGTAGCTGCACCTGCAGGAACTCAGGCCCAAGGTGGACATCAGGCCTGGGCCCCAGGGCAGAGCCATGACCAACAAGGGGCAGCCCAAGGAGCTACTCCCCACCCTTTAGTGGGCCCCTCTTCCCTTCCCTCCTCCCCTCCCTGAAGGCCCTGTCCAGACCTCTTGGCCTCCAGCCTTGCCTCCTCCAACCTGATCTCCTGGGATCACCCAAGGGTCTTCTCTAAAAAGCAAATCTAGTCCTGTCCTTCCCCTGCCTGCCACATTCCATGGCTCCTCATTGCTCTCAGGAGAAAGACCAAAGCCCCTGTGTGCTCCCAAGCCCTCTCCTGATGCCGCAGAGGTGTGGCCTATAGGGACTGAGAGCTGCTCACTTCAGGCAGAAGCCAGGCGTCCTGGCAGCCCCTGAGAGCCTGCAGGGCATCCCAGGCAGCCGCCCAGCTGGCCAGGAGGAGCTGCCCCGGACCTGCTCCCAGGCCTCCCTTTCCCTGTAATTCATATATAGAAAGTATCTAAATCAGGAGCCAACCCTCCACCAGAGGGAGCAGTGCCCTGGAGGAGAAGTGGAGCTTTTCTTAGTCATTATATTTGGTTTTATTTCTGGGGAAAAAACCAAAATGAAACATTTAAGGTCTTATTTTCACAATCACCTGTGGAATGAGGAGGCTTCCAGATGGCATTTGGTGACAGCACCAGGAACCTGGTGGTCCTGCAAGGGCATTCAGGGGTAGGGAGTCTAATAAATAAAATACATAGGGATGGCTGGATTTCCCCCAAGATGCTCTAAGGATGCCCTCTCTGGGTGCAGGAGTCAGTCTGAAGTTACCTCCTGGGAGAAGTCTTCTGTCCAGTTTTTAAATGGAAGTTCTGGTTGCAGGCAGCAAGTCTCATCACTGAATAGAACCGGTTTTCGTTTGGTGCAAACACTACCTCCTCCAGGAAGCCCTCCCAGGACCCTTCCCAGCCCCTAGTGAAAGTGCCTCCCTCCTGCTGGCCTTCCACTTTCTCCCCTGTGGTCCATTCTGGATGTCAGTGCAGGGCCGGTGAGCATCCCCAGCGGGCGCCTGAGTCATCCCCGGAGTGCACCTGGAGAGCCCCTTTCTACTCACACTTTACAGGGCCCCGTGCTGGCCTCAGCCACGCCCATCTTCTCATTTAAGCCTCACAACAACCCTCCGAGGTAGTCATCACCATCCCCATTTTACAGATAAGGAAACTGCGGTCTGAGGCCACAGAGGTGACGTACCCGAGCCCCACACCTGGTGTCACAGTGGAGTGGAGCCTGGCTCCTTGGCCCTAAGTTCAGCCCCCACCACAGCTGCTGCATTCACAGTCAGTGCTCAACACGTGTTCACGTGTTTGGAGGATGAACCAAACCCGAGTTCTCGGGGCTCCCCAACCAGCATGAAGACGGTGGAACCACAGCACGGATGGGTGGGCCGCTTGGCAATGGCCAGGCTCATGCTCTGCTGAGCCCTGGAGGTCACGACTCCCCTGCTGCTCTGTGCAGAAAAAGAAAAGGCAGTCACCTCTCCCTTCCCTCACTGGAAGGTGAGGCCCAGGGGGTCTGGCCTGTGGGATGTGAAGAAGCCAAACGTTGGTGCCCATCACCTGGTCCTCAGCCTCTCCTTAGGGCAGAGTCGAGGCCCAGAAGGTTGAATGATGGGCTGGAAGCTGGGGACAGAGCCCGCACCAGTGCCTCTGCCTCTTATCAGTCAGTCCGATTTTTGTTCTCTGACTCTCCCTGCTACATACCAGAATGGTGCTCTCTCTCTCTCTCCCTCTCTGGGATCTGCACCTCAGTTTCCTTGTCTGTAATATGGGGGTAACTGAACCTACAGAAAAGGATCCAAGGATACATGAGATAACACAAGTGCTTGGCACAGGACCTGGAAGAAAGTACATTTTTTTTTTTTTCCGCTCTGTAGCCCAGGCCAGAGTGCAATGGCACAATCTCAGCTCACTGCAACCTCTGCCTCCCGGGTTCAAGCGATTCTCCTGCCTCAGCCTCTTGAGTAGCTTGGATTACAGGTGCACACCACCATGCCTGGCTAATTTTTGTGTTTTTAGTAGTGACGGGGTTTCATCATGTTGGACCAGGCTGGTCTCGAACTCCTCAGGTGATCCACCCACCTCAGCCTCCCAAAGTGCTAGGATTACAGGTGTGAGCCACCATGCCCGGCCAAAAAGAAAGTAAATTCTTAATAAGCAGAACATGTAATTATTAGCTAGCACATATATTACTTTGCCTCCTTCTTCCCCACTCTTACAAATGGATCTCAAGGCCTAGAGCTACAAACTTGGTAGTTAGACGTCCTATTTGTTTAGGGTGAAAAACAAAACAAAATAATAGTGCCCAATGCTGGAGAATGCCTTGCAGAAATAGTATAGTGTCAGCTGGGCATGGTAGCTCATGCCTGTAATCCCAGCACTTTGGGAAGCCAAGGTGGGTGGATCACCTGAGGTCAGGAGTTTGAGACCAGCCTAGGCAACATGGCAAAATTCCATCTCTACTAACAATACAAAAATTAGCCGGGTGTGGTGGCGGGTGCCTGTAGTCCCAGTTACTCGGGAGGCTGAGGTGGGAGGATTGCTTGAGCCCAGGAGGTTGAGGCTGCAGTAGGCTGTGATCATGCCACGGCACTCCAGCCTAAGCAACAGAACGAGAGCCCGTCTCAAAATATAAAATCAATAAAATAAAATAAAGCGTAGCGTAATAGCATTTTATGAGCATTTAAAATATTCAAGGTATTTTATCAAATGTTAAATACTAATAAATTCTCATTTTGTTTCAGTTCTCCTGACTTTTCAAATGTATGCCAAAAAATAAGTCATTTCAAAGCTGTCAAGTGAGCTGTAAACTGGATTTACAATATTGCCAAGTAAGGCATTTCCTCAAACTGGCAAACTAATACAAACGTCTCCCCCTGTCTTTTGTCAGGCGTAGTCTTTCCTTCTTCTTTTTTCTTTTCAGACCTGGTGAGCAGGAAGTAGAGGACCGTTTTGAATTCAGCAGATTTTGAATAATGCCAGATCAGGAGTGGATCTCCTGGGATAAGATGCAATGGTCCCACACACTTGTATGTCACCAGAGTCTACTCTCTGGGAAACAGCAATTTGACAGAACACGTCAAGAGCTTGTGAAAATAAGTAATCCACATTCGACCTGATGCCCAGAAAAAAACTGGGGTTCATTCACCTGGTGAATCTCAAACGGCTCTCCATGAGAACGCAGGTTTGGATCAGTGGAGTTTTATGACTCGCCACAGGTAAGAAGAGCCCTGCGAGGATTCTCCAAAGCAGTGTCTCCCTGAGGGAAAGTGACAGGAGGGTTTTATGCAGTGATGGAGGGGACGAGGGGCCTGCGGCTGCAGACGCAGGGCATCGTCGTGCCAGCCCACAGGTTGCCTCTGATGGTGATGAAGGTGTGGCTCCTCCCAAGGTGGAGCTCATGGTCAGCGTGGTCATGAGGAATGTGTACTCAGGTTCATCTAGAACAGGGGTGTCCAATCTTTTGGCTTCCCTGGGCCACACTGGAAGAAGAAGAATTGTCTTGGGCCACACGTAAAATACGCTAATACTAACTGTATCTAATGAGCTAAACAAAATTGCAAAAAAAAACTCATCATGTTCAAAGAAGGTTTATGAATTTGTGTTGGGTCACATTCAAAGCCGTCCTGGGCCGCTGGTTGGACAAGCTTGATCTAGAAGTTGCCTGGGTCTGTCAGGAGCTGGTGCCAGCAACGAGGTGACCACATTCAACACAGGGTTTGGGATAAAACAAGCTGCAAAGCAGGAGGCTGTCAAACAGGCTTATTGCTCTGGCTGACGAAATGCCTATAGTCCCTGAAGACCCTCCCTGTCTGCTTACAAACCTGTTGGGATTGTATTTGGAGACTTGGAAGAAAAGTGGGGCCTGAGTCACATAACAGGCAGGCACAGGCTGTTTCTCTGATTGTAGATCAACCTTTTCCCCACCTACATTCTTTTGTAAAATGTTGTAAAAGACTAAACGGCACTGGAGGAAAGATCCCTTTTTCCTCATTACTGACTCCCCTTGTAGGTTAACTTCCTTCTTTCCTCTCTTGCACCTGACTCCAACCAGATAGCACCAAAGGCTCTGTGACAATCAATTTACTCAAGATAGATTGTTGACTATACCTTTCCTGAAAAAGAACAAGCTGCAACCAGTCAGATTGCTATAATTCATAAACCAGCCTTGTATGGAAAAGGCTGCTAAACTTTAGTCATCCTGCTAAACTTCTTTGTTTCTATCTACAGAAGTAAAACCTTAACTTCTCCATTTCAGAGCATTGATTCCATTCCTCTGAAGTCTGTGTTTCCCGGACAGTCATCCTTAAATTTTGCACTTGCATTAACTCGTGTTTTTTTTTTTTTTTTTGAGATGGAGTCTTGCTCTGTTGCCCAGGCTGGAATGCAGTGGCACAATCTCAGCTCACTGCAACCTTCACCTCCCAGGTTCAACCGATTCTCCTGTCTCAGCCTCTTGAATAGCTGGAATTACAGGTACGTGCCACCATGCCTGGCTAATTTTTGTATTTTTAGTAGAGACAGAGTTTCACCATGTTGGCTGGGCTGGTCTCGAACTCCCGACCTCAGGTGCTCCACTTTCCCCACTCAGCTTCCCAAAGTGTTGGGATTACAGGCGTTAGCCACTGGCCGCATGAACTCTTTAGAACAGGATTCTGATCCTTTCGATTATCAGGTTGAAAAGCCATAGAAACCATTTATATACTTTAACCAAAAATATAAGTGTTGGGGTGCAGAAAATGATTCCTCAGAATATGGCGCTTGGGCATGCTGCGTGCTTTTGAAAATTGAAAGGCCTCAGAAATAAGCCTGAGCATCAAGGTCTCTCTAACTTTGTCTTGTTCTCTCCCTCTCACCCATCAAGTGCTCAAGTGCAGAATTTCCTTATCTGACCTAGAAAGCGTCTTGCCGAAAGAAACACATTTGCCTTCTATCCCTCTGTTACGCCACTATCCACTGCAGAAAAGAAGCTGGAAGAAAAGAAGTCAGAGGTCCAACCACACCTGGATGGACTTTTCCACAAGATAATGTCTGCCTCAGACTCATTCCATTTACAAGTTAATTTCTGTCTCCCTGGTCCATTCATTCTCCGTAATAATCATTTACTGCTCCTCAAAAGAATGCTCTATATTCCCCATCTCCTTGCTCCTCTAGGAAAAAGAGTACATAAGCTTCTGTACCCCACTGGGAGACTGGGGTAATCACACTGTAATTCTCTCCCATGAATGTTAGTAAATGTGTATGCTTTTTCTCCTACTAATCTGCCTTTTACCAGTTGATTTTCAGTGAACCTTCAGAGGGAAAAGGGAAGTTTTCCCTTCGCCCGCATGCAGTCATGTAAAGATGTTCATCGCAGTGCTATTTATAGCAGAGAAAATGGCAAACACAATCAAACAACAGGGGGATGGTTAAGAAAAAATGCAAAATTGCAGTTAGACTCTGGTCTCTACCATTAGGGAGGTTTTTTCACCCTTTTTGATTCTCACAGCAGCCCTGTGATGTAGACAAAACTGGGTCCATATTTATTCTCCCCATTATTCATGGGGGTGGGGGCCACAATGCAGACTGGAGTCACGAGAAATTCTGGGGAGAGCTTCCAACTGGAAATCAGATTCTAAACAGGGACACCTCCCAGGTGTCCTAAAGCGGAACCCAGAGCTGACGCACAGCAGTGTGTCTGAGGGACCCAGAGCCGACGCGCAGCCGTGTGTCTGACAGGGGGAGCCAGCGGCAAGTCCCCACTCCTGGGTGAAGATGAAACCACCTTTTCGAAAATTGTGACAGCGGCCGGGCGTGGTGGCTCACACCTGTAATTCCAGCACTTTGGGAGGCCGAGGCGGGCAGATCACCTGAGGTCAGGAGTTCGACACCAGCCTGGCCAATATGGTGAAACCTCGTCTCTACTAAAAATATGAAAAAGTTAGCTGGGTGTGGTGGCAGGTGTCTGTAATCCCAGCCACTTGGGAAGCTGAGGCAGGAGAATCGCTTGAACCTGGGAGGCAGAGGTTGCAGTGAGCCAAGATGGCAACACTGCACTCCAGCCTGGGCAACAAGATCGAAACTCCATCTCAAAAAAAAAAAAAAAAGTTATGACAGAGAAAGAGATCTGACCTAACCAGCTCCATCTTGCCTTTAACCTCCAAGATGCCCTGTTCATTCCTGGGCGTAGGCTGAACTTAGTTTATAGTTTAACTTTGAAACAAAGATGCTAACAGCCCTTTCCCTAAACAAACCCCTTCTTGCCTGGGGACCAGACTGCCTTTGTAAGACTAACAAGCTAGCCGTAAGATTAGAAATTATGGTTTAGGAGTCGCGCAGCTGGCTACAGTATTTTGAACCTTCCCAATTGCTCCTAGGGATAATATCGCGATTGTAAAACCTACGATGGGCACTTGAGGTATTTCTCAGACCCTGCACTGGTGGTGCACTCTGATGCACCAGCTGGTGCCACCCAGGCCTGTAATCTGGCTCAGCCAGTTCTGCGATCCCACCCAGGAACAGAAGACAGCAAGAATCCACTTCAGGCCTGGCACGGTGGCTCACGCCTGTAATCCCAGCACTTTGGGAGGCCGAGGTGGGAGATCATTTGAGGTTAGGAGTTCGAGACCAGCCTGGCCAACATGGTGAAACCCATCTCTATTAAAACTACAAAAATTAGGCGGGCGTGGTAGTGTATGTCTGTAATCCCAGCTACTTGGGAGGCTGAGGCAGGAGAATTGCTTGAATCCGGGAGGCAGAGGCTGCAGTGAGCCGAGATTATGCCACCACACTCCAGCCTGGGTGACAGAGGGAGACTCTGTCTCCAAAAAAAAAGAAAAAGAATCTACTTCAACCTCCATATAATTTCATCTTCAACCCGACCAATATACACTTCTCACTCCCTGGTCCCACACCCGCTGAATTATCCTTAAAAGGCCCAGTTTTGAATTTTCGAGGGGCTGATTGAAGTTATGATAAAGTTGCAGTCTCCTGTTTAGCCAGCTCTACGTGTATCAAACTCTTTCTACTGCAATTCCCCTGTCGTGATAAATCGGCTCTACCTGGGCAACGGGCTAGAACTTGTTGAACTGTTAGTAAGACAGTGTAAGATCAGGCTTTATTCTGACCCACTCTCCCCATCTCACCCAGAAGAGGTGGCTTCCTAGGCTGCCCCTTCCTCTCTTGGCCTGACTGGAATTTCTCTCCAGTTAGGGAGCTCTGGAAGAACCCCCAATCCCAGGCCCCACCTTGCTCTGAGCTGGGCTTACAGGAAGCCCCCTTGTCCCATGAGGTCATGTGGAAAAACCCTGGGAAACTCTAACACCTGCTGCAGGTGCTTGCTGTTCCTTTTTTTTTTTTTTTTTTCAAGCTGTAAAATTTCTCTACCATGCAAAACTTGTCGATAATAATATAACAAACATTTCCATCTCTATTGCCCTGCTTAGGAAATAAAATCTTACAGGGACACTGGAAGACTCTTGGGTGCCCCTTCCTGATCCTGTTCCCCACCTCTGTCACCAGGGGTAACCCAAGCCTGAACTGCGTGTTCATCCATAAATGATAAGTGGTATTGCTTTGCATGGTTTTAAACTTTCAGTAGTGGTTTCTGTCTTTTATTCATTCATAAATTCACAAACATATACTTATTGAGAACCTACCGTATGTCAGGCACCATCCTAAGCCCTGGGAACATCCATAAACAGCAGACAGGATCACTGCTCTCGTGGGACACACATTCTGGTGGGGTGAGCCAAACCATAAACAACAGGTATGAAATTGAGATACATTATTAATATGTTAGAACATGAGAAGGACAGAGGGAAAAAATAAGGGAAGTTGGAGAGGCAGGGGTGGAATATTGCAATTTTAAGTAGGACTGCAATATTTTTTTCCCTTTTTTCTTTTTTGAGACAGGGTCTTTCTCTGTCCCCCAGGCTAGAGTGCAGGGTGCAATCATTGCTCGCTGCAGCCTCAAATTCCCTGGGCTCAAGCAACCCTCCCATCTCAGCCTCCTGAGTGGCCAGGACTACAGACGCATGCCAGCACACCTAGTTAATTTTTGTTTTTTTTTGAGATGGAGTGTCGTTCTGTCGCCCAGGCTGGAGTGCAGTGTAATTTCTGCTCACTGCAAGCTCCGCCTCCTGGGTTCATGCCATTCTCCTGCCTCAGTCTCAGCTGGGACTACAGGCGCCCGCTACCACGCCTGGCTAATTTTTTAAATATATTTTTTGGTAGAGACGGGGTTTCACCGTGTTAGCTGGGATGGTCTCGATCTCCTGACCTCATGATCCACCCGCCTCGGCCTCTCAAAGTGCTGGGATTACAGGCATGAGCCACCACACCCGGCCAATTTTGTTTTTTCTTTTTTTTCTTTTTTTAAAGTAGAGACAAGGTCTTGCGATGTTGCTCAGGCTGGTCTCGAACTCCTGAGCTCAAGTGATCCTCTTGCCTCAGCCTTCCAAAGTGCTGAGATTACAGGCATGAGCCACCACACCCAGCTAGACTGCATCCTTGTATATCTTGTGTATTTACTCAATATTGTATATGTTTTGTATAACCGTGCCATCTTTATTCATTCCCGTCAATAAGTATTTATTATATCTTTCTCTTTTATTTGTCCTTACAAAAAACGTTGCCATAAGCATTCTTGTAAATGTCTTTTTTTTTTTTTTTTTTTAAAGTCAGGGTCTTGTTCTATCACCCAGGCTGGAATACAGTAGCACGATCATAGTTCACTGTAACCTCAAACTCTTGGGCTCAAGGGATCCTCCCACCTCAGCCTCCTGAGTGCCAAGACTACAGGTGCATGCCTCCATGCCTGGCACATTTTTAATTTTTTTTTTTTTTTTTTTTTTTTTTTTTGAGACGGAGTCTCGCTCTGTCGCCCAGGCTAGAGTGCAGTGGCAAGATCTGGCTCACTGCAAGCGCCGCCTCCCGGGTTCACGCCATTCTCCTGCCTCAGCCTCCGGAGTAGCTGGGACTACAGGCGCCTGCTATCATGCCTGGCTAATTTTTTGTATTTTTAGTAGAGACGGGGTTTCACCATGTTAGCCAGGATGGTCTTGATCTCCTGACCTCGTGATCCACCCACCTCGGCCTCCCAAAGTGCTGGGATTACAGGCGTGAGCCACCGCGCCTGGCCCATTTTTAAACTTTTTGTAAAAACAGTGTCTTGTTATGTTGCCCAGGCTGGTCTCAAACTTCTTACCTCAAGTGATCTTTCTGCCTCGGCCTCCCAATACGCTGGGATTACAGGCATCAATATCTTTTTGTGCACGCATGGGAGAGATGTTCTAGAGCATGTATCCTAATATAGAATTGTTGAGTCCAGAGGATCTTCAACCTAGCTTAGCTACATGGTACCAATGGCTTCTGCAAAAATAAAAAAAATAAAAAAAAAAAAAAAATTAGCCAGACATGGTGGCATACACCTGCTGGGTCAATAGGCATAAGTGTTTTCAAAAAAAAAAAAATTAAAAAAATTAGCCAGGAATGGTGGCACACACCTGTAGCCCGAGCTACCTGGGGGGCTGAGGTGGGAGAATCACTTGAGCCTAGGGGTTCAAGGCTGCAGTGAGCTAGGGTCACACCACTGCACTCTAGCCTGGGTGACAGAGTGAGACTCTGTCCTAAAAAAAAAAGAAAGAAGAAAGTAATTTTTAAGATATTTTGTTTTCAAAAACCTAGAATTAAAGAACACAAGTATCTGGCATGAAGAAAATATCCTATAAGTTTGCAGAGAAAAAGCTGATTTCATACAAAGATCAGGGATCCAAACGGCACTAGATTCTTTAACAGCATCAGTGGGAACCAGAACATGATGGAGGAATATGTTCAAAATTCTGAAAGAAAGAGTTTGTAGTTAAATTAGTGATGAAAATTAGGAAACCAAGCCAATGGTGAAAGCAAGACAACTGGGCCAGGCACAGTGGCTCACACCTGTAATTCCAGCACTCTGGGAGGCTGAGGTGGTGGATCACCTGACATCAGGAGTTTGAGACCAGTGTGGCCAACATGGCGAAACCCCATCTCTACTAAAAGTACAAAAATCAGCTGGGCATGGTGGCATGTGCCTGTAGTCCCAGCTACTCAGGAGGCTGAGGTAGGAGAATCACTTGAACTCAGGAGGTGGAGGCTTCAGTGAGCCAAGATTGTGCCATTAAACTCCTGCCTGGGGGACAGAGAGAGACTCTGTCTCCAAAAAAAAAAAAAAAAAAAAAAAAAAAGGCAGGACAATTATTAACTTTAAAAATCTTGAAAATAGATTTGTATTCAGAATAAAGCAAATAACAAATATTGATCTGATCAGAATGACAAATAACTATATTGGGAGGCTGTGAGGGGTGGGAATACATGTATTAATATGTGTTTTGTTCCAGGGTGGGGGGTATTGTGAGTGAGTGGTTGATGAGAGCCAAAGTCTCCCCTTCCGTAATGACAAATCACTATATAATGTATAAACCTGAAAAATCAAGAAGTAGCAATATAAGCATGGTATTTAGAGAAAATACAGTAAATACTTAAAGGATTGAATTAGTATCTCTGAGGCTGTGCACAGTGGCTCATGCCTGTAATCCCAACACTTTGGGAGGCCAAGGCAGGGGGACTGCTTGAGCTCCTAGGAGTTCGAGACCAGCTTGGGCAACACAGGGAGACCCCTGTCTACAATAAATGATAAAAGTTAGCTGGGCATGGTGGCACATGCCTGTGGTTCCCGCTACTCAGGAGGCTGAGAAGGGAAAATCACTTGTACCCTGGAGGTCGAGGCTGTGGTGAGCCGAGATGGTGCCACTGCACTCCAGCCTGGGAGACAGAGTGAGACCCTGTCTCAAAAAAGAAAAAAAAAAAGTATCTCTGGGACTGAAAAAGCAGAGCAGGGCCATGACTGGGGGAGCAGCTTCAGGGAATTGCTGATTTTTATAATAAATGTTGTAGAATTTTTTGACCTTTGAAATCATGTGCATGTATAACTTGATATAAATTAAAGTTAAATTTAAAAGGTCCCCTGAGATTAGCAGCCTTGTGCATATGTCTTTTAGATCTCTTCATTTGTTTCCTTAGGATAAATTCCAGAGGTGGGACTGCTGGATCAATAGGCATAAGTGTTTTCAAGACCTTATCACCCACAGTGGTAAACAGGGCACCCATCTTTCCCTTTCCAGAGGGCTAATCGCCTTTACTTGCCAGTCTTTGCAAACACCATTATCAATTTTCACATCTCTGCCAATCTGATGGTAAAACATGGTATTACATGGTAGTTTTAATTTGTGCTTCTTTGACTACTAGTTTTACATAGTTAACATATTTAACCATTTTTAGTTCTTCTTTTATTGATTTCCTGTTACTATTCTTTGTCCATTTTCTTCACCTTTTTCACTCTTGATTTGTAAGGGCTCTTTAAATAGCAAGCCTGCTCATTCTCTGTCTGTCACACATCGCAAATATTTCCCCCACAGTGGGCCCTTCTCCTTTCAATGTTCTTTTCTGATATAAGGGATTTTTTTTTGTTTTTATATAGTTAAGTCTATCATTTATGTTTGTAGCCTTGTGGTTGTGCCCGGAAAGCCCTGGCTCATCTGTGGGCTTTTTACAAGCACAGCATCTCCTACAACTTCATCTACTATTCCTATTGAGTATTTCATCAATTCCAAGTTTTTCACATTTTTAATCTCTGAAACTGGGATGGTGCTCAGGTAGTAGTCATTGCCTGCTGCAAATCAGGTCAGAAAACGTCAGTGACTTGTCAACAAAAGTCCCAGAGACAACAGTGGGGTATTCCTGCAAGGAAAGCTGCAACATCACCTGTTTCTTCTTCCTGCTGGACATGGAAGGACGGAACATTTCTCGGCCTCCCTTGCAGTTAGGAGTGGCTGCACAACCAGGTTCGAGCCACTGGACTGTGGGCAGAGGTGATATAGGTGCCTTCCCAGTTGGTCCATAAAACCTCCCATACGATCCTCTACTGTCTTTCTTCCTGTTTAATGTCAGAGGAGCTGGCAGTGGCTCTGGGGGATGGCAGAAGCAGCTGAGGTCCCTGAGTGGCCACATGGGAGGCAGCTGGTTAACCAGAGATTCTCACTGCTCTTTGTGTAAATAAGTAATGCACTTCCATTGTGTTCAGCTATTGAGGTTTGGAGTTATGTTCCTCACAGCAGCTAGCATTGCTGATACCTAACTGATGCCCTTGTCTTCATTCTGACTCTAATCCAAATTCCTCTAGACTGGATTTACTCTTTTATCACTAGTATGATGTTGATTCTTGATTTTAGATAGATATACTTTAACTTGTGCTCTTTTTAAAATCAAGTCTTAGTATTGGAGTTATGCAAAGTGTGTAAAATTAATTGGAAAATATTTAACTTTTTTCTAAGCTCTGGGAGAGGTTGCATAGCATAGAAATTAACTGTTGGGTGAAACTGACAAAATTCATCCTAAGAACTGTCTGTGTCCTTTTGTAAGAGCACTGCTTTAACAAGTCTTCTTTCTTTCCTTCCTTCCTTCCTTCCTTCCTTCCTTCCTTCCTTCCTTCCTTCCTTCCTTCCTTCCTTCTTTCCTTCCTTCCCTCCTTTCCTTCCTTCCTTCCCTCCTTTCCTTCCTTCCTTCCCTCCTTTCCTTCCTTCCTTCCTTCCTTCCTTCCTTCCTTCCTTCCTTCCTTCCTTCCTTCCTTCCCTCCTTTCCTTCCTTCCTTCCCTCCTTTCCTTCCTTCCTTCCTTCCTTCCTTCCTTCCTTCCTTCCTTCCTTCCTTCCTTCCTTCCTTCCTTCCTTCTTTCCTTCCTTCCTTCCTTCCTTCAGACAGAGTCTTGCTCTGTCGCCCAAGCTGGAGTGCAGTGGTACCATCTCAGCTCACAGCAACCTCCATCCCCTGGGTTCAAGCAATTCTCATGCCTCAGCCTCTTGAGTAGCTGGGACTACAGGTACCACCATGCCTGACTGATTTTTTTTTTTTTTTTTTTTTTTTGAGACGGAGTCTCACTCTGTCGCCCAGGCTGGAGTGCAGTGGCCGGATCTCAGCTCACTGCAAGCTCCGCCTCCCGGGTTTACGCCATTCTCCTGCCTCAGCCTCCCGAGTAGCTGGGACTACAGGTGCCCGCCACCTCGCCCAGCTAGTTTTTTTGTTTTTTTTTTTTTAGTAGAGATGGGGTTTCACCAGGTTAGCCAGTATGGTCTCGATCTCCTGACCTCGTGATCCGCCTGTCTCGGCCTCCCAAAGTGCTGGGATTACAGGCTTGAGCCACTGTGCCCGGCCTTTTTTTGCATTTTTAGTAGAGACGGGGTTTCACTATGTTGGCCAGGCTGGTCTTGAACTTCTGACCTCAAGTGATCAGCCCGCCTCGGCCTTCCAAAGTCCTGGGATTACAGGCATGAACCACCACGCCCGGCCTACTTTCTTTTTGTTTTCAAACTAACTTATAGACTAAATTGTGTTTCCCCAAAATTCATAGGTTGAAGCCCTAAACCCCAATGTGACTGTGTATGGAAACAGGGTCTTTAAGGAGGTAATTAAGGTAAAATGAGGTCACAAGGATGGGGCCCTCATGCAATATGACTGGTGTCCTTAAAAGAAGAAAGACACCAGGGATGCATGTGCACAGGGCAAAGGCCTTGGGAAGACACAGCAAGAAGGTAGCTGTCGGCAAGCCAAGGAGAGAGGCCTCAGGAGAACCAAGTCTGCCAGCACCTTGAACTTGGATTTCCAGCCTCCAGAACTGTGAGAAAATAAATTTCTATTGTTTAAGCTACCCATTTCAGTCTGTGGTATTTTGTTATAGTAGCGCTAGCAGGACAACTTTTATTTTATTCATTTTTCATTTAAAAAAAATAAAATAGAAAAAGAAAGCCATCCGTAATTCTACTACTCAGGAATAACCATTGGTCAAATTGTGGTAAATATCCTAGCAAATACCCACTGACATTTACATATTTACTTATGTAAGTAGGGGCCATTCTCTATAGATACCAATTTGCAACCTGCTTTTTACAAAATGTAATTAATTATTATTATTATTATTTTTTAGAAAGAAGGTCTTACTCTGTCACCTGGGCTGGAGCGCAGTAGTGCGATCACGGCTCACTGCACCGTAGGACTTCTGGGCTCAAGTGATCCTCTTGCCTCAGTCTCCAGAGTAGCTGGGACTGTAGACATGTGCCATAATGCCAGGCTGATTTTTAAATTTTTTGTAGATACTAAGTCTTACTATGTTGCCCAGTTGTCCAGGCTGGTCTCGAACTCCTGGCCTCAAGTGATCCTCTCACCTTGGCCTCTCAAAGTGCTGGGATTACAGGTGTGTGCTACGGTACCTGGCTACGCAATCTGTTTTTTTTTTTTTTTTTTTTTGAGACAGAGTCTCGCTCTGTCACCCAGGCTAGAGTGCAGTGGGGCGATCTCGGCTCACTGCAACTTCCGCCTCCTGGGTTCAAGGAATTCTCCTGCCTCAGCCTCCCAAGTAGCTGGGATTACAGGCGTGCACCACAACACCCAGTTAATTTTTTTGTATCTTTGGTAGAGGCAGGGTTTCACCATGTTGGCCAGGCTGGTCTCGAACTCCTAACCTCGTGATCCACCCGCCTTGGTCTCCCAAAGTGCTGGGATTACAGGTGTGAGCCACTGCGGCTGGCTGCAATCTGCTTTTTATACTTAATATCATAAATATTTCCCACGTGGCCAGGCAGGGTGGCTCACACCTGTAATCCCAGCACTTTGGGAGGCCAAGGTGGGTGGATCACCTGAGGTCAGGAATTTGTGACCAGCCTGGCCAAGATGGTGAAATCCCATCTCTACTAAAAATACAAAAAATTAGCCAGGAGTGGTGGTGAGTGCCTGTAATCCCAGCTACTTGGGAGGCTGAGGCAGGAGAATCTCTTGAACCTGGGAGGCGGAGGTTGCAGTGAACCGAGATCGCACCATTGCACTCCAGCCTGGGCAATAAGACAGAAATTTCATCTCAAAAAAAAAAAAAAAAAGTTAAGATGGTAGATTTTTTGTTATGTGTATTTTACCACAATTAGAAAAAAATGCTCTGAGGTTTTGTGGTTACCAGGCTGGGGTACCACCTATAGAATGGTGCCCACTGGGCATGGAGGGCATACAGCCCTGAATCCAGAATTCCTGGTCTGCCCCCAGTTGCCCTGTGGTGTTCTGGCCCATGCCTTCTCTTTGGGCCTCACCTGTCAAATGCTAAACAGATCCCTGGAATGGAAAATGTCTACGCTTCCTCCTGACCCTGATGAGCTAAGATGAGAATTAGAACAAAACCGTGTGCTTTTAAAAGAGTAGATAGAGAATTAAAAATACAGTCGAAAATCACACTATTCCAAGATTAAAAACATTCTTTAGAAACTGGGCTTATTAGACGACATACTTCCTGCATTGTATGGGAGAGGAGGGGGCCAGGTCACCAGCACCGTCCGTAGGGGGCAAGCAGGTGAAATGATTATGAAATATGTCAAGTAAATGGTCCTTTTTTCTCGCCAGGAGATAAGGAAAGGTAATTTGGTCTGTCAGTCGCGCACACAGAAGACGTCATGGTCAACTGCATTAATACTGAATACTTTGTCCAGAGTCACAGAGCTCAAAGAAATTACAGAATCTTTCTCCTGTGAATTCTGGCACTACTTTCAGCAGGCCTTTTCCCACCTGAATTCACAAGAGAGATTAACAATAAAAGGCAGGGCCGACGGTGGGACCAGAGCTGCTTTTCCCTCACACCTGGGACCCCCCCTCCTCCGGCCCACCGGTTCAGCCTCATCTCTTGCCACACCCTTCCTGGTCCGGCTTCAGCCCAACTCAACCCCAGCTGTCCTGCTTTCTCCTCTTCCTATGGGCTCCTCCCCCATAGGTGCCAGTCAGAGCCCACTTGCCCAAGCCACCTCCTCCAGGACATCTCTCTCCAGTCCCAATCACCTCCCCTGTGACTGAAGCTCCCTCTGCCCCTGCGTGCTCACGCTTCTTTTTGCAGTTGTTGTGAGGATTGTGTCCCTATCTCCCTTCTCCAAACACCCGAGACCTCCCTAGAGGACAGACTTGCCCAGCCGGCCTCTCCCACAGTGTCCAGCCCAGGCTCTGGCACTTAGCAGTGGAAGGGGTGAGTTCACGAGGCATCTACAAGCTTTCTCTCTTACGATCTAATAAAAGGGTATCTTTGGTAGATTCTTTCTTTTCTGTATTTTTTGACCTGGCGGAGATGAAGATGTGTGGTTATGGTTGGGAGTAGACGCTGGGATGCTCTCTAAACCCGTTGTTAAGTTGTTAAATTGCAAGAAACCATCTTCCTCTCCACCCTCCATTCCCGCCCCATTCCCACAGCATGAACAGGAAGCGCCCACTCAGAGCCCTGATTCCAAAGGTGGAGAAACCTCTTTCCTTTGCTGCTTGTGGGGACTTGTCAGTCTCTGGAACAATTAAACCTCTTTCAATGCAGTTATATTCCCTCATGTAATAAGTACTGCATTATTTTTAGACTGTTTTACCCAATTAATTTTATTATCAGTTAATTATGTATTACCATCTTAAGAAAATGAATATTTGCCCAGTTGCTTAAGCTAAATCATTAAATATGTATGTATTCCTTTCTTTAAATGCACATCTGTTATCTTTTACAGATGCAGAAGACACGTTTGGAGCCATCTGTGCCTCTGAAACAGACCCCCATACAAAAGTGCCGTCCTGGCCCTACGAGACGGCTGGGAGGCACCTGGGAAGTGAGGCCCACAAACATGACAGAGATCTACGGCCTCAGGGTAAGTGGGAGGGCCACTGTCCTGAGGACCAGCTTGGCAGAATCTGGGGTGAGGGAAGGTGGGTACAGCCCAGAGCCAAATACATGAGGGTGCATGAATGTGGAGCAGCCCCTGGAGGATAACAGTTGAAGAAACAAACCTCGAGGCTGGGTGCAGTGGCTCACATCTGTAATCCACAGATGTGGGGGCCAAGGTGGGAGGATCACTTGAGGCCAGAAGTTTGAGATCAAGTTGGGCAACATAGTGAGACCCTGTCTCTGCAAAACAAAACAAAACAAACAAACAAAAATTAGCCAGGCCTGATGGTGCACACCTGTAGTCCAAGTTATTCAGGAGGCTGAGGTGGGAGGATCCCTTGAGCCCAGGAGGTAGAGGCTGCAGTGAGCCAAGATCGTGCAACTGTACACTGCACTCCAGCTTGGACAACAGAGTGAGATCCTATTTCAATAAAAAAAAGAAAAGAAACAAATCTCGATTGAGGTGGGCATGGTGGCTTACATGTGTAACCCCAGCACTTCGGGAGGCCAAAGTGGGAGGATCTCTTGAGCCCAGGAGTTCAAGACCAGTCTGGGCAATATAGTAAGACCCCATCTCTAATTTAAAAAAAAATTAGCCAGGCATAGTAGTACACAACTGTAGTGCCAGCTACTTGGAAGGCTGAGGTGGGAGGATCTCTTGTGCCCAGGAGATTGAGGCTGCAGTGACCTACGATGGTGCCACTGCACTCTGGACTCAGCAACAGAGTGAGAACCTGTCTCAAACAAAATAAAACAAAAAAGAAACTCCTCCTGCTGCCTCTGGGTGATTGGGTGCAAAACTCCACAGAGGTCAGCAGGTCTGGTCCCTGTGGGACCCAGACTCACTGCGTGTGATCTGGGCCAGTCTGTGGACTTCAGCAGCCTCAGTTCCCTGGCCTGCCAAAGTAGTGAGATTACAGGCATGAACCACAGTGGTCAGCTGAGAATTTTCTTTTCTTTTCTCTCTTTTTATTTTTGAGACAGGGTCTCAGTCTGTTGTCCAGGCTGGAGTGCAGTGATGTGATCATGGCTCACTGCAACCTCAACCTCCTGGGCTCAAGCAATCTTCTCACCTCAGCCTCTCGAGTAGCTGGGGCCACAGGTGCGTGCCACCATTACCGGCTAATTATTTTATTTTATTTTTTATTTTTGGTAGAGACAGGGTCTCCCTGTGTTGCCTGTATGATCTCAAATTCCTGAGCTCAAGTGATCCTCCCACATTGGCCTCCCAAAGTGTTGGGATTACAGGTGTGAACCACCCACCCAGATGAGAATTTTCTTAGTAACAAATTAGATGAGACATCCCAATTGTTTGTTGTAGTGAGATTTAATTATAATTCACTCAACAAACACCTAAGCACTTTCTTGGTTGGGTGCTTCAATTTATATTCTTATATTCAATTTATATTCTCATAAATACATGGAGGGACTTGGGCCACAGTGTATATTTTTACAAGATTCCTGGAAGCATAGAGTAGGGAGTGACTGGTTCTGCATAGGGAAATCAAGGAAGGCTTCTGAGAGGAGGTGATGACTGAGCAATTTACTTCGTTCATCTGAAAAGACTGTGTACTGTGTAAGTGAAGGGGCGTCATTGTATATGGCAGCTCTGTTGAATGGGCCTTAAAGGACTCTTGGTTGCAAGTGAGAGATACCTAACTCATTGCAGCTTAGGCAACCAAGGAATTCATTGGCTCCCGAAGTGTGGAAGTCTAGGGGGAAGCAGGCATAGCTGGATGCAGGGGCTCAAGCAGCATTGTCAGGTTCTCTCTCTCTCTCCCCCACACCCCCGATCTCTTGCCTCTCTGCTTCGCTTTCTTCTATGAGTTAGTAAAGATGGTGGTGGGCAGCCAGATACAGAACCTCCCAGCAAGACAACTCTATCCAGGAGAGTCCTCCTTTCACCCAGGGACTAAAGTAACAATCCCAGAAAAGAATTCTTATTGGCTTCTTGAGTCACACGCCTGCCTCTGAACCAGTCACGTGCTGAGGGGTGGGGCAGAGTAATCCTCAGAGGGCCTGGGTTGGAGGGAGAAGCCACCAGGATTGACAGCCTCATGCTGTGGGAGGAGTGGTTCTCCCAAGGACACTTGCAAACAAAATCATACATCCACTACAAAGAGCGGGGAAGACCTCTCCAGGCAACTCGGAAGGAGGTCTGTAACCAAAACATTGCCAAAAATGCTACTCCCAGGTCTCTGCCATGCAGGATGCCACTATGACCAGTGGTCCCTAAGCTACTGGGCAACCCTGCCCATGTCCAACTGTGAGGACTGTTGACCTCTGAACTCAGCTGGGGAAGAGAAAAGAGGCACCCCCTCCCCACCTCTTCTCTAGGCTGTTAGAGCTCAAAGGGTGCTTGGAGTCCACCCATTTGTTCCATGGAGCTCTTTAAAAATAACAGCAAGAGCTCATGAAATGAAATGCACACAACTTTCTTTTGAAACCTCCTTTGCTCAGTCACAAACCATGGGAATTAAATTTGTGTAGTGCATTTAACAGACAATGAACGTTGAGCAAGGTCACAAATACATGTTGGGATTACAAGACAAAACACCGAACAGAGACCAGCCATCATCCTTAGCCTTATTTTGTGCTGCCTGTGCCTGGATTCCCGAATCTGACATCACCCTCATAGGCGCCAGATGGGCAGCCTCTCATGCCATGCCCCCTGCTCCTAGCACGACACCATTTCTAAAAGGTGATCACTGCTGAGCAGTTGGAATGATATGGAACTGCTTTGTGTTTTTCTTATGCATTTAAAAATACTTTCGGGCCAGGCGCGATGGCTCACACCTGTAATATTTTTTTTGTCTTTTTTTTTTTTTTTCCTTTTTG
Organism: Chlorocebus sabaeus; assembly: GCF_047675955.1. NCBI lineage: Eukaryota > Metazoa > Chordata > Mammalia > Primates > Cercopithecidae > Chlorocebus > Chlorocebus sabaeus. The sequence continues at coordinate 66,101,501 of NC_132915.1, read as the reverse complement.
TGAAGAACGGGGTCTCGCTATATTACCCAGGCAGGTCTCGAACTCCTGGGCTCAAGCTATCCTTCCGCCTCTGCCTCCCTGAGAGCTGGGATTACAGGCGTGAGCCACCGTGCCCGGCCCACACCTGTAATCTTAACACTTTGGGAGGTCAAGGCAGAAGGATTGCTTGAGCCAAGTAGTTCAAGACTAGGCAACATGGTGAAAACCCATCTCCACAAATACAGAAAGAATAAAAAAAATTAGCCAGGTATGGTAGTGCTTGCCTATAGCCCCAGCTACTTGAAAGGCTGAGGTGGAAGGATTGCTTGAGCCCCAGGAGGTCAAGGCCACAGTGAGCCCTGATTGCACCACTGCACTCCAGCCTGGGTGACAGAGTGAGACCCTGTCTCAAAATAAATAGGCCAGGTGGGAGGGCTTACACCTGTAATCCCAGCACTTTGGGAGGCCGAGGTGGGAGAATCACTTGAGATCGGAAATTCAAGACCAGCCTGGCCAACACGGTGCAACCCCATCTCCACTAAAAATACAAAAAATTAGCCAGGTGTGGTGGCGCGTGCCTGTAATCCCAGTTACTTGGGAGGCTGAGGCACGAGGATCGCTTAAACCTGGGAGGCAGAGGTTGCAGTGAGCTGAGTTCTCACCACTGCGCTCCAGCCTGGGCGACAGAGCAAGACTCTGTTTTAATCAATGAATCAAACAATCAATAAAAATACTTTCAAGAAGGCAGTCACTGGCATCTTTTTGGCTTTTAGACCAGAGTGACATCATTTGAGAAAGACTGTTCTAGTCCAACTCTGCAATTTTATAGATGGAGAAATTGAAGCCTAGAGAGGGAGAGTGACACTGAAAGTGATTTCAATAGCTAGACTCAAGTTGGTCTGAGACTCCTGGTCTGACACCTTTGAATTCGGTCAGGTGAGGAACTCGGGAAGGTCTGCAGGTGGCGCAGCTTCTAAAGGGCCTTCGGGACACTTGGGCTCAATTTTCTCACTTAACCTTGGGTTTCTGATTTAGAGTGGGAAATGCTGCTTTTCCTGATCTCAAAGGTGAAGGCTCCACCAAAGTTGTTCACACAAGTGTTATAAGAGAAAACTTTCAAACAAATTAAAATGTGGTACATCCTATTTAATGGTAATCTATGAAATGCACATCTATGAAAAATTGTATTGCTACCAAAAATGGCAGCTATGAAAATTAAGGATTATGGTAGATTAAGAGCAGTGGTTGACACTAAGATTACTGGCTTGCATGTATGCGTGCCCTTGACCCTGAAATTTGTAGTCCCTGCCACTGTGACTCTGGGCTGGTCTTGCGACTTACTTTGACCAGTAGAATGTGACAGAAGGTGAGACACTGTGTCACCCCAGTTGCCCAGGCCATGACCAGCCAGCCAAGACATGTGAACATCGCCCCCTTAGACCAGCCAGGCGACCCAGCAACTGATCACAGATGCATAAACAAAACTAGCTGAGCCAGGCTCAGACCAGCAGGGCTGTTCCCCTGACCATAGACTCTTGGGCAATAATAAATCTTGTTTTTTTATTTTTAATTAATTAATTACTTTTTTGAGATAGAGACTGCTCTGTTGCCCAGGCTGGAGTGCAGTGGCTCAATCTCAGCTCACTGCAACCTCCGCCTCCCAGGTTCAAGCGATTCTCCTGCCTCAGCCTCCTGAGTAGCTGGGATTACAGGTACCTGCCACCATGCCTGGCTAATTTTTTGTATTTGTAGTAGAGGCGGGGTTTCACCATGTTGTCCAGGCTGGAGTCGAACTCCTGACCTCAAGTGATCCGCTTGCCTTGGCCTCCCAAAGTGCTGGGATTACGGGTGTGAGCCACTGCACCTGGCCAAATCTTGGTATTTTAACCCGCTGAATGTTGACTGTTGGACTGTTATGTAGCAATAGCTGATGGAGATGGAGGTACTATTGAGCCTGGAGAGGGAAGCATGTGGAGATAGCAGGGCAGATGTGTCCATGAACAGCATGACTTTCACCATGCACCACGGAGAGGAGATGCACAGCAGTAGTCCGTACCCCTCACACCAGGGAAAATTCTGGAGGGAAACATACCAAATAGCTCAGGGATGGTATTAAGGGATGAATGGGAGTAATTACGTTTTTCATTTTTCTCCTTTCCATATTTCCTGTGATGTTCTTTTTTTGTCTGTGTTTTGGTTTGGGTTTTTTGGGGGTTTTTTTTGAGACAGGGTCTCACCTTGTCACCCAGGTTGGAGTGCAGTGGTGTGATCATGGCTAATCACAGCTTCAACTTCTTGGGCTTAAGTGATCCTCTAGCCTCAGCCTCCTGAGTAGCTGGGATTACAGGTGCCTGCTACCATGTCTGGCTACTTTTTGTATTTTTAGTAGAGATGGGGTTTCACCATGTTGGCCAGGCTGGTTTCAAACTCCTGATTTCAAGTGATCCACCTGCCTCAGCTTCCCAAAGTGCTGGGATTACAAGCGTGAGCCTCTGCACCTGGCCTTGGAAATAATCACTTCTAACCTGTGGGTTTCTAAATGGGAAGAGTGAGGATGAGAGTCCACATTTGGTGGCAAAGCCAGAACTAGAACTTACTTCTCTTGAGTTGGGTCTAATATTCCTCCTAGCGGATGCTAAACCTTTCCAGCAAGGTTGAGGCTCTGGGCTGGGGCTAGGGTGAGGCACGCTGCCATCAGGGTGAGAAGTTTCAGGAGGCACTTGCTCCCAGGGCCCAACCTGCACTCAGCCAGGAGAGCTGGTGCCTTGCAGCCTGCTGTGGGCAGAGCCCGTGAGTGGGTTTTGTGTGGTTGCCAGTGCTGCTGGAAGTGCACTGTCCTAGTGTGAGAAGCATGGGGTGAAAAATATGTGGACTCAGCACCTGGCACAGCTGCCTTCGGAGGCGTTGAGGAGCTGAAGAGCTGTGCAGAGCAGTCACTTGTTTTCCACTAAAATGTGATTTTTGTCTTATTTTCTTTCTTTTTTTTTTTTGAGTCACAGTTTCGTTCCGTCCCCCAGGCTGGAGTGCAATGGCCTGATCTCGGCTCACTGCAACCTCTGCCTCCGGGGTTCAAGTGATTCTCCTGTCTCAGCCTCCTAAGCAGCTGGGAGTATAGGCATGCGCCACCACGCCCGGCAAATTTTTGTATTTTTAGTAGAGATGGAGTTTCACTATGTTGGCCAGGCTAGTCTTGAACTCTTGACCTCATGAACCACCCACCTTGGCCTCCCAAAGTGCTGGGATTATAGGTGTGAGCCACCACACCTGGATGTCTTATTTTCTTTGTTGTTGGTGGTGATGTCCCTCCTCCCACCACTACCATCCCATGGGGAGGATTTAATAAAGGTAGAAATGTCTCAGGACAGTAAAATCAGGAGCCTTCAGAAATGGTGAAGAGACACAGTCTTAATCCCTTTAAGAACTGAGTTAGGGCTGGGCATAGTGGCTCACACCTGTAATCCCAGCACTTTGGGAGGCTGAGGCAGGAGGATCATTGAGGTCAGGAGTTTGAGACTAGCCTGGCCAAAACACAGTGAAACCCCGTCTCTACTAAAAATACAAAAATTAGCTCGGTGTGGTGGTATGCACCTGTAATCAAAGCTACTCTAGAGGCTGAGGCAGGAGAAAGGCAGAGGCTGCAGTGAGCTGAGATCCCACCACTGCACTCCTGGGCAGCAGAGTGAGACTCAAAAACAAAAACAAACAAAAACCAACAAAAAAAGAATTGAAGTTAGACACTTTTAAAGATCTTTGAATATCAAAGCAACTTTTGGTCTGATCTGGTAAACTGAGCAAAGTGACAACTTTAAATCTGTGTCACTTCTTCAAGCATGTCAAGTGCCTTCAGAGTTTCTGAGGAGAGTACTCCTGGTCACAGATTACTTTCTCCTGTTGGTGGTGTGATGCCCTGAGGAGAGGAGAGGAGCAGGAAGGCTGCGGGAAGTGGGAGGAGGTGGCAGGGGAGGGCCCCGCTGGAGAGGAGTGTGGGCAGGGGCCTGGGTTTCCTTCCAAGTGCCAGGTGAGCTTGTTCCTGACTCTGAGACCCCCTTACTGCTCCCCCTGGTGGGGTTCCTCAAGAGAAAACGCCACTGCACTTATGTGAAGTGGGCAGTGAGAGTGGGGCACTGGGCACTGGAGTGGGCGAACCTGCCCAGAGCAGAGGGCTCAGCGGGGCTCCTGTGTTGGCATAAAGACTCAACAAAGGCCGGGCATGGGGCTCACTACCTGTAACCCCAGAATTTTGGGAGGCCAAAGTGTTCAGATTGCCTGAGTGCAGGAGTTCAACACCAGCATGAACAACATAGTGAGACCCCATCTCTACAAAAAAACCATAGCTGGGTGTGGTGGCACTCAGCTGTGGTCTCAGCTACTCAGGAGGCTGAGGTGGGAGGATTGCTTGAGCCCAGGCGTTTGAGGCTGTTGTGAGCTGTGATCGCACCACTGCACTCTAGCCTGGGCAACAGAGTTAGACCTTGTCTCAAAAACAAAACAAAACAAAACAAAACAAGACTCAGCAGGGCTGTCCCTGGGGCAAAGCCGAGGGCCAGTGAGGAAGTCATGGGAATGCAGCGTGATGGAAGAGCACGTTTTCTCTCAGAGCTGCTCAACAAACATGGTGCAGCCACTGTGGGAAACCAGATGGCAGTTCCTCAAAAAATTCAATGTAGAACTACCATATGATCCAGTGGTTCCACTTCTGCTTACCCAAAATTATTGAAAGCAGTGGCTGGCGTGGCTCATTCCTGTAATCCCAACATTTTTGGAAGGCTGAGGTGGGAGAATCACTTAAAGCCAGGAGTTTGAGACAAGCCTGGGCAACATAGCTTGTCTCTACAAGAAATAAAAAGATTAGCTGGGTATAGTGGTGCCCACCTGTAGTCCCAGCTAGTCAGGAAGCTGAGGTGGGAAGATTGCTTGAGCCCAGGGGATTGAGGCTGCAGTGAGCTATGATCACACCTTCTCCAACCTGGGTGACAGCGTGAGACCTTATCAAAAAAAAGAAAAAATGAAAGCAGGGTTTATTTATATATATATATATATACACACACACACACACAGAGTCTCACTCTGTTGCCCAGGCTGGCATGCAGTGGCATGATGATCTTGGCTCCCTGCAGCCTCTGTCTCCCAGGTTCAAGCGACTCTCCTGCCTTAGCTTCTCGAGTAGCTGGGATTACAGGAGCGCGCCACCATGCCCGGCTAATTTTTGTATTTTTAGTAGAGATAGGGTTTCACCATGTTGGCCAGGCTGGTCTCAAACTCCTGACCTCTAGTGATCTGCCCACCTCAGCCTCCCAGAGTGCTGGGATTACAGGCATGAGCCACCGCGCCCTGCTGAAAGCAGGTTTTACATAGGCACTTGTACACCAGCGTTCACAGCAGCATCACTCACAATAGCCACAAGGCGGAAGCCACCCAAGTATCCATCCACGGCCAGATAAATGGATAAGCAAAATGTGGTGTATACAAGCAATGGAATATTATTCAGTCTTAAAGAAAGATGGGAATCTAGACATATGCTGTCACAGGGATGAAACTTGAGAACATTATGCTAAGTGAAATAAGCCAGACACAAGGAAAAAAAAATACGATTCTACTCATATGAGATGCCGATAGCAGTCCAATTCATAGAGATAGAAATGGGAGTGGTGGTTGCCAGGGGTTCAGGGGAGAGAAGGAATGAGGGAATATTGTTTAATTGGTAAACAGTATCAGTTTGGGAAAAAAGTTTTGGAAATGGATGGTGCTGATAGTTGTACAACAATGTGAATGTGCTTAATGCCACTGAACTGTACACTTAAAAATGATTAAAGTGGTAAAATGTAGGTTATATACATTTTACCATAGTGTTAAAAAAAAAAAAAAAAAAGCTCTTCAACAGTGACTTGGGCTGCCTTGGGACGTAGTGGCCTGTCCATTAGTAGAGGTGTGCAAGTGAGGCTTGGACACCTGCTGGACGCTAGGGAGGGGTGCAAGGATGAGGGAGAAGAGTGGAGAGGCTCATCCTGTGATTTGGGTCAGGATGGGGATAACAAGAGTGGTTGACATTTTTTGAGCTCTTATTTGTGTGCTGTGCCCTGAGCTAAATGATTCAAGTAGATGGTCTCTTTCTCCCCTGGAGCCACTGAGGCATGGTCTATGCTATCCCAAGGACTGACAAGGCCACAGCCCTGGTGGGCAATAGTCATTGCCGCCTTCCCAGGTCCCCTTCCAAGAAGGACGTGCTGCCCAGCCAGCTGGGCAGGCAGTCAGCATACGGCCTTAAGTGACTAGCCCTGCAGGACAGCCTCAGCTGCAGAGATGCACCCAGCCCGAGGTCATACCCTTCCCAGGGCAGCCCACATCCAGCCACTGATCTGCATGGGGGTACAAAGGCCTGGCCATCTCTGCATGAAACTCCATATTCAGAACTTTCTTTTTGCCTTTTTTTTTTTTGAGACAAGGCCTTGCCCTGTCGCCCAGGCTGGAGTGTAGTGGGTGCGATCTTGGCTCACTACAACCTCTGCCTCCCGGTTCAAGTGATTCTCCCACCTCAGCCTCCCGAGGAGCTGGGATTACAGGTGCATGCCACCATGCCCGGCTATTTTTTGGTAGAGGCGGGGTTTCACCATGTTGGCCAGGCTGGTCTCGAACTCCTGACCTCAAGTGATTCCACCTGCCTTGGCCTCCCAAAGTATTGGGATTATTACAGGCATCAGCCACCACACCCAGCCCACATTCAGAACTTTTGAAAGGACATTCTGGCTTCCAGGGGCCCCCCTGAGGTTGGCCCCGTTGTTGTTCAGCCCGCATGGCAGCTAGCCTTTCCCATTTGTCTGCTCCTGCCTCTACCCACCTTGCCCAGGTGCTGATCCCAATCCTCTTCCATAAACATCCCGGTCAGGGGCTCGGGAGCCTCATCTGCAGCTTAGGTCACTCCTCTGAGTGGCGGTGGAGCTGGGACCAGGGAAGAGGGCCTGACCTGTCTTGGACAGAGAGAAGCTCTAACCCACAAGAGGGCCAGTCAGGGCTTCTTGGGTGACCCTGGTCCACAGCACTCAGCCAGTCTGAGGACCCAGAGCCTTGGAGACCAGGGGCGAGTGTGCCTCACGCTTCTATTATCCCCATTGTGCTTGCCTAATAGCAGAACCACACCACAATGACACTGGAGCTAAATTCTAATAGCTAGCCCTGCCTGTTAATGGCCTCTTATACATTTAAATTGGGTGTGATCCTTTGGGAACTGTAATGTTATTCATGGAGATTGTGTCGCCTAATTTGAATACAGAAAACTGTACTTAAGAGATATGGCAGCTCAGATGGTTTCTTCTTTCCCTCCTCCTGTCCACCTTCTCAGTTCGGCTTGGCTGAGGGTACAGTGTGTGCCAGAGAAGTATAAGGGCCGCTGCCATTATTGAGTAGAGAAAATAATGCAGAACAACAGGGCACGGTGGCTTACACCTGTTATCCCAGCACTGTGGGAGGCCCAGGTGAGGATCGCTTGAGGCTAGGAGGTCAAGACCGGAAAAAAAAGGAAGAAAGTAAACAAGGGAGGGAGGGAAGGAGGGAAGGAGGGAAGGAGGGAAGGAGGGAGGGAAGGAAGGAAGGAAGGAAGGAAGGAAGGAAGGGAGGAAGGAAGGAAAAAAATGCAGAGTGGAAGTCAATTGAAACCAACAAAAAGTCAGAATTCCACTCTGTGTGACTTGAGCAAATTATTTAGCCTCTCTGAGCCTCGGTTTTCTTGTCTATAAGTGACAAGAATTTTAGTTCTCGTGCTGGGGAGGACTGCACGTCAGTGAATACACAGAGAGCACACAGCACAGGGTACTCAAGTATCAAACATTTGAAGTATTGGCTGCAAAAATTCACAAGAGTTATTTGTTTGGACCACCTCGATCCTCATGTTTTTCAATGTAAATAACAATAGAAAGATTGGCAGGCAGGTTGTTTTTCTCTTTTTTGTGTTTTTCAGACAGGATCTGCTCTCGAATACACCAGCAGCCTTGAACAAGATGTTCACGGCAGCCTGATTGGTGGGGAGGGTGTTTGCCCAGATGTGCAACAGTAGGGAAGGCTGTGGAGGAACGTAAGGAACTCCAGCTGCCTGCAGAGAATGTGACATTGCCATAAGACCAGGAGAGTAGCACAGCCCCTGTAAGACTCCAGAACTCAACGCCTGCTCCCTCTACCTGATGGAGGAGAATCCCTGCCCTGATAACGCACACATCACACAGGAAGTGGGGCTTTTCCCTACAGAAAACCTGGCTTCGGACCTAGGTAGCTCTGGATGACCAGGACAGAATCACATCTGAGCTGGAACTGTCCACATCTAACCCCACTGCTCCCCACACAGAGGGGACACTGAGGCCCAGAGAGGGATGACTTGTCCAGGGACACACAGCTGGCCCAGAACTCGGGTCCCGGCCTCTGTCTTGGGCCCTTCTCTGACCAGCTGCCTTTTCTACTACCTTGCAGCTGTCAGGAGGTGCCTCCTTCTTTGCCCAGAAAGAAGAAAGAGTGGCTGCATGGCTCAGGGGCTGTCAAAGGGCAAACCAGATCAATGGTCCCACCCACCCACAGTGTCAGAGGTCCCCCACGAACGACTTGGCTGGGGCATCCCTCCAGGGGTGGGGATTGGCCCCTCCATCCTCATGGCAAGCATGCTAATAGGCCTCCTCCTATCACTGCCTCCTGTTTCTTGGATGGGATAAACTGTTTGGCCTTTGGACAAGATTATTTTTGCACCAAACAGGATTGTTATCACTTAATTGAAAATAATTATCCAATGCAAATTGAGTTCAACTTATCTAGCTGGAAATAAAGAAGTGAGTATTTTGGGTGGTTTCACTGCTGCAAAGGCAGGTATTTTAAGCAAATGAAAGTAACGAGATGCAGGCTGCGTTTTCTGCAGGAGGCCCTGGGAAATCTGGGGGCCTTTCTTGAGTTGGCCCCTGTGGCTGGGAAGTCTGGCTCACCCCCTTGTCCACATCAGGGGTTGCTCTAATGAGTCTGTACTGGAGGAGAAGCTCTGACAGAGCCGGAGGCCATGGGGGTGGCTGACTGTGGCAGGGGTGCCTATAATCCCACACAGTGGTTCCGTCCCTGTGGAGCTTATCTCAACAGACACAGGCCCTGCCCTCCTCCAGAAAAAAGAAGAAAGGGTAGGGGGAAGGAGAGAGTGCTCTTAATGTAGGTCTAATGCAGGCAACCACGTCTCCTCCTCTGTGTCCTTTACCACAGGCACTGTGCCCTTCAACCACCCAGGTACCTGAGCCAAACCAAGTTCTCTGAGGTTCTCTCAGTCTCACCCACTCATTCGACTGGCCACCAACTCCATTTGCTTTCTTAAGTATTTCTTGGCTTTGTTAATTTCTTTCCACGCCCACTGTATCAGTTGCCCATTGCCACTGCAATACTGCATAACAAACAGCCCCAAAATCTCAGTGGTCTGCAACCACAGGTATTCCTTCTCAGGGCCTGTGGCTCTACTGACCTTGGCTGGGCTCACTCAGGGGTTGGCAAGCTGGTGGGCATCTCTGCTGTACATATCCCTCATCCTCCTAGGGTCCACGGGCAAGCTGGACAGGTTCTTCTCATGGTGATGGCAGATGCATGAGAGGAAGGGTAGAAATACATGAGGTCTCTTACCGTCAACTCTCAGACCTGATATCAAGACTTGTTTGCCCCATTCCATTGATCAAAGTAAGTCACAAGACCAAGCCCAAAGTCTCGTACAGCCAGAGTGTGGATGCAGGGAGGTAGAAGAATTGGGGCTAAAATTCACACCTACTACTGCCACCACTGACCTTCCTGGGACCTCCAGTCCTGGCGTCCCCACTGGAGTCCTCACCTCGTCTCAAACTCTCTGATCTATTCTCCATAGAGTAGTTAGTTTGCTCCTTCTAAAATGCGGACCTGAGCACATTACATTTCAACTTAAAAATCCTTACAATCCTTCTTTCGTGGAGGGGTCTTATTCCTGTTTTCTGAGAATAATTGAAATTCAATTGTAAAATTACTCTTTTTAGCAATACCCTAAGGAGCCTATGAAAGATGCAAACAGTACAATGATCATGGTGGCCCCTCTAATTGAGCGGCTCTGGTTCTCCTTGTTTCTAGGGGCAGCCCTGGCCGTGCGTACTCACACACGGCAATGCACGGGAGATCTGCAGCCCAGACAGGAGCCGGAGCACCTGGGAAGGACATGAGGCAAATGCTCAAGAATGCGAGAGTAGCATGCCCCAGCTGTGGGAGGGGCACCCTTTGAGCGCTGAACACGGGAAGGCCATGGCACAGTGCCAGGCTCATGGCAGGGACTTTATTCTCTTCCAAACTCCAACTATGAATCCACCCAGGTGTAAACCTTCCACAGTGAACCAGTTGTGCCTACGGAAGCTCTGTAGACAAGTGCTGCTCAAAATGTCACCTGCAGACCTGTGCTGCTCTGCAAACTCTTGGGTAGATGTCCATGAAGAGGAATAAGCAGCTCACACTGGGATGTACATTACTGTCACTCAGCAGGCTATTTAGTCCTGCTGACTTTTTCCATAGCAAGACTTTCTCAATAAAGGAAGCAGGGCACTGATGTACTCTCTGGGGCAAAAGCTGTTTAACTCCTGGTAACAACATTTGTGGCCCAGCTACTTTCAGGCTGCTTCTGGGGACACTAACCTGAGGTGTCCAAGCATCTCTGAGTGGTACCCAGGGAAAATTATGAAGGCATTAGGCAAAAGCCAGTAGTTTAAAAAATCATAAATGCTATAAGAACAAAAAATGAGAGGTTACCTCAATATAAAAAGAGAAAATTGGTTAAGTAAGTTATATACGTCCTCTTAATGTAGTTGACAGCACTTATAAGCGGTTGGGGACTTTATAACGGGATAAGAAAAGGCTTAGGATATGACAGGAAGTTACAACAGAAGCATGATATAAAATGGTGTTAGCAGCCCCCTGTGTAACATGTCGAGAAGATATATGTGCTCACATTCACACACTCGGAAGGAAATGCATGAAAATACAAATAGGGGATTTGTTAGAGTGATGTAGCGATGAAGTTTTCTTTTCTATTTTTTTTTTTTTTAAATTTGAGACAGAGTCTTGCTCTGTTGCCCAGGCTGGAGTGCAGTGGTGCCATCTCGGCTCACTGCAACCTCTGCCTCCCAGGTTCAAGTGATTCTCCTGCCTCAGACTCCCGAGTGGCTGAGACTACAGGTGCCCACCACCACTCCTGGCTAACTTTTTTCATATTTTTAGTAGAGATGGGATTTCACCATGTTGGCCAGGCTGGTCTCGAACTCCTGACCTTAGGTGATCCACTTGCCTCGGCCTCCCAAAGTGCTGGGATTACAGCCATGAGCCACCGTGCCCGGCCTATTTTTCATACTTTTGGAATACAGTTCTGTTACTTTATAATGAAAACAATTGTACAACTAGTAATAAAATATTTGCATGATCCATCCAGTTGGTACCCTCTATTTCAGTGTTTCATTAGATTCCCACATTTATACATTAAACAATCATTAATTCAGACACACAAATTCAGGGTTTATGATCACTCATACCCCTTCTTTCCTCCCTTCTTCTCTTTCTCCCTCCCTCCCTCCTTCCCTGCCTCCCTTTATGCTTTCCTTCTCTCCCTCTTTTCCTCCCTCCCTTCCTTCCTCCCTTCCTTCTTTCCCTGCCCTCCTGCCCTCCCTCCCTCCTTCCTTCCTTCTTCATTCAATAAACCTTTAGGCAGCACTCCTTAAGCGCAAGTCCAGGCACTGCAGGGCAGCAGTGAGAAGCCATCACTCCCGGGCCTCACTGGAGGCAGTTGGGCCTCATCCTTGCACTCTCTGTAATTCATCTCGCAAACATCTGCCCACTCTGCTCTGTGCCCCAGCCTAGAGGACAGACACAGGTTCACTCTGTCCAGCAAGAGAGAAGACAGATGAATATCCAGGACACTTTTCTTCTTCAGAAATATTGGCTAAGAGCTTAAAAACTTCATACATTCCTGTAACAAATTCAAACATTACTTTGTATGAAAGCAAAACTAACTTGCCAGAGATAAGCAAGAGGAACAGTTTGGTGTGTATTCTTCCAGATTTCTTCCTATGAATATGCAAAGACATATTTCTTTATATAGACATTTATAAATTTACATTATGTAATATAGAATATATAAACATTTATATATTTATATTATGTAATATAGAATATGTAAATATAGGCCGGGTGCAGTGGCTCACGCCTGTAATCCCAGCACTTTGGGAGGCTGAGGCAAGCAGATTGCTTGAGGTCAGGAGTTTGAGACCAGCCTGGGCAACATGGTGAAACCCCACCTCTACTAAAAATACAAAAGATTAGCCAGGCGTGGTGGCCAACACCTGTAATCCTAGCTACTCAAGAGACTGAGGCAGGATAATTGCTTGAACCCAGGAGACGGAGGTTGCAGTGAGCCGAGATAGCGCCACTGCACTCCAGCCTGGGTAACAGAGAAAGACTCTGTCTCAAAAAAAAAAAAAAAAAAAAAAAAAAAAAAATATATATATATATATATATATATAAAATTTATTTATATACTCTATATGTATACACACACATTCCCAAACATCCATATATGTGTCTATATAAATCACACAGTTTTCTTTTCATTTTTAAATAAAGTTCTGCAACTTTAGTGTTTGCTGTTCTGAAGCAAAGCATACAAATGTGTGAAGTGCTGGGGGTCACAGAGGACAGTGCCAGTGCCAGTGCTGGGATGAGGTGGCCCTGAGGGTGGGCTGACTGTGGCATCCTTACCGTGCCCCTCACTGGGATGGCATGGTTTCCCCCAAGGCTTCACTGAAGTGGCGCTGCAGCTGGCCTCTGACCATGACAGGATTTGGCTGGGCAGAGACGTGAGAAAGGGGTGCCAGGGGGAAGACAGGGCAGAGTGAAGGCCTCGGGTGGGAGAGGCGGCCGTGCCCTTGGTGGCGCGTCCTCCACGTGGAAAGCTTCCCCGGATGGTGGACGGGCCAGTGGTGCCCAGACTCATGGCTTGATTCATGCACATCCCTTTCTCCTGCCTTCCTTCAGAGGCCCCACGCAGTGGCCCCAAGCATGCCCCGCAACAGCATCTGGAACCAGCCACATTGTGGAGAGAGAAATAATCACTGGGGTCCTGAGTCATCATGGAAACAAATGCTGTACTTGAACACTAAGGAGAGAGTTGCATGTGCAGAGCCTGCGTTGTTTATGCTGTGAGAAATGATTTCATAGGCTGAAGGGTGGGGCTGGATGGGGCTGGCTGGGCCTCAGTGTCCTCTGCCTATTCATTGTCTAGGGGGCAAGTCAGCCACACACCCACTTCCATGTGTGGTTGGCTTGAAACGACAACTGGTTTCAGAAGATGAGACACCTTTACATGTGGGAATTTACCTAATGCTAATCTGGATAATTAAGAAAAACCCAGCCAAAATACCCTGAAAAGATTCAGAAGGAACTATTGCTGATCTTCGTGAACACAACGGCATATTTCTGCATCTTATTCAGATGGCACTCCCAAAATAACTGGTTCAGGGGCCTCCCAGGTGGCCAGTGGCAGGGGGCAGGTGCCTTATGAGGTCCTGGTCCTGACAGCCCAGCCTCGGGCACAGATTAAGCCATAGACACCCTCAAACCCTTCCATCCTTGGTCTATGGAGATGTAGCCACATTCCCTTCGCGTATGACTCTCTTCCCTTCTCTGGGTCTCAGCGTTGCCCTTTGTAAAATGAGGTGAGGGTGGGAGGGCAAGAAAAGGCCATTACAAAACAAATCATGAAATAAGGAAAAGAATCACCAAGAATTCTTTCCAATCTGATCTTATTTAAAAGCAAAAAACACACTCCAGTCCCAGCTACTTGGGAGGCTGAGGTGGGAAGATTGCTTGAGCCCAGGAGCTCAAGGCCAGCCTGGGCAACATAGCAAGACCCCATTTCTTTCTTTTTTAATTTTTTTGAGACAGAGTTTCACTCTTATCGCCCAGGCTGAAGTGCAGTGGCATGATCTCAGCTCGCTGCAACCTCTGCCTCCTGGGTTCAAGCAACTCTCCTGTCTCAGGCTCCAGAGTAGCTGGGATTACAGGCACCTGCCACCATGCCTGGTTACTTTTTTGTGTTTTTAGTACAGATGGGGTTTTGCCATGTTGGGCAGGCTGGTCTTGAACTCCTGACCTCAGGTGATCCACCCACCTCAGCCTCCCAAAGTGCTGGGATTACAGGCATGAGCCACCACGCCCAGCCTCAAGACCCCATTTCTAAACACATGCACTCACAAAACAAAATGAAACAAAACCCAAGGGGAAACCAGATCAGCTAAGAACCCCTAAGCTGCCCTAGGTTCCAAGCCTCAACTCATGGCCTTGTCCTGATATCCCCTCACCCTATCCCAGTACACTGTGTCTACCTACCTGTGTATTTTACCTTCTATCCTACACACACACACACACACACACACACACACACACACACAGATCCACAGAGTCTTGAGCTCTCCAGCTTGTGCCTTGGTTTACCCATCCATATTCTCATGTACAGTGACTTGGGACCTCAACCACATCATCTAGACTGTGGTACATCATATCTTCTCCCTTGTGCCCCAAGCTGGCATGGCTACCTGACCCACCTTTGAGATCATCAACAGCACAGGCCACCCTTGGTCAGCCATGCTGGGATCATTCCTGGAATCAGACAACTTCATCTGCAGTTGGGTGTCCCTGTCTCTGTCCTATCCATCTCCTCTCCCACCACAACCAAGCTCTGACCCAGACCAGTGTTCTCTGCCTGGATGACTCCTCCACTGGCCTGCCTATAGCCTTTGAACAAGCTTGTTTGAGATGCTTTCCCCCCCATTCATTCTGCTTTCATCTAAGAGCCACTTCCTTAGGGGAAGCCTGCCCAGATTCCACTCTTCCAACCCAAGTCAGAACTCAACCACCTGCCCCACCCCTAACCAGTCCCACAGACCCTGTACCAGCCCCAGCTGAATGCCATTGCCATCTGTGTACATATTAACTTCCAGCTCTTTTACACTGCATTTTAAAACACTTAAAACTGACAATAACCTACATAAAGTACGGTTACAACACAATACATTTTTCTATATTTATACATGCTTATATGGGTTTAGGATACAGATGGGTAGATCAAGGCACAAACTGTGAAGCTAAAGACACTCTGTGGTTGTCCCATATGTGTTGGGGAGGCGGGACTACCTATAGGTAACCTAGACATTGGGGGTAAAGAAAGTAGACACATACTCAGTGTCCTGTTATGGGGTTAGGAGGTCTCAGGACGAGGGTCTTGATCTCCTAGATGAAGATATAGAACATTTTCAGCACCCCAGAAGGTTCCCTTGTACCCTGTTCTGGTCTCCCCAGGGGAATTGCTATCTTGACTACTAACAGCACAGATTAGTTTTGGCTGTTTTGAATTTTAGGGAAATGGAATCTTTTGTGTCTGACTTCTTTTCCCTGCAGCTCAATGTTTGCGAGATTCCT
The DNA here is from genome assembly GCF_047675955.1 of Chlorocebus sabaeus. NCBI lineage: Eukaryota > Metazoa > Chordata > Mammalia > Primates > Cercopithecidae > Chlorocebus > Chlorocebus sabaeus. The sequence continues at coordinate 66,086,042 of NC_132915.1, read as the reverse complement.
CTATGTTGTTGCAGGTGGTGTGGGATTCTGTTTTGTGAATACATCAGAACTTACTTACCCATCCGCTTATTGAAGGGCGTTTTCAAGCATTTTTGCATAGGTGAGAGATCATGCTGAAAATGCAACTTTGCTGAAAGTGCAACTTTAAAAATCTTTTTTTTTTTTTTTGAGACAAAGTCTCATTCTGTTGCCCAGGCTGGAGTGCAGTGGTGTGATCTCGGCTCACTGAAACCTCCACCTCCTGAGTTCAAGCGATTCTCCCACCTCAGCCTCCTGAGTATCTGGGATTACAGGCATCTGCTACCACGCCTGGCTAATTTTTGTGTTTTTAATAGAGATGAGGTTTCATCATGTTGGTCAGGCTGGTCTCGAACTCCTGACCTCAAGTGATCCACCAACCTCAGTCTCCCAAAGTGCTGGGATTATAGGCGTGAGCCACTGTGCCAGGCCTTCTATTGATATTTTTTAAGTCGGCCGGGCACAGTGGCTCACGCCTGTAATCCCAGCACTTTGGAAGGCCGAGGTGGGTGGATCACTTGAGGTCTGGGGTTCAAGACCAGCCTGGCCAATATGGTGAAACTCTGTCTACTAAAAAAAAAAAAAAAAAAAAAAAAAAAAATTAGCTGGGCGTTGTGGCACATGCCTATAATCCCAGCTGAGGCACGAGAATCACTTGAACCAGAAGACAGAGGTTGCAGTGAGCCGAGATTGTACCACTGCACTCCAGTCTGGATGACGGGAGTGAGACGCTGTCTCAAAAAAAAAAAAAAAAAAACTTATTAGAAGACAAGGGAAGAGGCTAAAAAAATCTTGATAACTTAATGGCTTCTTCATGCTCTATTGAACTGACTGCTATCATTTACTTCTCCATTCTCCCATTGTCAAACATTTCCATTATCCATAATTATCAGGAATATTCTGTGAATATCTTAGTGGATCAGTATTTAAGGGGATCCTCATTAGTTGTTAGGAAAGAGTCCTAGAAGAGGCTGAAGAAATAACCTTGTGAGAAGACTCTTTAGACATAAGACCAAAGTGCTGAAATGAAGGTTGCATTGGTTTGCAAGGGCTACCACACCAGAATAACACTGACTGAGTGACATCATCCACAGATGGCTAAGACCAAAGCAGGGGTGGGTTCTGCTGAGGTCTCCTCCTTGGCTTGCAGGTGGCTGCCCTCTTGCTGCCTCTTCATGTGGTCCCTGTGCACCCCTGGGTCTCTTTGTGTGTTCCGGTCGCCTCTTCTTATGTATTAAGAACACCTGTCAGATTGGACTGAGGCTCTCCATAGTGACCTCACTTTAACTTAATCACCCCTCTATAGGGCCAGCTACAAATACAGTCCCATTCTGAGGTTCTGGGACTTAGTACTTCAACATATGAATTTTGGGGGAACATAATTTAGCCCATAACAGAACCCCTTCCTCAGAGGTTGGAAATGTCCCCTGGTGTCACCAGGCTTGGGTGCAGCCCTCTCAGTTCCTTCTAAAGCTGAGCTGTATTTTGGTGTGAAGACCTCTCTCTTTCAGCTTCAGCCCTGTGTTCATTTATCAGTTTCTCATCACTTCACTGTCAATCAATCTAGAGATTCTTAACCTTGGATGCACATTGGAATCACGTGAGTGCTTAAGAGATAATTGTGGTGTCTGAGTCCCCACCCAACAGATTCCGACGCCATTTGTCTGGGGGTGCAGGCTGGGCACGGGAGACTTTAAATCTCCTCAGGTGGGCCGCGCGCGGTGGCTCACGCCTGTAATCCCAGCACTGAGGTCGAGGTAGGCAGATCATGAGGTCAGGAGATCGAGACCATCCTGGCTAACACGGTGAAACCCCATCTCCCCTAAAAATACAAAAAATGAGCCAGGCATGGTGGAGGGCACCTGTAGTCCCAGCTACTTGGGAGGCTGAGGCAGGAGAATGGCGTGAACCCAGGAGGCGGAGCTTGCAGTGAGCCGAGATCACGCCACTGTACTCCAACCTGGGTGACAGAGACAGATTCCGTCTCAGGAAAAAAAAAAAAAAAAAAAAAAAAAAAAATCTCCTCAGGTGGTTCCAGTGGTTCCGAAGTGAACACCTCCAGCCTTTGATCTCTCTGTTTCTTTTGCCTTTTGTAAAGCATGAGACAGGGCACAGGGGCTGTTTAATTACCGTCTTCCAACGTTCATTAAAGCTTCATATTCCAAAGCCTGTTTTTAACTCCTTTAAACAAGTTCATTTTAAAGCTTGGTGGTAATTTGGCTCTTTTGTTAAAATTAAGTCCTTAAAGTAAAAATTAAAAGACAAAATGGAAAACCACTGGGCATAGAAAATCCACCCTGGGTTTAATAGAATGTCTTAAGTTGTGGACTAGAGTGAGACTCTTGCTGCTCAGTCGGGGTGGCGGGGGAGCTTGCTATACATTGTGCTCCTTGAGGCTTAGGTTCTGTGGAAGCTTTTACAAGAAGAGGATAAAAGCTAATTTTCATGAGAGCCCTGCTTCTGTGGTGGGGTGATTAGGAAACTATTGTGTTGAGTTTGGGCTCCTCCAAGTTAGCGCCCCAATTCTCAATGTTTGAAACAAAGCTTTAGAATATTCTTCCCATGGGTGAATCTTACGGACTCACTGAGCTAAGGAAGTCAGAGACAAGAGTACCCATTAGATGATTCCATTTATATGAAGTTCAAGAATAGGTGAGGCACTCCTGTGTCCCAGCGCACACTGCTCATCCTGCCTGAGATGACCTTCCCAAAGTTGCTCACCTGGAAAGTTGACTGTCCTTCATATCACAGCAGAAAAGCTGTTTCTCTGCCTCCAGGATGGCCTCAGTCACACCCTCCACATGTCACTATTCGTTTTGTTTTCTGAGACAAGGTCTCATTCTGTCACTCAGGCTGGAGTGCAGTGGCATTGAGTATGGCTCACTGCAGCCTCGACCTTCCAGGCTCAAGAGATCCTCCCACCTCAGCCTCTTGAGTAGCTGGGACTACAGGTATGAGCCACCATGCCTGGCTTTCTTTTTTTGTTTTTTAATAGATGGGGTCTGTGTTGCCTGGGCTGGTCTCCAACTCCTGGGCTCAAGTGATCCTCCCGCCTTGGCCTCTCAAAGTGCTGGGATTACAGACGTGAACCACTGTGCCCAGCCTACTGTTTGTTTATGTGTGTGTTTTTGCTATTAGGCACTGTGGTGCTTTCTTGGGGGAGCTACTTTGTGGATCTGCAGTGTCTGGCACAGTGCCAGGCATTGAGTAGGCCCTAAAACACGTGATTTGTCACCAAATTGTGTTAGTTTATTCCTTTTTTTGTTTCATTTAAAAAAATTGAGATGGGGGTTTCACTCTGTTGCCCAGGTTGGTCTTGAACTTCTGGGCTCAAACAATCCTTCCACCTCAGCCTTCCACAGTGCTGGGATTACAGTCATGAGCCATTATGTCTGGCCAGAATTGTGTTAGCTTAGAGTGGGAAATGGAGAGCTGTGACAAGGCATTCTTCTGTTACAGTCATTCATTTGTTCATAATGATATTAAGCAAGATGGAGAAACAAGTGATTCAAATGCCTCTTTGGGAAACACTCCCTTGTTCAGGATTTGCAGGCACAGGTATGGACAGTCCCCACCTCCAGAGCAGACAGTAGAACGGCTCTATAGAACAGAGGGATGAGAGTTTGGGACTGATGTGGGGCAGTGCTGGAACAATGGAGGGAATTGAGGGGGAGAAGACAGAGAGAGTGGGTAGGCGGAGCTGCAAGGACAGTGGGAAGCTATGCCCAGTGTCATGTAACCTGTCCTTGTGGCCCCTAAATCTTCACTGAAACTCCTGAATCCCATAAAACATTTGATGGGAGTGTATTTGTGTGTGCAAGTGGGAGCAAGCATGTGCATGTGTTGTGTATGTGGCAGCATGGGTGGTGCAAGTGTGCAATGTGCACGTGTACATACTTGCGTGTGTATGAGTGTGAATATCGAGTGTGTATGAGTACAGAACTGAGAGGAGTTCTGTGCTTCCTGCCTGAACTGTCTCAGGGGTGAAGCTGAGGCAGCATGTGGGCGTCATGAGGAAGTAAGCCTTGGTATCTCAGAAATCACACACCAGAGGGCTGGCACCAAACCTCTGAGGGACCAGGAGCCTCCAGCTGAACTGAGTCACACGTTTCTGGAGCGCCCCTTTGGGAGAGCAGGTCCTGGCTGACAGGCAGGGCCTACCCACATTGAGAAACCTGAGTCTCCAAGGGATCGGTGTTCAGAACTGATTAGCAACATCTCTCCCGGGATTTGACAGGAGGTTTGCCCTTCCTGGCCTCTAATGGGTGCCAAGCAAAACGCTGGGCTTTTGGGATACAGAGATGAATCAGATCCTGCCCTCAAGGAGCTCCCAGGCTTCTGTGGGAGGCTGAGAATGTAAAGAGACAATTACAAGCCAGTAGCTGAGGGCTAGGATAAGGTGGTACTCAGAGGCTGGGGGCAGAGCTGAGACACAGTGATGATGCCTGCAGCAGAAGGGAAGGGAGTTTCCCCGTGGAATTTCTGATGGGGTTTGGGGAAACAGTAGAAGGAGGGCATTTCCAGTAGCCCCTTGGGAGGGCAGACATCCTATAGGTGCAACTCAGGCATCTCAGGACACCCCCACAGCTGGAGGGAGACTTTCTCTGCCCCTGTGCTGCTGCTGTGTTTGGAGCTGGAAGATGTGGTTCAGACTCTGAAGGACTCTGAGCCCCGTCTGATCTCTAGTGTTGTGTATGTTGTGAGCCGCTGCAGGTGCAGGACAAAAGGCCACACATAATTTGCATGGGATGGAGAACACATTTGCAGTTTCCTCCTCTCACAAATTGGAAATTTCACTTTCACAGCCTTTCTTTCCTCATCACAACCACACCAGTTTCTTCATAGTACCGCAAGAGTCTGTTGTCACAGAGAAACCCCAGCTTTCCTCTGTGGTGTTTCTGCCTCACTGGCCTCTAGGGCTCCAAAAAGTTCAACACCCAACCATAGATGTCTCCTCCTTCAGGTCTCCTCCAAACCCTGCTCCCACGCCCTGGTTCCCCACCTTGTGGAAAGAGTCTCACACTGGGTTTGGGCCTGGGCACTAGTCCTGGCTCTGCCCCCAACTCAGTATGGGATGTGAGGCTCTCTCCAGGCCTCAGTTTCCCCATAAGTACCAAGAGTATTCTAGACTTGATTATCTCTTAAAGTCCTCCAAGACAACAGTGACTTTCTGATCTTGAGAGTTTCTTTCTCCTGGGAACACCAAGATAATCTATAGCACGTGCTGGGGGCTTGGCCCCTGGTGGCCTGGGAACTTGCTTCCAGGCATCTTTTCTATTTGCTCTGCTACTGCTCCCCGCTCCCTTCCCAGTTTTCTCCTGTCCTCAGGTCTGGTTCCTGCATCTCAGAGTTCATTTGCTCCCTGGTCCCTCATAACTCTGTGGGAGGTGCTATTTCAGAGGTGCTCAGTCCACCACACTAAAGGAGGGGATGGGAGTCAGCTTCCTGGCCCAGGAGGGAGGCCTCTTCTCAGTCCAGCCCCTCACTCCCATGCCACAGCCCAGCTCATGCTATGCCCAGAGTCTTGCAAATAGCTGCAGAAGGTGCCTGGAAGGAATAAGGCTATTGAAGCTCAATATTTAAACACATTTTTCACTCCCTCCTAACTTGAAGTTTGCAAATTGTTTTCTGTTGACAAAGTGTGGCAGAGAGGGTGAGAGGGTTGAGAGGGCACCAAGGTCTAGGTCTGGCCATTATTCTGACTTGATGTATGACCACATCAAGCCTTTTCTCAGTTCTTGCCTCAATTTCCCATCTGTGAAGTGAGGGGGAGAGGAGGTGAAGTCGGGTGGGCTAGAGTGGACTAGACAGTCCTTTGGCCCTTTGCAGCTCTAACACGCACCAGAACTTCAAAAATCCTGCCTGTTGCTGTGTGCACAGCCTGGCTTGCTGATGGGAAGGGAGGGCTCGTGAAAAGACAAGAACCCCCTGGAGCATACAGGCAGGCTTCCATAGCCAAGTCTGCAATGGGAAATCCAGAGTGACCCGGGAGGCCTAAGTTAGTCGAGGAGATAAAACCAGAAAACTCCCCTGAGCAGCCAAGTGCAGGAAGGTTGTCAATGCAAATCAGCAGGAAGTGATGGTTAGTTGGGTGCAGGCACAGGAGACAGGTGGCTGGTGACCCATGACTTCTCCAGGATGATGGTGGGTCCTGCAGGCCCCCTGAGACTTGGTGTGGAAGATGAGGCAGGGTTGTGAAAGGAGGCTGAGGTGGAGGCGACTTTCACAAGCTCTCCTCCCAGAAAGATTAACCAGGGGAGGCTGGCAGACAAGAGGGCACTGGTGGAGGAAGAGTGAGTGGAGCCTGCAGATGGCTTCTAGCTCAGGGAGGTTCCCCATTCTGCTCCAATCTCTGAAGGCTTCCTGGTGGTGGGGTAGAGGTGGAGAGAGGAGCAAGGACTTTTCTGAAGGATGCAGTTAATTGTGAGGGACATTTCTAGTATCTGGGGTTATTGGAATTCATACAGGCTCGGAGGGAGGCTCTTCTCAGCCCCTGGTCCATGCTGGCCGGATGTCTGGATCTCCTTCACAGCACCATGTTAAGTGGCTCAGCTTTTTGTTGCTCACCTCCGGGGACCAAGAGCTGTGTGTGTCCCAGACAGCTTGTCCCACTGGTGGAAACTCCAGTCTGGAAGTGTTTCTTCACAACAAGCCAAAGTCTGTGTGTCTACCTGTGGGTCCGACCTGACGTCGGTCCTCTCTCCTCCCCAAAACAGAGTGGTTTGCATCAGCATTTGGCACAATCTACCCATAGATATTCAGTCTGGTTATGTCTACGGTAAATTTTATGTAAAAAGTAGGAATAGATAATATAAAACTATAAGGCACAAGAGTTACCTGGTAGGCCTGGTACCAGGTTCTAGGAATTCTAATTTGGTCAGCTTCTGTGTCAGTTTGCCAGTCTGTGTCTCAAGTTCCATATTCGAGATAAAGATCATTGTGATGTCTAATTCTATATGTCAACTTGGCTAGGCTATGATGCCCAGTTGTTTGGTCAAATGATAGTCTAGATGATGCTGGGAAGGTATTTTGTAGATGTGATTTATCAGCTGACTTGAAATAAAGGAGACTGACTTGAGAATCTGGGCGGGCCTCATTCAATCAGATGAAGGCCTTAGGGGCAAAAGCTGAAGTTTCCCAAAGAAGGAATTCTGCCTTAAGACTAGCAGACAGAAATCCTGCCTGAGCTGCCAGCCTGCTAGCCTGCCCTACAGATCTTAGACTGGCTAGCCTACACAACTGGGAAAGTTTGAATAAATCTCTACTATTAGTTCTGTTTCTTGAGAGAACCCTGACTGATGTAACCACCTACCATGTCTGTTCATATCTTTTAATTTCTTGGAAAGAAAAGTAATTTATGAGGACTATTACAAAAGTGCTAATTTGTGCAGTGCTGTGTTAATCTAAAACACATCTCCACGCAAGTGACTCATCTCCCCTAGTCGAAATCCTTGATGGTCTCTGCTGCCACCACTGGCATTGTGTCAGCTGCTTTTTATAAAGCATTATTCAAGTAGTTAATGACTAATGTATACATATCTAATATATATATATATACACACATCTAATGCAGAACTTTTTTTTTTTTTTTTTTTTTTTTTTTTGAGATGGTCTCGTTCTGTTGCCCAGGCTGGAGCACAGTGGTGTAATCACAGCTCACCACAGCCTTGTTCTCCTGGGCTCAAGTGATCCTCCCAACTCAGCCTCCTAAGCAGCTAGGACCACAGGTGCAAGCCAGCAATCCCAGCTAAGTTTTAGAATTTTTGTAGAGATTGGGGTCTTGCCATGTTGCCCAGGCTAGTCTCAAACTCCTGGCTCAGGTAATTCTCCCACCTTAGTATCTCAAAGTGCTGGAATCATAGCCATTATCTGGAATCAGAAGACTACCAGAAGAAGGGCTGAGCCCAACCCCAAGAGCTGGAGAGATGGGTGAAGAGGGCTATGCACTGTGCCTGGCCTCACTTTAATTCTTGCAAGAGACAGAGATATTATCTTCATTTTATAGATGAGGAAAATGAAACCACACTCTTTAGCTTGAAATTCGGAGCCTTCAGTGATCTTGTTCATTTACCTCCCTCTATTACCCTCATGTGAACTAGAGTCAAGGGAAATTATACTAGACCTTCTTACTTAAGTGTCCTAGGTTATCCTACATCCAGGCTGTTGCCTCTACTTGTATTCCTCCTGAGATGCATTTCCTCTTATCCTAATTATTAAAGTCTTCTTCATGCTTCAAGAGCTAATTCCAATGCCATCTCCTCTGTGAAGTTTTCCTGGGTCTTCAACACCAGTGACACTAGAAGTGACCTCTCTCCACACACACAGTCCCACATGAAGGCCTCTTTGTAACTTAAGTTATACTCATCTGTTTCAGGGCTTCTCTTTCCTATCTTAAAATGGAAGCTCTCTGAGAGTAGGAAACAAGTCTGAGAGATTATGACAGATGACAACACTGAAACCCATGCAGTTTCTTTCTAAAGCAGTGAATTTTGATTCAAAACACAACTAGGCCTCCTGGACTAAACCTCTTTTTTTTTTTTTTTTTTGAGACAGGTTTTTACTCTGGTGCCCAGGCTGCAGTTAGTGGCGCGATCCTGGCTCACTGCAACCTCTGCCTCCCGAGCTCAAACGATCCTCCTGCCTCAGCCTGAGTGGCTAAGACTACAGGTGTGTGCCACTACAACGGGCTTTTTTTTTTTTTTTTGGTAGAGACATGTTGGCCAGGCTGGTCTGAAACTCCTGGGCTCCACCTGCCTTGGCCTCCCAAAGTGCTGGGGTAACAAGTGTGAGCCACTGTACCTGGTCTAAACTTCTCTAAGAAAGTGTATCTGTGGTTTTTTGAAAGACCAGGGTTGTTTTTCTCTGGCATTATTTTGGTGGACTTCTATTTTCTTTGCTCTTATCTTCCATTTGAATGACAGGCCCTCTATTGATAATTTAGAAAGCTTACGTCTTGTTTCATCTGCCTGAGATTTGACAGAGCATAAAGGCAAGCAACACCAGCAAGCTCTGTAACCCCCAAAGCCTATAATGCGAGCCCCACATTCACTTCCCTCCTCTCCACCCTTGAAGCCACGTTTCCAAAGGAGCCACTGCAAACCTTTCCATTTGGAAGTGCAATCTCCCAGTCCAGTTGACTAAGTAGTCCAGATAGTTTTGGTTGTCCCCATTTTGGTAACATCATTCAGAGGACAGTGCTGGGGACCAGTGAGTTAAATCCATTTACTTAAACCTAACTGTGTTTGGCCCCATGCTGGGCCCTGTGAGAAAGAATAAAGATGACATGGCCTTTATCCTTTCTATCAACAGATATCTGAGCCCTTACACACCAGGAGCCATACTCTTTGGAGCACTTAACTCACCTGTACAGTGTCTATCTTCTCCGAAGGCTTAGAAGCCCCAGGAGGGCATAGATAACACCTGTCTAATTCACCACTGTACCTTGAGTTCAGGCAGTGCCTGGCACATAACAGGTATTCCATAAATATCTGTAGTGGAACTGAAAGGGTTTCCATCTGTCTCACCCACTAGAGAAAAAGCCAGAGTTCCTTAAGGGTAGGAAGTCCTAGATGTCAGCACAGGACCTGGCTCAGGTCAGATGCTCAACAAGTGTTTACTGAGTTAGCTGAATGGCCCCAGGCCCTGTGGAGATCCAGCATGGGTCACCCTGACCAGCACACAGGTTGTGGTGTGAACTCTGGGTTCTTCGTGGGTTCTCATTTGCCTCTGGCTTTTGCTGGGAACCGTGGGCTTTTGCTGTCTTATGAGACTCCCTTCCCTTACTTGTGACTTAAGAGATTAAACTATTAATGGTGTGGAAACTAAAAACAGACTTGTCTCCAGGAGGTTGCCACAGAATAGTTTTTTGTTTTGTTTTTTTTGAGACCAGGTCTCACTGTCACCCAGGCTGGAGTGCAGTGGTGCAATCATAGCTTACTGCAGGGGCTCAGGCAATCCTCCCATCTTGGCCTCCCAAGTAGTTGGGAATATAGGTGTGCACCACCACACCTGGCTAATTTTTAAATTTTTTTGTAGCAATGGGGTCTTACCATGTTGCCCAGGCTGGTCTCAAATTCTTGAGCTCAAGCAATCCTCCCACGTCAGCCTCCCAGTGTTGGGATCACAGGCATGAGCCACCATGCCTGGCCTTATTTCTTATTTAATTTTTTTTTTTTTTTTTTTTAATAGAGACAAGGTCTGTGTTGCCCAGGCTGGTCTTGAACTCCTGGGTTCAAGTGATCCTCCCGCCTTGGCCTCCCAAAGCGTTGGGATTACAGGCCTGAGCAACTGCGCCTGGCCAGAGCAGCCATTTCTAAGCACTTAAGGCTAGGTGCAGGCTCACAAAGGGACGGTGAGGGGATAAAACTGATTTTCCCATCAAAACAGTATCAAATCGAGGGATATGTTCATTATCAAGAACATGATACCTAAAAATGATCACAACCAACCATCATGGCGTGCTTATATAAAGTCTTTAGACTGTGCACAAGCCACATCTACATGACTGGTTGGGGAGACAGTGGCTCATGGGGCCACATGGAATCAGAAGACTACCAGAAGAAAGGCTGAGCCCAACACGAAGAGCTGGAGAGATGGGTGAAGAGGGCTATGCACAGAGCAAGGAGATTCTCGGAGGCTGGGTCATGTGAAGGCAACCAGGGTGATGCTTACAGCAAAGGCTCACCTTGTTTACCTGGATACAATGTGGCACAGCTGGGGAGGCTGTGGACTTGCTGTGTGGCTGTTAGATTGAGGGGTGCCCACAAGGAAGCAGTGCTGCACACTGGCCATCAAGGATTATTCTTGAGTGATGCCAAGGGCTACCAACTACCATTAGAATCACAGAATACCAGAGTTGTGAGGTAATGAGAATCCATCTAGGTTAATCCTACCACTTCCAACTTTATAATGAGAAAGCTACGGCCCAGATAGGGGGTCCCAAGTTGTCAGAGCTTCGGGCCCCTCTCAAAATGGCATGATTCCTTATGAGAGCATCTGATTAGTAATACTGTTCTATGTAAGACTAGTACACTGTATGTAAGACTGAGCTACACTTGCGAGGCATATGTGGACATTTATAAGGATTATTCACTAGTGTGTGCAGGACTGAACTCCTTGAAGCACGTAACTCTGGGCAGGAAGGACATGATTCTGGTTTTCCCACAGGAAATCCTTTCTTCACATGTGTACTTAATGTCTCCCCTCACTTGGGCAGCCACAGGGCACTTCCAGAGAGACTCCAACCTCCCCTGGCTCCCTAACACCATCCTAGTGGCCAAGAGGCTCTCCTTTTCAATTCCCTCTGGGGGTCCTTCCATGTCTCCCTATGCCCCACACACCTATTCCATTGTTCTTGGAAAAAGCTTCTCCATCAAGGTGGACGATACCATCTCCTCAGCCTGCTCACCTGTCTCCACTGACTTGTCCCTCTGGATCCATCCCTTCCCACTTCCTTGATGTGAGTGCCGTAAGTTGAGTTTTCTTTAGTTCTCCAGCGTCCCTCTCTCTTTCGGCAGCTTCCTGTCAATGTCAGCCTCACTCCAGCTAGTGTTCTGTACTGTCAGCCTTTCACAGGCAAGGGTTTAAAGAGACAGACACACTCTCTTCGTAGTTGCTCATTCCCTCCTCAATGCACTGCAATCTAGTTTCTTGGCTCACTGCTATCCTGGGACTCCTCTGGCAAAGGTCTGCCACTAAATCTGATAGGTGCTTTTCAGTTCATGCTTTTACCCAACACACATTTCACAAACTGAAGTATAAGGATATACATAAGATAAGAAATTATCACTAAGTTAAAAAAGTCTTGAGGAAGGTATAAATCAGAATGGAAAGTCGAACAGAGGAAAAAAAAAACAACATATGGAAGACCGCATCCCCCAATAAAAGCTTGGAATAAAAACAAAAGTGCAACTAGGCAAAGCAATTCTTATAGTTCTTGGGGTGGGAGTGGGTTGAATAATGTTCCTCCAAAAGATATGTCCAAATCTTAATCCCTGGTACCTGTGAATGTAACCTTATTTGGAAATTCGGTCTTTAGAGAGTAATTAAGGATCTTGGGAAAAAATTGCCTTTAGATAATTTTAGTGTGGGCCAGAACGCCAAGACACAGGGAGACACAGAAGAGAACCCTATGTGAAGACAGAGGCAGAGACTGGAGTTATACAAGCCAAAGATTGCCCAGGCCCACCAAAAGGTAGGAGAGGCATGGAAGTAATTATCTCAGCACATCAAGAAGAAACCAACTCTGTTGACACCTTGATTTTGAACTTCTGGCCTCCAGAACTGTAAGAGAACAAATTTCTGTTGTTTCAGGCTACCACTTCGTGGTATTTTGGGAGAGTAGCTCCAGAAACGAATACAGAGTGCATCCTTGCCGTTTCACAGCTCCACGCTTCAAACACATAGTTCACTCTCCTAGAGGGGCTCTTCCCCTTTTTGTTAAGCTGCAACACTTTTCTTCTGTTATAATGACCCTTTGGGAGGTCCTGCCCAGTCTCCCCTCTCTCTAGCAGGACCAATCTTGCTTCTTTGGTGTTACCATCATACCCATATCTCTCACTGCACTCCTCACCTCTAAGACAAAATACTGGTTTTCGTGTTTGTCTCTTGCTTGTTAGCCCTTGAGGCTTGAGATTTCTCAAGCAAGAATACTACCTGATGCAAAGAAAGTCCGTAGCCTGTGTTTGCTGAATAGCTCAGATGACAATAGAAACACCAAAGAGGGAAGGATTAATATTGTCTGGGAGTGGTCATAAAACTGGAAGAGGATATTTTGGGTAGAGGCAATAGCACAAGTAAAGGCATGGAGGAGAAGCATGACCTATTCAGGAATTAGTCATTCACATGGTGGGACTGGAAGGGTGAAGGGGATAGAGGAGAAAGAAGAGCCGAAGAAGTGCAGAAGATGAAGCATGAAAGGCTTTGAATTTTAGGCCAGATCAAAAATATTTTAGTCAGGGAGCGGTGACTTATGCCTGTAATCCCAGCACTTTGGGAGACAAAGGCGGGAGAACTGCTTGAGCCCAGGAGTTTGAGACCAGCCTGGCCAACATGGTGAAACCCTGTCTCTACTGAAAATACAAAAAATTAGCCGGGTGTGGTGGCACACACCTGTAGTCCCAGCTACTCGGGAGCTGGGACCACAGGCGTGTGCCACCACACCCGGCTAATTTTAGTTTTTGGAGATACAAGATCTCACTAATTTGCACAGGCTAGTCTCAAACTCCTGGACTAAAGCAAATCTTTCCATCTTGGCCTCCCCAAATGCTGGAATTACAGGGGTGAGCCACCGTGCCTGGCCAATCTTTTTTTTTTTTTTTTTTTTACTTTTAGTAGCAATGAGATCTTGCTGTGTTGCCAGGTTGGTGTCCAACTCTTGAGCTCAAGTATCCTCCTGCTTCAGCCTCCCAAAATGTTGTGATTACAGGTGTGAGCCACTGTGCTCAGCCCCAAGTACCTTTTTGTAGGAAGAACTGCTGAGATTATGGCTTTAGCAAATGACACTGGTGTTTCATTCATATCTCCAACCCTCTGTCAGGGGGCTGCCTAAACCCAATTTATCTGGCTTAAACAATGACTAACTAAAAAAAAAAAAAAAAAAAAAGATACACACACTACAGATCTAAAAATACAAAAATTGGCCGGGCGTAGTGGCATGCACCTGTAGTCCCAGTTACTTGGGAGGCTGAGGCAGAAGAACTGCTTGAACCTGGGAGGTGGAAGTTGCAGTGAGCTGAGACCATGCCATTGCACTCCAGCCTGGGTGACAGAGTGAGACTCCATCTCAAACAAACAAACAAAAAAGTAACATACATTAAATGAACAGAAAAACTTCTGGCTCAAATCACACACCAGTCAGCTTCATCCTGTGATTTACTGCATGGCACTGTGTAATAAATCACCAAAATATTGGTGCTTCTTTGAAATGCAAAGTCCAACTGTAAGATCTAAGGGACTATGTTGGATTTGGATCCTGGTGAGGGATCCTACAGCCTAATGACATTCTGACCCAATTAAATGTCCCATCAGATTACTCTCCAACTCTTTCCTCCTCTCACTAGCTGAATCCTTTTGTTCTCACACCACAGTTCAGTTCAGTTTATCTTGCCAGGGCTCATGCCATAGCCTGGCACTCTAGCATTTGTTTCCACGATTCCTAAACTATTAATTTCCCTCAGCTGGCTGAGTCTCCAGTGGCCCGGATCCTCCACAAAGTGGTCCAGACTGTAGACCTTTATGCCATGGAACCAGTGTTCCTTATTTCACATGAATGGCCATGTCCAACCAATCTCGCAAACACTGGCAATACGATGAAATGCAAAGCCTTGTAAGACAAGGGCACATCCTGTTAGATGTGGGAAGGCAACATGAACTCTCTCCCGAGCGAACAGAATTCCTTTTGAGAAACAGGTTGGGGTTTCAACTAGGGTTTCTCAACCCCAGCACTATTGACATTTTGGGCCAGATTAATTGTGGGAAGCTAGTCTGTGCATTGGAGGATATTTAGCAACATCTCTGGCTTCTACTCACTAGATGCCAGCAGCATCCTCTTTTTGTTGTGAAAGCAAAGCATGATAAGACCAGGGGATCAGGATGACTATAAATAAATGAAAGCCTCCCTTATTTTGTATGTAATGTTTTGTTGGCAGAAGAATTTTCAGTTGTTTTCTATGAGAAGCTTCTCTTCACATCTTTTAAAAACAGATTTTCCCTATATTGCTAATCCTGTCTCTCCTTACACGAACATATCCACACTAATCTTTTCACTGCAGCACTAATGAATAATGTTTCTTTGCTGCCCATCAGAGTGGCAAAGAGAAAAGGGAATGGCAATATTCCATGTGATTGTGGGAAGGGGGAGATGAATACTCACAAACTGCCAGGGACATATAAATGATTGGGGAAAAATCTGACTTGGGAATATAATTTGGCATCATGTATTAAAACTTTCATGAAATATATGTAAGCTTTCTGACCCTAGATTACATTTTACCACAATTGAATAAATGGAGAAGATATTATGTAGAAGAATTTTTCAAAAATAATAAAAATTAGAAACAAAATGTTCAACAGGGAGCTGATTACATCATGGCACAGCCATAAAATAGAAATTCACGCAAAAATGCAGACATGTATTTGTTCCCAATGTAAGTGAAAAAACAGGTTACAAAACAGTGTATATATAGGTATAGAAAAAAGTCTGAAGAAATAGACACTAATAATTTTAACTACATTTTTGAGTGAAAGAATCACATATGATTTGTCTTTAACATTTTCCCCCCTTAAAATGATTAATCTTTGTATAACAGAAAAATAAAGAGCCACTAATAAGTACTGCAAACAGCAAGGTCCATGAAAGCAAGACTTTCCACGGAGAAAATGGGAGACTGGTTTCCCTGCTCTACTCTGAGAACACCAAACACAAACCAAGGTAGAACCCAAGATAGAAGCCACTCAAGCTGCTTCAAGTCAAAGTTGGGCCAGAGGTAAGATGTTTAGAATCTTCTCAATCCTACCAACTATACAGATCTTTACTGTTTTGGACATTTGCTTTTCTTCTCTTGTACTTATCCATGTAAAATCTTATTTGATTAATGGTTGAATCTATACATATTTTAAACTTCCCATTATTATATGAAGAGTCTATATGTTAATAAACTGACTGGCTGACTCACCTTAACTGAACATTTGGTGCAAGAGCTGGGGGCAAGGGAAATGGAGAGGAAATGAAGCAGAGGCTCCTCCATGTTTCTGTTCTTCTCTTACCAGGAAATGAAGACTGTATCATCATGCCCACAGGTGAAGTAGCTCAGCATCCTTTCCTATCTGCATGTAAATGCATGGACCCAATGGGTAAATTATACCCTAGAACAAAATGTTTGTCTCTAAGTTTTGGGAAAAAATAAGACAATGTGCAGAGACAAACAGAAAAAAAAAAAAGTGCTTCCTTTCTCTCCTTCCCCAAACAATCTGCTATATATGCAAGAACCTAAAATAGTAATCCTATTTCTGCCCTGAAAGGAGATGCCTTTGGATCAGAAGGGGCTACTTGTTATACCATATGAGTAATAAGCCAAGTTTGCCTCAAGTCCTACTGGAGAATAATGCCAATTATCTCACGGTTTTCCACTTTTATAAAATCTTTTTTTATGGCTGCCACTTTGAGCAAGTTGTTAAAAAACCCTGGTTGCTTACTTTAGGGTGAAAACAACTCTAGCTATTAGGAAGCTATGCACCAACATATAATAAAGTTAGCTGAAATCTACGCAGCAACAAGGAAAGTGGTAAACTCTCTGATCATATAATTTGCACTAATGCTGATTTGAGAGGACAGAATTCTTACTTCCTCTCAGAAAGATGAGAGATGATTCTGCCAGAAATACAGGAATCTGCATACTTCCCAAAGAGTAAAATACAAATTTAAGAATGTGACATTATAAAACTGTCCTATTTAATTGATTTCATACCATTTTATTCTGGCAGAGAGCTTGCACTTGGGCAAAAATGGCATTTTTGACTCCAGTCTATAGGGATTTTATAACTTTATCCACCTGCCCAACACAACTATGCCGAGGCTGGGAGTGATGGCTCATGCCTGTAATCCCAGCACTTTGGGAGGCCAAGGAAAGAGGATCACTTGAGCTCAGGAGACCAGTCTGGACAACACAGTGAGACCTTGTCTGTACAACAAACAAATAAACAAACAAAACAAACATAACTATGCTCTTTGTCACTCAAACTCTCATTGTCTTTTTACATAATAAACACAGGTATTTACTCTCAGATATTTTATTTTTCTTATTCTGACATTAGGCTATGAGAAGTACAAAAGATTCACAAGTACAAAAAAATCTGTATAGCTTTGTGGTAGTTCAAAAAAATGCAAGAGAACAAAACAATTTTTGAGTAATATTCATCTCTACAGATCTGAGTGACAGTACGCTTGAAACACTGCTGTAAAAGTGGTAAAAAATGATTTCATTGTGATTATGTTAAAATTTTTGATGTCTCTTTCACTTGTTTAGGAAATTTGTCTTCTGACATTTATGTTGGATAGATTCTTTACCTGTATTTTGCTGAAGCTCAATTCCCTGCCTCTTCAGGGCTTCAATGATGACACTTTTGTTTTTATAGTCAGCTAGTGATGCTTTGTCCAAAGGAAGATTCTGACAACAGCTTCAGTGGCAAGAAAATCTGGATATAGATTTATAGTTATTGTCCTTTCCAATGTAAAAAAAAAAAAAAGTTGAAAAATGTTGATGACTTTTTCTTAGTGTTAATTTCTCTTCCTGCAAGGATTTAATTTCATACTCATGTTGAGGATGAATTACTTTTGATGCGGTTTTTTTTTTTCCCCCAAGTATTTTTAAAAAGCTTTCTTGAAAAGATGAATTCTTCTACCTGTCCCTAGGATTTTGAGTAAAGATGACATATTGCAATAGGATAAGTCCAGGTTTATCTTTGTACTTTCTTACCTAATATCCTGTTGGACACAGAGAATTGAGATCTCCATGGATGTTCAGTAACTCTAGGAATGGCTGAAATTAAAAAAACAAAACCAAAAACTCACTTTATTTAATCATAGATAATAAACACAATGCCAGAAGGTTATAGACACAAAGGCCAAATGAACAATGAAAAGCCACATCAGAGGCTGCCTGACAGCTTAAGACTTTTTTTTCCTCTGCTTAATGAGAAATAAATTATCATTGTCATCATCTTCCAAACACCTCTCCTTTTTCTTCTGCTTGCCCCTCTTGCCCTCCTTGGGAGACTTGTCTTCTCTTGACATATGGTAATGCGATGAACGGTGAAAGAGCTTAGAAGGCTTCTGGGTTTTAAAACTGCCAGTAGAAGAGTAGGGTTTGGGACCCCTGGGAAAATCCTCATCCACTTCACGATGTCTGTCAGCCCTCCTGTGCTTCTCCCAGTTTCTATTCTTGTTCTTCATCTCTTTTTGTGTTTCTTTATTTTCTTGAGGCCACCTGTTGCTTTTCCACGAGGCACGGCCCTTCCTTATATCATGGTGGGGGTTCTCATTTGCTGCTTTTAGATAAGGTAGCTTCGATGGCTCTGGGATAACCCCATTTTTCTTGAGTACTGAAAAATATAAAAGTATTTTTGCATATTCAGCAGCTAAACAGTCCATGCTGAGCTTTCCTAAGTGTAAATAACTTAACAGACAGGACAGGGAAGTTAGACATTTAAACATGTTAACAATATGACATCACTAAAAATTAAATTTCTAAATTTCTGATTGCTAAAAATGAAACACATTCACAAATCCAATGATAGTTAATTATCCTTTTCAACAGTTTAACAAGGTTAAGCAATGGAGACGAGGACCAGTAAGAACAGTAATCATCATGGCTTTGTGAAGAAAAGTCATGTCTGACCAATACAAGTTTCCCCAATGATGAAGACTCAGCCTTTGAAAATAAGGCAAAGCAAGATTTATAAAACGGCCTTTTGATGGTCTCATATGACATTTCAATTACCCTCTAAAGATAAGGCCTGGCCACAGTACTTTTAGGTGGATGTCAAACTGCCCAAGAGATTATTCCTCCAGGGTAGAGATCACTGGCTTTGAGGAGTGTGTGCGAGTGCACATGTGTGCAAGTATCTTAGAGGTGTTAGTGATAAAGCTGATGTTATGTTTTGTCAGGGCTTGACACACTTAATACGTGTCTCTGAGGGTAGTGATTCTGATACGGGTAGGTGGGAGATGAGGTTACAGTGAGAGATGAAAACTAGCAAGTCAACAGAATCTTTAAAGATTAAAAAAGTGGCCAATAAAAACTTTCAGCATAGACGTTTATTATAAAAATTTCAATGGATCATAGTGAACACCTCAAAGTGGATTCAGGCTACAGATGTCGATACGACTAGCTAAAACAAAAAAACAAAATTATTTTTCTCTGATTATAAAAGTCATAACTGCTCATTATAGAAAACTTAGAAAAAACAGAAAAGTATAAAGAACATAAAAAAACAGAAAGCACACATAATCCTTTAATCTAGAGATAACATTTTCATGCAATTCTTTTTAATCCCTTTCTAATTTGGTTGCCTAATCATAATCTACAACTACTATAACTTCTACATACAGTTGACCCTTGCGCAATGAGTTTGAACTATATGGGTCCACTTAAATGTGGATTTTTTCAACCAAATGAGGACTGAAAATACACCATTCCACAGATTAGAAACTTGTGTATATGAACGGCTACTTTTTCCTATACTCAGGTTCTGCAGAGTCAACTACGGGACATAAGTATGTGCAGATTTTGGTAAATGAGGAGGTTCCTGGAACCAATATCCAGGGATAGCTATAGATGACATACATTTTATCTTAAATATGTAAAATATGCAGGAGCTGGGAGAGTAATATCTCTACTTTCCTCAGAATTAGTACCTTCATTTTGGAAAAGTCTTGAACTAAGAGTCCAAAAAAGAAAAAGGCCAAAAGAGTCAGAAAATAAGGTATAGAACAAACTAAAAAATACAAAACTGTTTTGTTTTTAAAGCAAGAAAGATAACTTGGAAAACCACCTTGGAGTAACAAGAAATAACAGAGGTAGAGAAAACTTAAATGATAAGATATTAATTTGGTGATAAAGAACCATGTGTGAAAGAGTAAATACAGAAACCATAGAGGTGGTTGTGAACTTGGAGCTCTGCTTGCAGTGGTGGCCTATAAGAAATGACTTTTTCAGGGAAGCTCCAGGAACAAGTTAGCAGGAAAGCCTTTCCTTCCATAAAAAATACTGGAGAAATACAAATGGAAAAAAAAAATTACTTGTCAAACAGAAAAAAATCTCAAAGGAGCCTTTAAAAACTGCCTACACAAATGGATAGCAATATTTTCTGGACATTTCCTAAAATGATCACTGTAAAAAAAATTATTGTGATGAGACTGCAACATGGGATTATTTCTGAAGTGGGTGTTTGGTTTTTGGAGATCAAGAAAGTTCCAGTTTCTTTGGTAATTATTAAAAATACTTTCTATGCTAACCAATGACCCCCAAAGCAGGCAAAGACAGTACAAACACAGAAATTTAGAAACTACTGCAAACGTGATCTAACAAGAAGTCTAGCAACATACCTTTTATTTTTTGTTTTAGTCTCTTCTCTCTCTCCTGAATTTCGTATTTGTCATCATAGTAGCAGATGAATGGCGATACTGGAGATGGGTCATACACTTCTCTTTCTGGACATTCCTACAAATTGTATTTAAAATTATGATGTCACATGGTCACACTGTTCAAAAACCTTTTTGCAAGAGTCTGTAGGATGTTAATTAGAATGAGCCACATATCACTGGTACCTCATGTGGTGGCAGTAGGACATGGTCCTTGCTGGGGTGCTGGGAGGGTCACCCAGCCCTAAACCACACTGTGTTATGATATTCTTTCAAGCTTGAGTTTTCTTCCCTTACTTCTTTACCTATGAAACCCTTCATATCTTTTTTCAGCCTTCTCTGCCTAACTCCTTTCACAGTCTGAGGTAGCAGCCTTGCCCCTCTGTTGGTGGGTTTATGTTATTTGGCCTCATGTTAGTATTACTCCTTTGCTTGTCCATCACTTCCAAAAGGAAGCTTATTTTAACTCAACATTCACTGCTTATAGGGGTAGTGATTCTTATGCTGGGGGGTAGGTTGGTGGTAGGTTATGCCTAGTTTAAAACTGTTCCTAGGTCATTGTGAGACACCCCAAAAGAAGTTTCTCTTCTTGCTTCCCCCACCCAAGTTGAAATCCCTACTCTTACTCATTTTCCCAGGACAGCTTCCTACTCTCATGACTCTGGCCTCCACACAGCTAGTATTTCCCAAATCCACAGTCTTTGGCCTGAACCACTCACCACATAGCAGGCTTTTGTTTATCATGATCTGTGACACATATCCATTCAGCATGTTTGAAATCTTTTCTTTTGGAACTTTCCCCTTTCTGCCTCTGCCATCTTGCCTAAAAGTTACTTTAAAATGTTGTTTCTTAGCTAAGTAATGAAAAACAATTAGAATATATTTTAAAGAGTAAGTGAAAAATCCACATAAAATTGAGCCAAGTCTGAACTAGCCAAGCTAGCAGCCAAACATTTAGGTACTTAATTTGTAGTTAAAAAATTATAAATCACTCCAAACACACACTTAAGTATAAAAAATAATTAAAAACCTCTATTCATCCTTATATAAAACCATAACATTTTACCTTAGTTGCCTTGTTTTCCCCCCAAGAATAAAATATTACTGATATAACTGAAATCCTCTGTGTAAGTCCTTCCCATTTTGCGCTCATCTCCTTCCCTTTCCAGAAGTTACCACTGTCATCAAGTTGAAGTCGGCCATTCTCATGTGTTTTTATACTCTTACTGACGAATATTCCAGTGAAAAATGACATAAGTTTTAAGCTTCAGACTTCATAATTTTTATTTGTTTTCTGTAGAGGCAAGGTCTCACATTATGTTACCCAGGCTGGTCTCAAACTGGCAGCCTCAAGAGGTCCTTCCAACTTGGCCTCCCAAAGTGCTAAGATTACAGGTGTGAGCCATAGCGCCTGGCCTTATTCAATTTCTTTAATGGTATTGGTTCAGTTGATTTGTTCTTCCTGAGTCAGTTTGGTAAATTTACATATATATTTTGGAGTTAGTTGCACTTTCAGATTTAACTTTATGAAGTACTGTCTTATAATTTAAAAACATTTATATAGTATCTTAAGTTACTTACACTTTCCACTCATTGTTTATTAGTACCTTTTCTTTTTCTTTTAGTAGTTTTCCCAGAAGTTTTTGTTGTTTTGAAAAAAAGAGTTTTCAAATAATCAGCTTTTGGTTTTGTTGATGCTGTTCACTTTTCTATTTCAATAAGTTTGGTTCTAATCATTATCATTTCCATCCTTCTGCTATCTTCAGATTTATCTGTTGTGACTATCTGGATTATTCAGTTTTTTTTTGTTGTTGTTATTGTGGGGAGAGTCCTGGAGATTATATGACAAACTTATATGGTAATGTAAAGAAATGCTTTTGGCTGGGCATGGTGGCTTACGCCTGTAATCCCAGCACTTTGGGAGGCGGAGGCAGGTGGATCACCTGAGGTCAAGAGTTCGAGACCAGCCTGGCCAACATGGTGAAACCCCATCTCTACTAAAAATACAAAAAAAAAAAAAAAAAAAAAAAAAAAAAAAATTAGCCAGGCATGGTGGCACATGCCTGTAATCCCAGCTACTTGGGAGGTTGAAGTAGGAGAATAGCATGAACCCGGGAGGCAGAGGCTGCAGTGAGCCAACATTGCACCACTGCACTCCAGCCTGGGCAACAATGGCGAAACTCTGTCTCAAAAAAAAAAAAAAAAAAAAAAAGCAAATTGTGATTATGCAAAGGTAACAGAGGTCCTGATACACTCAACTAATACTCATTTCAGCAGAATCTTTAACTCTCCCAGTACCTGTTCACCCTTTCACACTCTCCTGGAGTAATCTTTGTATAGTGACTACTATTGTCCTTGCTTCCCCCAGCTAGAGAGTGAGTGAAATTAGGGAAGGGCAATGTCATATTCACCTTAGATCTAGTCTTTCACATGAGGAATGCATTCAATAATAATATCTGTAAGGCTGGATTTCTGGACATTGAAAGGGAGGAGGTCCACAAACATCTTTAACCACCTGCATAATTCCCCATTTAGGTCTTGTATGGTCTAGACTGATGTGACTACACAGAGCTATATCATACTACAAATGTTTTCCAAAGCTAAATGTAAATTATATTTTGATTATCCACATCGCTGGTCCCCTCCATTAGCACAGACAATTGATAGTTGGCTATATAATTTATCTACTATTCTGGATTAGCCACACCAATGATCTTCTTCATTAGTGTAAATAATCTAGAGTTCCTCATCTATGGCAGTCATGAGGCTGCCAAATTTGCTTTATTGCAAATTAAAAATTATCTAAATCTAGATTTTAGGGATAAATTCCATATGCTTTTAATATATTTCCTATCTGCCTTAACAGAAGTGACTAGTAAGCATCCAACTATAATTGTTTTTCTTTAATTGAACAAACATAAATGCTAAAATTATACCCCTCTGCTTTAAAGAGGTAAGCAAGCATAAATTGTATATCTATGTGATTTGTGCGGTAATGGAAAGCTTATGTAAATATGTTCCCTAAAGGTGTCGACAACATCTGAATGTTTAGTAATGAGGAATGGACAGAGCAGTAAAAGATCTAGAGATGATAATTCTGTAAAAGAAGCCTTCTCGGCTGGGTATGGTACCTCACTTCTGTAATCTCAACACTTTGGGAGGCCAAGGAGGGAGGATTGCTCTGAGGCCAGGAGTTTGAGACCAGCCTGGGCATCATAGTGAGACCTTGTCTCTACAAAAAATAAACAAAATTAGCTGGGCACAGTGGCGTGTGCCTGTAATCCCAGCTACTGGAGAGGCTGAGGTGGGAGGATCACTTGAGCCTGCGAGGTCAAAGCTGCAGTGAGCTGAGATATGCCCACTGCACTCAGAGCCCTGTCTCAAAAAAAGTCTTCTCTACTTTGTGCTGAGAGATTTCCTGTACAACTTCTCCGCTTTGGAGATAAAGAAATGGGACCAAAGAGAAAAAGTGGGTTGTTTATGTCACATGGTTGAGTCCGTAGCAGAGCAAAACTGGATCTGAGGCTCAGAGCTCATCCTGGCTTTCATAAGCTATGTCTCATCCCCACAGGTGCTGCTGCCCCAGTATGGAAGATAAAATTTATCTGTTTATGGATTCTGTTCAGCACTTTTCTTCTCCAGCTGCCCTACAATGTAGGGCTCCAGTTCCCAAGATCCACATCAGTGATGTGTCATAGTTGGAATTCAAGTGGTAACCTGCAATATCACCCACCCCATCCCATTGCTCATACTTCTCATTTTGGGGATTCCCAACACTCTGCATGCTTTCTGCTTCCTGATACCAGATCTGGTTTGATATTAGTTTATCTTGGTTTCTAGGCTACTAGAAGCCTACCTGGAGACTGGGAATAATACATTCCTTTCTAAGAATTTTCTACTTTCTGTGCCACTGCCTTTCCTCCACTGCCTCAAGATTCCTAGAAGTATGGGCTCTGAGCCTATTCTTATTACATCCTTTCTCTGAAATGAGCTGCTGCTGTTTCATACTTAATGTGGCATTTGCCTAGTGGCATCATGCCAAGTTCTCAACGAGAAGCTTCTTCTGCTTTGACGTTTCAGCATCTAGAACACACACAGTTTGACCTTTTCAGTTGGGGTTAGGGAATATGTTCGCTGGATAGGGAATCTGGGCATCTGTGGGGTAGGTGGGCAAGTCAATGATGCAGCATCTGTTTTTTCACCACTGAATGCCAGGGTTTACATGTATGGGATGTAGACTTAACTGAACATTGTACCAGGGAAAACTGGAGAACTAAGTAGAAAATCTAAAATCAGGCCAGGCACGGTGGCTCACACCTGTAATCCCAATAGTTTGGGAGGCCGAGGCGGGTGGATCATCTGAGGCCAGGAGTTCGAGACCAGCTTGGCTAACATGGTGAAACCTCATTTCTACTAAAAAATATATAAAAAATTAGCTGGGCATGGTGGCGTACACCTATAATCCCAGCCACTCGGGAGGCTGAGGCAGAAGAATTGCTTGAACCTAGGAGATGGAAGTTACAGTGAGCCGAGATCACACCATTGCACTCCAGCTTGGGCAACAAGAGCAAAACTCCGTCTCAAACAAAAAACAAAAAACAAACAACAACAACAGCAACAAAAAAACACAATGAAAATCTAAAATCAGTCAGGCGTGGTGGCTCACGCCTGTAATCCCAGCACTTTGGGAGGACAAGGCAGGTGGATCACCTGAGGTCAAGAGTTCAAGACCAGCCTGACCAATATGGTAAAAACCCGTCTCTACTAAAAATACAAAATTAGCTGGATGTGGTGGCAGGTGTCTGTAATCCCAGCTACTTGGGAGGCTGAGGCTTGAACCTGAGAGGAGGTGGCAGTGAGCTGAGATTGCACCACTGCACTCCAGCCTGGGAAACAGCAAGACTCTGTCTCAAAAAAAAAAAAAAAAAAAAAGAAAAAAAGAAAATCTAAAATCATGCTATGGCTGTGTCAAAACAATTGTGTTTATAAGAAATCAAGAGAACTGCTATCATACTGTTGACTATCATATTTGTCTGATTGATTTTATCAGCTCTATTAGTTTTATCCCAACTTGTTCATGTACATGTAAGATAATTAGAGGAATACGCTCTGATAGCTTGTTACTCTAGCAGGGAGGAAAGGGATAAATCAGTTGAAAATATAGTAAGTCTTACTTTAATGTTTATTAAAAAGTAAGTAGTTAGAGTTACATTCTTTTTGAGTTCATCTTTTAGAAAACACTCCCTGACAACAGAATGCTTTATGCTCAAATGTCATTCAAACTTACGTGTCCATAATGGCCTTTTTGCGCGCAGTGATAGCAATATGCTAAGGCTGATGGTCTTGAAGGGGTCTTCGGCTTTTTGGGTGGTCCAGGTTTGGTCTGTAACATGAATATTTGTGAGGGTTTGTTGATGTTAGAAGAAAATTAAAACCTCGTTCTTTCCAAAAGACTTTATAGGTAAGGGATTCCTTAGAAGTTTCTTAGAATTTGGTATGGAGACCTGTATTCAGGCAATTCCATATATTAAAGTATATAACATGGTAAGAACAATTCTTTTATTCTTAATGTCAATGTGTGCTTTCCTCTCCTTCCTCCCTCCTCATTCCATTCAGCACTGTGCCAAGTACTGTGTTCAGTATTCAACACAGTATAATGGGCCAGTAGAACATAAGAGGCATACACATAATTACAAAACAATGTCAATACGGTGACAGTAGTATGTACAAGGCAATAATGGAGTGGTGAAGGGGGACTCCCCTACCAGCGGATGGGGTTAAAGAGGGGTCAGAGAAAGTTTCCCTGAAGGTGTAAAACTTACATTTACTCTCAAATGAGGTGTAAATCAAACGGAGAATCTTAGGCAGAGGGAGCAGAATAAACAATGACATAGAACTAAAAAAGAGCACACATGCTGCCAAAATATGACATACATAGCCAGGTGTAAATGGAAGACAAGGCTGGAGAAAGCAGGGCACAAGAATGGAGGGCCTTGTAAGTAAAGGAGCAGGAGCTTTACCCAGTTTTAAGTGTTGAAGTTAGGACAGTTAGAGTTGTGGTTTGGGCCAGGCACGGTGGCTCACACCTGTAATCCTAGCACTTTGGGAGGCTGAGGTGGGCGGATCACGAGGTCAGGAGTTCAAGACCAGACTGGCTAGCATGGTGAAACCCCGTTTCTACTAAAAACACAAAAATTAGCTGGGCATGGTGGTGTGCACCTGTAGTCCTAGCTACTCCAGAGGCTGAGGCAGGAGAATCACTTGAACCTGCGAGTCGGAAGTTGCAATGAACCAATATCGTACCAATGCACTCCAGCCTGAGTGACAAAGCGAGATTCCATGTCAAAAAAGGAAAAGAAAGAAAGAAAAAAAGAAAGAAGGAAAGAGAAAGAAAGAAAGAAAGGAAGAGAGAAAGAAAGAAAGAAAGAAAGAAAGAAAGAAAGAAAGAAAGAAAGAAAGAAAGAAAGAAAGAAAGAAAGAAAGAAAGAAAACTGGTATCGCTTGGTCATTGAAAAGATGTGGGGAATGAGGGAAAGGAAAAATCAGGATGCCTCCATATTTTGAACTTGGGTGAGCAATGACTGATTCAGAAAAAGTAGAAAAAGACAGAGGAGCAAGTTTAGAGGGACAGTTGATGAAGACAGTCTTGGATATGGAGTATCCAGGTGGGGATCTTCAGGAGGCAGTTTCTATGTAGAGACAGAAGAGTCTGAGCTGGAGAGTAGATCTGAAAGTAATCAGCATAAGAGTGAAGGCTGAAATCACTAGAGTGGACAGGATCACCATGGAGAGTGTAAGAGTGGCTGTGGGCTGAGGAAGGAACCTGAAGACATCAATGCTTAAGGGGCGGGCAGAGGAGCCTGTGAAATGGACCTAGAAGGGAAGGTTAAAGGATGCAGAGACATAGGAGAATATAGTAACAGACCTTAGAGAGTTGTTTCAAGAAGGATGAACTGATCTATAATGTCAAATATAGCAGAGAGGCCTAGTGAGATTAGGACTGAGAAACACCCATTCAAAGTGGCAACTGCTCAGATAACCTTACTATGAAAATTCTGAGATATTCTAGAAAGAGTAAAAGGCAGCAGGATGAACAGTAAAGTGATGCATACAAAGGTGGTAAAATGATAAAAAGAGCAAAGAAATCATTACTCATAAAAGCCAGGATCTGTGAACTTAACCTGGAATTTTTTTTTTCTTTAAAGCCAGGTTACTTCCAGTGAGCAGAAACAGCACACAGGATTTTGGCATAGCTGCAATTTTCTGTTACTTCAACATGGCAATAGTTAACTTGTGTGTGTACTACATAACTAATTTATTCTTTTGCACATGTATTTTACATACTTTTCAGTATGTATATTAGATTGGTGCAAAGGTAACTGTAATGGCAGTTTCTGCCATTTAATAGCAAGAACCTCCTTTGCACCAACCTATTATTTCAGAATAAAAAATGTTTTAAAAAATTGAATGGAAGTTGTAGGAGAGAGAAGTTATATATTGAGAAGGATCAAGGGGCAGAGTAAGATGAAGCAGTACCCAGGAAGGGGATTTGGTGGAGTCTGTTTATAGAATGGGAAAGACTTGAACATCTGGGAAAGACAGTGGAGATGGAGAAGTTGAAACCAAAGGAGGAAAGCAGATGATGGACACAGACCTCTGAGGAGGTGGTGACTGTAAACAGGAGGAGAAAAACCTAGTCCCTGCACACCCCCATGCTTTGGGGAGACTGGAAGAAAAGTTAAGGATCGGCTTAAATGTGGATCACTTTATTTCTTAGGTTGTTTATTGAGAGTCCTTAACAAAGAGTGCTAGTCTGCCAACTAATTGGTTTTTTTTTTTTGGACTCTGTTGCCCAAGCTGGAGTACAGAGGCACAATCATGGCTCACTGCAGCCTCGACCTCCCAGGCTCAAGCAATTCTCCCAGTTCAGCCTCCCAGGTAGCTGAGACCACAGGGGTGCACCACTATGCCTGGCTACTTTAATTTTTATATATATATATATATTTTAAATTTTTGGTAGAGACAGGGTCTCGCTATGTTGCCCAGGCTGGTCTGGAACTCCTGGGGTCAAGGGATCCTTTCACGTTGGCCTCCTAAAGTGCTGAGACTGCAGGCATTAGCCACCACGGCCAGCCCTAATTTTGTTTTTTCTTTGAGATAGCGCCTTGCTCTGTCACTCAGCCTGGAGTGCAGCGGCACAATCTCAGCTCACTGCAACTCCACCTCCTGGGCTCGAGCAATCCTTGAGTTTCAGCCTCCTGAGTAGCTGGGACCATAGGTGCATGCCACCACGCCCAGCTAATTTTTGTATTTTTAGTAGAGATGGGGATTTGCCATGTTGCCTAGGC
Source organism: Chlorocebus sabaeus (assembly GCF_047675955.1). Classification (NCBI taxonomy): domain Eukaryota; kingdom Metazoa; phylum Chordata; class Mammalia; order Primates; family Cercopithecidae; genus Chlorocebus; species Chlorocebus sabaeus. The sequence continues at coordinate 66,057,536 of NC_132915.1, read as the reverse complement.
TGGTCTCAAACTCCTGGGCTCAAGTGAATTGCTTGCCTTGGCATCCCAAAGTACTGGGATTATAGGCGTGAGCCAACATGCCCAGGCCCCCTAATTTTGTTTTTAATGTTGCAAACAGGTGGTTTGTAAAGGTTTTATTTCCTTGATATAGGAAAATGATAAATAGGTTATAAAAATATTCTTCAGGTCGGGCACGGTGGCTCATGCCTATAATCCCAGCACTTTGGGAGGCCAAGGTGAGTGGATCATCTGAGGTCGGGAGTTTGAGACCAGCCTGACCAACATGGAGAAACTCCATCTCTACTAAAAATAAAAAAAAATTAGCCCGGCGTGGTGGCGCATGCCTGTAATCCCAGCTACTCGGGAGGCTGAGGCAGAAGAATCGCTTGAACCCGGGAGGCGGAGGTTGCAGTGAGCCGAGATTGCGCCATTGCACTCTAGCCTGGGCAACAAGAGCGAAACTCCATTGCAAAAAACAAAAACAAAACCCAAACCCAAACCAAACTAAACCAAAACAAAAAAAAACTACTTCAAACAACTTTACTTTCAGCTCTTATTCCCTAAAATGAGAAACTGTAGCAAAACAATAACCTCAACTATCTTTTCTACTGAAAACAATAAATGAAAGCTACACAAAATGGAATTTACAACCTCAGGTATTATCAACTGGGATATAATAAAAATAACAAGGGTTTTATATTCTGCAATTAAAAATGGGGTTCATAAATTAAGACTAGCTAAAAGTCATTAAACAGAGTTTGGTTTTTTTTTTTTTTTTTTTTTGAGATGGAGTCATGCTCTGTCATTCAGGCTGTAGCACAGTGGCACGATCTCGGCGTACTGCAACCTCACCCTCCTGGGTTCAAGTGATTCTCCTGCCCCAGCCTTCAGAGTAGCTGGGATTATAGGCACATGCCAGCACACCTGGCTAATTTTTGTATTTTTAGTAGAGATGGGTTTTTGCCATGTTGGCCAGGCTGGTCTTGAGCTCCTGACCTCAACTGATCCACCTACCTCAGCCTCCCAAAATGCTGGGATTACAGGCGTAAGCCACCGCGCCTGGCCTAAACAGAGTTTTAACAGGTATGCATATAAGCCGTGTATCACTTATTGCAGTGGTTCACAAATTTCTTCACATAGAACACTGTGAAGACATGAAATTATTAAGCAGAAATGATTTTCCACCCACAAAGATAGCTATATATTATTTGATGTGACATCAAATTGCAGCCACAAGCATACATGGCTTAAGAGAAATAAAAACAAAAGAGATGGTGTCATAGATGTGAAGGTAGAATGGATGTTTCAAGGAAGAAACCATTAAAAGCTACTGATGGGTTATACAAGATGGAGACTATGAAATCCACTGGACTTAGTAAACAGGAAGTTGTTGGCAAATGGAGAAACTATTGTGAGTAGTTTCTTTTGAGGGGTAGAGGTACAAGCCAGATTGTAATGGATTTATTATAAGTAGAAAGCTGCTGAAGAACAGAACATAGATGACCTTTCCAAGAAATGAGACTCTGTATCCAAGAAGGGAAGGGGACAAGTAGAGCAGAATACAAGTCGAAGGATGCCTCCATCAGTGAGATTTACCAGAGTGCTGGGCCCATGGCATGAGTGTATGCATGCATTGCTTCATTAATTTGTTCAAAAAATAATTATTGAGTGCCTAATACATGCCAGACATTGTTCTAAAATCAGGTAACTGAGAAGTGAGCAAGATAAAAATCATTGCTCACCTCTCTAGTACTGGAAGATAAACAGAGTCAATAATACACAAACATACAAAATATTAGCGAAAAATAGTATGCAAACAATTAAAATAGTTATGTGAATGAGAATCACTAGTGGTGACTTAGATTGACTTTTTTGGGGAAGCCTCAACCAGGATGGTCCTTTCTTATAACAAGAAAATCCAGGTATGTGATGCCTGGGGAAACACCACTCTTGGCGTAAGGCATGGGGAACGAGTAGTACAAAGCCCTAAGGTAGGAACAAACTTACCATATTTGAGGATCTGAAAAAAATACCGGTAAATTTGGAAGTGGAGTAGGTGAAGGAAGAGTGAAAGAGGAGGTTCTAGAGGACAGGGAGGGACTAGATCACTTAGGGCTTTATAAATCAGGATGAAGAATATCAGATTTGTTTTAAGTGGCATGGGATGCCCATGATGGGTTTGAAGCTAATGGTAGGTGATCAATAACTAGTTGGTAGCTGTCAGCAGGGATTGTGATGATAAAAAGGATCATCTACTCCCCAAATAATAAATGCTTTCTGAAAAGGTCTATGTTCACAAATTTTTCTATTTATGTTTGTTTGTGCAAATATAAGACATAACTTATCTTTTAATTTAATTTTTTTAGGAGATGGGGGTCTTGCTATGCTGCTGAGGCTGGTCTCGAACTCCTGGGCTCAAGCAATCTTCCTGCATTGGCCTCCAAAAGCACTAGGATTATAGAAGTGAACCACTGTGTCCAGCTGGTTTTACATTTTTTAATGGCTAAAATAATAATAATCACCACAGAATAGTTTGCAACACATGAAAATTATGTGAAATTCAAATTGTAGTGTTTATAAATATTTATTGGAACACAGGCACACACATTGGTTTACAAATTTTCTATGGTTGATTTCACGCTATAAGGATAGAGTTATAACAGAGACCATATGGCCTGCCAGGTTAAAATATTTACTACCTGGCTCTTTATAGAGAAAGTTTGCTGACCCATGACCTAGAACATAGGAAGTGCTCAATAAACAAACAGGTGGTGAATGAGTAGGTATTAAAGACTTCAAAAGAGAGTGGAAATAAGTTATGCACCAATAAAGGTGGCAAAAGTAGATACAAACACTGAAAATCTCTGCTACTAACTGAGGACACGAGAAAAAGTTTCATGGAATTTTTCCGAATTTATTTTATTGCCTAAATTTGAGGAAATAACAGGTAGTTCTCATGTATTTATCCCTTAGTAGGAATTTTTAATTCAAAGGTTACTGAGTTCCTACTTTGTACAACACATTGTAATAGACACCGTGAGGAATACGGAGATAATAGACGGAAGAGCAAATATAGTAAAGATTTTAAAAGACGAAAGCACTAGGGAGGCTGAGGCCTACAAAATGGAATTAAGTGTGCATCAAATACATATTTTCTACTAAAAAACTGCATCAGCACAATTTCTTCTAAGATGCTGTTAGGCCACAGCCTGAAAGAACAAATCATATGTCTTGCTGCTATAGAATGAATCCTAAACGAGTTATTTAGATTTTAAAGAATTAAATATTTTACAACCAATAACATGCACATGGCATACAATTCAAAAGACACTAAGAGATACGGTAAGAAGTCTGTCTCCCACTTCTATTCTCACTCAGTTCCCCTTTCCTCAACGGCAACTACTATTACCAGATTCTTGTGTTCACAAAGACAGTACAGGCATATACAAGTGTGTGGATATGCGTATGTACTATATATGCACACACACATAATACAAAGATATATATTTGGCTTATTCAAAGAAAAAGCATGAAGAAAAGGATTTTAAGGACTGGGGGCACTCAAGGGCAAAACTGGCAAACTCTTCCTAAGACCCAGATGCTCTGATAAAATTTAGTTATCAATGCATTTTGGGATTATGTTCTAATGTGGGCTCCACTATTTACTAGCTATGTGACCTTAGTCAAGTTATTTACATGGTCGTTCCTTCATTTTACTCATCTGTAAAATGGGGATAATAATAGTAAGAGTGCTCCCTCATTAACACTGCTGTGAGGCATAAATGAAACTTACTCATCTTACATAACAACCTATCAGTAAAACCTGACCAGGTGACCACTTCCTCTTGATACAGACTCTTCATTCAGCTTCCCAGACAACATGCTCTCCTAGTTTTCTTCCACTTCATCGGCTATTTCTTCTGCAGTCTCCTTTGTTGGTTTCTATCCATCTCTCTGTCCAATTACACTGCAGTGCCCCAGGGTTCAGTCAGTCCTTAGACTGCTTTTCTTCTCTATTTAATCTGCTCTCATCTAACAGTATAGATTTACATTAACCTTTATCCTTGCCATTCTAAAATTCTATCTTCAGCCTTGATCTCTGTTAACTCTACACTCAAGTATCTCTACTAGAAAGTCTAACCGGCACCTCAAATTTAGTTAGTTAAAATCAAATTCTGTTCTTCCCCCACTCCAAATATGTTCCTCCCAAAATCTTTCCCATCTCATCGGCAACTTTATCCTTCCAGTTGCTTAGGCCAAAAATGAACAACCTTAACTGGTCTCTTGCTTATACCTCATACCCAGCCCATCAGCAAAGCTTGTTGGCTCTGCAAATACATTCGCCTCTTTCCACTCTACCAGTACTGTCCTGGTTCAATTACTCAACTCTCGTTTGGATGATTACAAGAACATCATAACTGGTCTCTTTGTTTCTATCCCTGCCCTCTACAGCTTACTCTAAACATAAGATGATCCTTATAGCATGCAAATCAGAACATATCACTTTTCAGCTCAAAACTCTAATTAAAGTTTCTCATCTCAGAGTAAAAGCCAAAAACTTTACAATGGCCTGTAATTTTCATTTTCCCACCTCTCTAACCTCATCTCCTACTACTTTCCCTCACAGCAAGCCTGTCATGCTAGCCTTTTCACTGTTCTCTGAATACCCCAGACAAACTTCCACCTCAGTACTTTGCACAAGCTACTTGATCTGCCTGGATCACTCTTCTCCCAGATTTAACATGGTGCACTCCTTCACTTCCTTCAAGCCTTGGCTCAAATGTCGTCTTCTCAGTAAGGCCTTCCTGACCACCATATTTAAAATGGCTAGCTCCCTCCAATCTGTACTCCCTATCCTGCTGCACTGCCATTTTATTTTAAAAAGATCAACCAAACAAACAAACAAACAAAACTCTCCATGGCACTTATCATATCTGATATACTATATATTTTACTACCTATCCACTCCCAACTCCACCCCCAGGCTAGGAGAAAGTAAGTTCTGTGAGGGCAGGGATTTTTGTCTGGTTTTGTTCACTGCAGTACTTCAGCTCCTGGAATAGGGCCAGGCATATAGGAGTAGTTCAGTAAATATTAATGAATGAATAATGAGGTAATGCATAAGTAAAGCACATGGCCTTAGTAAGCATCCAATACAATTTAGCTATTGTTAATAAAAATTTGCATACTTTGGGAAACTATTAATTTTTTATGTCACTAAGGGAAAACCTATAAAATCATGCTTAAATATATTAAAAAGCCTGAATAAATTAATAATACAGCTTCCTTATTGTCTCCCCTTCTTCACACTGAGAATGTGGTATATACTCTGACAAAATCAGGAAAGAATTAGCAATGCAAAGTGAATAGGAACTCAGTCTTATAGTACCAGGAACAAAGAGATCGTTCTTAATCGAGATTTTGAAAGCATGTTTCATGTTGATACTTCTTATTTTAAAGGAATCTCAAATTTAACCCCTGAAAGAAATGTAAACATGTGGATGTTCATTCATCTGAATAATGTCACTAGTTAAAAACTTCCATTATTACTAATAAAAATAGCAACAGTATATTGTGTTATGAAATTCTAAACTGTTTCACAATAATTAATTAGTAAATGACATGACAAACGCTATCTACATACTCTCATTTTAATAAACTATCATGTACTAGGGCTTAATAGGAATGAAATCAGCCTAGATCTTACCTAATTAGAGAACATTTCTGTATTAGAATACAGTACTGAAAACTCAAGAGTGGTTTCCAGTGGACAAGTTTTCATACTATGATCTAACAAAAATCTCTAAGCTATTTAAAGTGTTAGAATTAGAAATTTGTGACTCAATACTTATGCCTTGGAGCATGTCTTTATTTTTAATTAACAGTAAAGGTCCAATTTAAAGCAGAATGTGTCAACTGATTAGCTCTAAGTTCAGGGTTCTGTCATACATGCCTGTACTGCTGACAAAAAGTTAAATGCAAGGCAATGAATGTAGTTTTTGTGAACTTTTTAAAGTCAAAAAATTTATCTAAAGACTTTGACCCAATGGATACCAAATTAACTACTTATAAAAGCAGGTCTTTTGTATTTCTTCTTTTTATTTTTTGTTACAGACATTTAAATAATCTATATTTGTAGGGTGATATCTTGGAGATTACTTTACTATCAATATATAGAAGTAATAACCTGGTAGATAGCATTACCTATGAAAGGTCCATCCCATCTGCTATTCTTGCTGAAAGCTTTTCATGCACCAGTAAACTCAGTAAATATCAGAAGATAAAGCATAAGCCTACCACGCCACGGATTTACTCCTAATGTCTCCTCAAAGTGCAGCCCGATGCAACGATTACAAATGATTTTCTTCTAATGTCATTTTACATAACCCTTTTTTCTGCATGAGTAGTTAGTGTGGAATGAATGAATGAATGCCATTAAAACAGTTAATCATTATCTGGGACACTGGCCTTACTCCCTTCACTACTAGGAATCTCCATGACAAAGGCCAAGAGCTAGAGCTGCCTCAGTGTCCTATTTCTAACAGTAATTTTTTATGCAAATGAACCTGCTGGGCATCTCCCTCTGTGACCTTCAGCTGCCCTTATCTAAACTGACTTTGATCCAATGAGGGCTTGCATCTAGCTGAAGCTCATTACTATATAGGATATGTAATCAATTTCACTAATTAAAGGGTATTTTCTATTCTGTGAATGCAAAATGGATTTATTTTTATAATCACACATATGCTTAAAGACTACACTATGTGTTTCTATTTATTAATCCAGTTTGCTATATGAACATATATTAAAAAGCAAATATATTAAATACCTGAGGTAAATGCATTCATAACCAAATGTAACACTGAGAAAAATAGAGCTTGGCTCCAATCTTACTGACTAAATCACATGTGCATAAGCATCTCTTCAATCAATATGATTTTCATGTTTGAGAACAACCTTATTCTCTCATATTTCCAAATCAATTTATTCTTTCTATAAACTCACTAATAGGACAAGCTTTATCCCAATAGTCATGTACCTAAAAAACCTAACCCAAGTAATCAAATAGGACTTCTCAAGAAAATGTTACCCCAAACCAAAAGCTTGTCATCATATTCAAAGTCTATTAGTTGAGGTGACGTAATAGCATCATTTTGGAATTTGAGTAGAACAAAAGTTTAAATTTAAAATATACCTTTCTGTTTCAAGATATTGCTTTTCTTTTCTTTTCTTTTTTTTTTTTTGAGACAGTCTTACCCTGTCGCCTAGGGTGGAGTGCAGTGGTGTGATCTTGGCTTACTGCAACCTCCACCTCCTGAGTAGCTGGGACTATAAGCACCCGCCACCACACCTGACTAATTTTTGTATTTTTAATAGAGATGGGGTTTCACCATGTTGGCCAGGTTGGTCTCGAACTCCTGACCTCAAGTGATACACCTATCTCGACCTCCCAAAGCACTGGGATCACAGGCGTAAGCCAACGCACCCAGCCAAGATACTGCTTTCTACTAGCTACTCTAGAAATCAGACATACTTTTCTAAATTTTTATTTCATTTTATAAAGAGTAGTCAGGGAAAGAAGAATGTATACTTTCCCTTTCCTTTGGGATTGTTTAAAATATGAACACCAACAGAATTGTAATTAGTATATATCCAGGGGGTAGGAGTGGGTATGGAATATCTGGGGCCTAAAGGAATCAAATAAAGAAACCTAAAAGTTAGGCACACTGTTTTATAATGAACTGAACCAAAGCAGAGGCTGTGAGACAACAAAGATGATACTGTATTACAAAAATGCCAAAAATTGTTCCCTTTCCTCCCTTTAAGGTGTTTTTCTGAGTGGATCCTCACACCTAAGACCTGAACTCTAGGCCTACTTCAACTGTGGTTTTGGACAAAGTCTTCCATTTGTATACTGTTCTGGCAAATATTCACAGTATTAACTTCCCTTTTGGGAATACTAGGAGGAATTTTCTCCAAGCTAATGGCTTTAGAATTATTTTAAAATAGTGCTTCCTCTGTGAAGTTTTTAAAGCTTTTATTTTTTCTTAGTGAAAAAGCAGAATTCCCTGTATTCTAGTGGACATTGTTACTAATTTTCCTCACATGTTAAAAATGGCATTAAAAGTACCATGTATATCATATATACATAATATTTTTATGTGTTAAAAAACTATGTCATGTACCCAACAGACTCCCAATCCATTGGGTAATTCCTTAATTAGGCAGATTTTTGAAACATGTATTATGTACACAACAGACCAGAACGCCTCCTTTGGAGCATTTTCTAGTCTATCGGGTGATTACATCATTAAGCCACACATGCTACGTAGAAAAAATCCTTATGAAAATTCATGAAAAAATGTACAGCCCATCATTAGCATGCAGCAGACATGTATGCTTTTGATATTTTCTCTGCTTAAAAAAAAAAAAAAAAAAAACCCCAAAAAAAAAACAACTAAATGAAGTAATTAGTCCAGGTCATGAAAACATGGGAAAGGTACCAGACACTGGTGAAAATAGTGAAAATAAAAATAGTAAAAAAAAATGCATCTCTCATGGTTTACCTGAGAGTAATTTGCCTTACTGGAAAAAAGATTCTTAAAAAGTGTTCATTTGAACTGCAGAATAATGTGTGTTGCTTTAGTTATTTGATATTTCCTGTATCTCCGTAACTTCCTCCCTACTTCTCTTTCAGATACACTGAAATTTTATAAACCAATGGGTTGAAAGGTTGCGGATGATCAATCATTCAAGGCCTTGCACTACTTTATGTTTGTATACTTAAGTCTTCATTTTATGTAGTCAAGAGTGCAAGGAATTACATAATTATATCTTTTTCAGTAAATCGAAACTACATTAAAGTAATGTAAATAGATATAAAATGTTGGTATAACTTCCAATAGTGAAAGGGTTATATCTTCACAACATTAACCACTATGCAAAATCTAAAATATAATATATTTGAAGACTAAAAACAAGCATGAGTTTTATAAAAATGAGCTATTAAGCTTTTTAATTTATAACCTTTCTTTTTGTAAATGGGACACTCCCCCTGTCAAAACAACCCCACCAACAAAAAGAAAACCTCAGTAAGCAGAGAACAATGAACATATGCAACACAGTAAGGATCAGAGTAATTCACTTCCTGAATGCTCCAAATCTTTGTGGCTTAAAAAGCATCCCAATTTTCTCTAAAGGTAGTAGCATTTATTCATTGGGCCATAGCTAATTTTACATGGAATGCAAAAATGTTAGTTTAAGTTTAATATACCACCCTATTTAAATATTTCCAATGTAGCTCTCAAACTGCAGAGCTATCCCTCTATTTTAATTTTAAAGTAAGTTAGCAAAGGCTTCCTTCTTAATCCCTAGAGACTACCTACATAGTGACACAAACGCACAAATTTATGACAGCAACATAAATGCTCTTCTGAAGTAATGTGCAACATTAAGTGAAAATCGTTTCCTGGAAAGATATTATAGGTATCTATATTTTATTTGCCATCTTAAACATATCTGAGTCTTTATGGCCTTATTTTAAAAATGTATTTCCTTTTTATATTTCCTGGTGCAAATGGACTGCATAAATAAGCAATGTGCTATGAGGCTTCAGACCAGCCGATAAAACCTTTCAATTTTCATGCCAGCTTCTTCTTTTGTAATTCAAATCCGCCTGGAAACTGGCAGCTCTGAAAACTGAAACAAGCACTGCCACAAATACCTTGTAATGCTATCGACCTTGTCTGCCCATGCAGTGAGAAAGGGGGATGCGTATGTGTCTGCAGCCATCCAGATAACACAACTCATTTTTTTTGGGGGGGTGGGTGGGTGGGATGGGGTGGGGATAACAGAAGCCAGCCCCAGACTGTGCACCAAAAGCAGTCATTACCAGGCGAGCTGGAGAATAAGTCTCTTCAAAATACACAGTGCATTTAAAAACCATATATGAGGCTGAGCCACTGCTGTCATTACCAATTTTAATTTAGCTCCTTCAGTTTGCCAGCCAGATAAACTCTTTAGTGCTGTTTTTTAATCTATTTGCCACATTTTATGTTTAAGATTATAGTAATATGGACAGAAGAAGGAATCACTTTTAGGGGAAATAAAGAAATAGATCCGCTTATCGGCACCCATCAGAAAGTTCATTAATCAGCCAGGCTTTGTGCCCTCTAAATTGAAAGGTTAAATAATCCTCTCAGGAATATTTCTCGGCCCCTCCGCCAATTGTCCGGAGAGGAGCTGCCATTCATAGCATGCGGGATCGGTGACAGGGTATCTTACCACTGTTTGGACCCCAAACAATGATGGACAAATGGCTTGGTTTACAAAGAAACCATTTAGTACATGGATGGAGAAGGACCACAAGCTTTGATGCAGGATGGAGGGATGAAGGCATGGAGACAGGATGTAGGGTGAAGGGACAGAAAAGAACACATAAATGTGTAAATCTATGGACATTTTATCTGAATGTTTATTGGGTTAGACTATAAAGCATAGGAATCACACTAATACACGTCTTCCAACCATACGAAATGCTTAACATATTCAAATCTGCTTCTATATTTTGCATGTGATTGTACATGAACCTCAACAAAAAATTATAGAATAATAGAATCATAGCTCTATTATGTTTATTAGCTAATACACGGGGGATCCAAATAAACCCCAAGATTTTCATTTTTACCATAACTCCACATGACTTACAACATATGGCTCTCCCACCACCTGCCATCCCAACTCTGCTTATTCCACTGTAATACTCTTAACCATCGGTCACAAAGGCAGTCAAGGACCTGTTAGAAGGGGGAAGTAATGTTCTTTTGCTTTTACGATATGTTCCATCTTAGCCTCTGCTTGTCTTAAAACAAGGAACAAACATGAAATAGGAATGCTCTTTGAAAGAATACAAATTGCATGTACTGATAAAGTGCTTAAGTTTGAGTTGCCTTTTTCACTGGACCTATCTGAGAATACAGTTGGAAGTCTGCAGAACTGACCCAGCTCTTATATCACTATATTTTGCTAGGAAATCAGGCTGGTTTTTGGCATTAATCATGTGAAAGCATAAAGTAGTTTTACCCGAAGTGCAAAAAACTGATAAGCTATTTTGTTTCATTTCTTATCTGATTAACATAAGCCCTCTACCCCTAGCAGAAAGTATTCTAATTGGGGTACGTTTATGTTTGGGTGAATTTTTCAATTTCGTATTATTCTCATCATTTGTATAGAGAGCAAATATTTATATAATTTATTTGCTTATGATAGAGAACTATATTCAGATGGCACTGAAGTTATCACTTAAGAATCATACATTTATTAATATATATTTTCAAAGTGATATTGCATTTTTCTGATACATATTTTATACAGTCATTTTCATTAGGAAAGGAAGTAGCCTAAATGGAAAAGAATAAGACAAGTATAAATTATTGGAAAATGAAAACTGAGGAAACAATTTTGTCAACAAAAGATTCACTTCAATAAACATAAGAAGGAAACATTCTTAGGAGACAGAGTAAAGAGGTCCTTAGGAATATCCTAAGGTTGGGCAGAAGGCATTATAATAATCTGAGTTTGGGACGTCAGTCCGGAGGCCACCTCTACGGGTCTAAGATTCCTTTGGGTTTGCCATAGTACAGCTTGCATAGTGTTTAACATGCTCTATCTGTCAGGTATTGTACTTTACATTTATCATCTCATCATATACTTACAAAAATCCTACAAGGCATTATCCCCATTTTTCAGATGAAGAAATTGAAGACTTTAGAAGTTAAATATTTTAACTGTGTTTGCACATTTAGTATATGAGGAAAGACTCAGACTCTGAACCACAGTCCAGTCCCAAAGCTGGTATTCTTTTCTCTACTATGATTAAAAAAAAAATGCTACCTAGTAATTTCCTCAGAAATTTGCTTGCCCTTCTGGCCCAATTGTATAGCACAGTTTTCTAAGGACTTTGGTAAAAACAGGGAGGAAATGTACAACTGTAAACAAAGGAAATGTGAGAGAGCCAAGAAAACAAAATTGATATTGTATAAACAAAGTTAAGACACAACCCAAAACTTAGTTCTCCTAACTGAGTAAGAATGTGAGGTAATCCACAAATCAATATAAAGGAACATACTTATGTAAAATGGATGCATTACAAAATTGTAAAGATGATCTTATAATTTATCAAATTGATTCAGTTCTACATGATTATTGAAAAATGAATGAAAATTATCTAGTAGCTTTATTACCAGTTGATACACACATGTGCATTCCTTTTACAAAGCTAATACAAGTTTCTAAACACTCACTTTAAATCTTGTTTTGAAATGTGAGCTATCTATGTACTGGTGTACCAATTAAGGTGAAGTTCTAATTTAATCCCAAAGACATTAAACATTTTTTTTTTAAATGCTTTCTAAAGAGGTAACATATTTCTTCATTTGTTTAAGGTATTTCTTAAACACCAGAGCTGTTGGTCTTGGAGGACCATTGCACCAACCTCAAAATAGCTGGAATAAAATACTTATAAATGTACCAAAAAAACCCCACATATAACTTCCTTGAATTTCTGATATATAGGGATCAAATGACTAATAAATTTTAAGTCTAAAATCTCACTGATTTTTAACAATAATTCATTAACTTTTAGTCACTGAAAAGACTGTGCTTTTGAAACCTTAAACTTAAGTTTATCACCACAACTTATATCATAACATAAAATATAACACTATTTCAGAGAGACTGTTCATGTTAACAAGTCAAGGAATCTTTTTAGGAGTCTTTTCTTGCAGATTATTCAAATGATTGATCCAAACCCTTAAAGGTTATGGTTGATTATGATTGTAACTAATTGATTCCTAAATACTTAAGACCTTTAGGAATTACGGTAATCTACCATGTTATTCACATGCATGACTACCAAAATGAATGTCTAATACAAATATCATTGGTCTAGTATATTTTATCTACATTTACTGTTGCACTGAAATGTCCAGAAAAGACTATGGCAAGTATGATCACTTGGAATATAATTAATAAATGGCATGAAACACCTGTTCAAAGCACATATGCGAAATAATCACTTGAATATGCTAAAGTTATCTACATAATACTTCTACACTCTTTATGTGTACGTAACACGACAAAGAATTGGCATCGCTCAACACTTAAGATTTTAAAACTATAATTTATTATATAGTTACTGTACAATGATAAACTATTAATTTTGGAAAATCTAAGACTATTTGTTTATATTTATATTCATTTTTGTTGTAATAGGGTCACTCTTTCAAAGTGCAGAGTTACAAGTAAAAAGAAATGTAGCTTTGCCCCTGAGCAAGGATGACACGCAAATTCATGAAGTGTTCCATTAATTTTTTTAAAGAAAGAAATGTAGTTTTCTTTGAGATTATATGAATACTGTGGGTTTTAAAAAGGATTTTTGAAGTGTGTTATATATGTTAAAATAAGAAGCACTTAGAAATGAAATTTAATTACCACAGTATTTAATAATCAAGAATAAACTGCCCCTATAATGACTAACTATAATTCCTTTTTAAGTAATGCCGAACACACATGAGGAAGAGAGGAAAGGGTAATAAAAAAAAAAGTCCAAACGTGATGCTCCATTTGTCATCCTCAGGATAAACATTTGTTAACAGATAAGAAAACAGATGACCACAACAAGTACTTCTTTACATTTTTAAAACAGAAGTACAACTTTAAGTCCATATGAGAAATATTTAAGTCCTAAACATACTGGTCTTTGCCCCTAGCCACTAGGGGCAGGATTAAAAAGCACAGGGACTTTTTCCGTCAAATAAAGAAAGGAAGTCACTATTTATAGTAGAACTTCAGATTCAATTATTTGATTATTGAACAACATCTAATATCTACAAATATGAGCCAAATTCATGATGACTAATGAGTAGGTCATTAAAGATATTTAGAAGATGGTAAAAGCACAGCTGCTTCTATGCCAAAACATTTATGATAAATCTTTCTTAAATTGTGTGAAGGCTGCATACTTCTCATTGCTTCATTATCTAAAACACTTAAATCTACATTAGGATTACCATCGTAAAGTACTTGATATTATCTAAATATATTAATGCAAGGAAAAAACTATGCAAAATATGCCATATTGATTTCCCATTTAAACCAAATTAGTATTTGCATTAAAATACTGAAAATCAAGTAACTTCAAACTTCAGAATTGAAGGAGTGAACACTTCAGTATTTCTTTGTAAAGAAGAAAATACTAAGGTTCTCTCAAGTGCTCCAATAAATATAAATTACACCCAAATCTAAATCATCTTATTCTATCTCCATTCAAAAATAAATATGCATACATACAATTTCTAAGTATCTGTGGAAATGTTATGTGAGGAAAAATAACATATGCATTTATAATTCACAAAGTTCATTTTTCCTCCTTTCCTTTACAGTAGCTTTAGAAAATTGCTTTTTGATGATTTAGCAAATTGTATTTATTTTTAAAAGAATCTCATTTATTGAGATTGATAATTCCAGGTTTCATCTGCTTTGAAATTACATTTTCCAATGATAAGTTCTGGGAAAATGTGGTTCCACATGCCAGTGAAATAAAGATTAAAAAAAAAATCAGTTGACTTACTCTGTAAATGTAGTAATTTATCGTTCCTACTAAACTCAAAATATGAGAAGACTGAAGTAAAAATTATTAGGATAATTTTAACAGCAATTTAAGAACAAGACAAGTATTTAAATAACATAAAACTATTTATATAAATTTTGCATTTGAAATATCTTTAAAAATTTTAGTCATTCTCCAAATGTATTTTCTATCTCTGTTATCAGAGATGGACTATTACAAGTTATCGATGCTTATTAAAAAAAAAAATCTTGTTATTCAGACACCAAGAAACTCAAAAGATAAACCAGTCTGATTTATTTTGTAGTACTATAATGAAAAGATGGCCCTGACGCACTACAAAAGAGTCATGTGCCTTCTGAATGATCAGAGCACAGTCACGTTCACCTCAGTAGTATTTAGTACTAAGGGCATTTTAAATGAAAACTAAACCTCTGACAATTTGACAGAGATGTAATGTCTCAATAGCAACACCTGGTCAATCAAAACATTAAAACAGCAATACCAGATACAGAGGAAAAAAAAACTATAATTTACACAAGAGTATTTCTGGTTCTTGAGGAAGTGGGCAAAGTGAGTTGAACACAAAAGCTTCCAAAATGAACTTATAATGTATTAGCTTACGAAAAGCTATGTGTTAGGCCTCAAAAATGGTACCAGTAAAAATGGTGCTTAGATAACTCCAAAATCTAATTTTGGGGTTATTTAGCATTTTATAAGACAACAATATGTAACCAGTTCTATTATCTTAAACACACCAAAGCACACACAGAGAAAAACAGACCTATCACTTGATATCTACTGTGTGGATGGGGTTATTATGGTTTTTACAGATCTGCTTATGTAGCCAAGGACCTCTCAGAAAGATATTTAGGAATCCCAACATATATCCAATTAACCTGGAAAAGAAAAGATTCTGGCTGACTTTTTGAATCTCTTCATTTCACATTTTAAGTTATTTTAAAAGAAAAACATTCCATATTAGCATTAGGCAATTAGAAAATTATCTATCCTATCTTACATCACAATCTCAGGATAAAGGCTTTTGCATAGATATAGTCTCAGAACCAAAACCACCCTCTTATTCCTTCCTTCTGGACTGTAAAACATAGTTCTAGAGTTAAATCCAAATCTGTTGACATTTAGGGGTACCCACTATGTAGTATGGCATAGAATGCTTTAGAGAATAACATTCTCACTCAGTATATAACTCCAAACTGTGAAAACACAAAAAATACATTTCTAAATGGGTATTTCCAGGTAAGGACAGAAAACTAAGTGGCAAAATGAAATGTAATATTGTTACTTATGGTTTATAAGATATACTCTGACAAACTGTGGCCGTAAGCCTTTACTAGGCCAGAAAGGAAGGCAAGCACACTCACTTCTCTACTCTTCTCCATTTCCCAGAAAACAAATATTCTATTTATTGAAGTGTAAATTCTAGGCATTCAAAATATTATATATAAAAAAACAAGGCTTAATTCTTCTAAAGCAGTTACAATTTGCTTCCTGCTTAAATCTTCAGTTGAAATAAAAGGCAGTAGGGTTTGAAATACATTTTAACAATGCACACAAAGAAATCAAATGCAAAATTAAACATAAAAGATGCATTGTGCTTTTCGGTTCTTAACACATACAGCCCTCAAATAGCAAACTCCTGGTTACTTTTTAAAGTAGATTAAAAACAAGATTAACCAAATGTCCAACTCATGTCAAATCATAGCCTCTACTAGTTAAAAATTCTGTTGGTTGTAAAACTCTGTTGGTGGCCATATTGGCCCAGGATTTTTAATATAAATGAGAGTAGAAATGACAGGGGGTGGGGGAAGGGACATTCTTTCTTGAATAGTTAAAGAGGGAAAATTTTTATCTAGAATTAGTTATTTGAAAGATGAAAAAGAACATTAAAAGTCAGCCTCTACAAAAATCTGAAAATGTAGCAGAAATGAAAATACAAGAAGTTATATTATTAAACATTTAAAAACATTCTAAACATTTTTGAAGGAGGTAAAAATATTAACTATTTGAGGAAATTATGTAATTGTTAAATAAAAACAATATTTTTTTCTTTTTTTATGGTCTCCAAATTGATAAAGACATTAAATTATATAATTTTAGAATCATTAAAACATAAAAAGATGGTGTCATCAGATGGTTGTTAGAATATGGATGTTTGTGTGTATGTAGTCTTTTTAGTTTTATTAGCATGTACCCTTTAGAATGACGGTCTTTAGCTTTTATTAATGTAGTCAAGTCTAGCTGACTAAAAAGCTACTATATTCATATACAGGTTGTTGAAGATATTTCATTTTATTTTTCTTGAAATTGTTGAAAATAGTGAACACTTCTATAACTTTCTTCTTAGTTCTGAAAGTGTTTTAAGTAATTTTTTATTTGGAATATTTCAGAAGTCCACTAGTAACAATCAACTACACCACATTTCTTATGTGTTTGAGAAACAATATTCTATTTAACCTACAGACTTTTTTGATTTTTAAAGAAAATGATTCCTGGGTGAACATTAATTTACTATTAAAATTTAAGTTGCTCTATAAATGATCTTCTAGTTGGGAGGCACATAAAAGCAACTGTAAAGCTCCCAAATATAAACATTTCCAAACTGGATACTAACCACATTTTCCATCATTTGGGATAAGAAATCTGACAATTTTGGTTAGAAAAAATAATTAATCAATGCTTAAGTGCAGAAAGCTCCAGAGTTTTAAGCAGACTGGTTTAAATGAATAAGTAGTAATAATTCTAACCAAGGCTTCATTACTTGGTCATTGCGCTGACTGACTCAACATTCATGTGTGAGGGCTACTAGGAGTCAATAGATGGCAGTCCATCGCCTAGTAAAAGAGCTGAAGATGACTAAAATCACCATGCATCTTGTTTTTATTCAAGGTTGAATATTCCTTCATTGCATACATTTGGATATTGTCCATATACTGATAATTTAAATACTTAACTATTTTATTTTAGAGACACTGATATATGCACAACTTCATAAACACGTTAGTTTTATATTTATACTTGCATAGTAAACTCATTATTAATTTCAACTTGATAATTTATAAACTGTGATGGCAACTTCAATATTATTTTTAAAAAATTAACCAGGATTCCAGATTGGAACAAAGTTTTCAAATTGAATTTGTTATACCTATAAATAGAATATATTGTAATTCCTTAAAAAGTAAATTTATTTTGTTTTCATTTATTTTTTCCTAATGATTCTTTTTAAAATTTATGTTTCTGAACAGCTAAAATATTAAGCAAACCATCAAATATTTGTTATATTGAAACAAATTTTTACCCTTTAACTATAGGTATATAAAAGAACACAGGTGTAAATAATCAAAAGAGCAGCTTTAAAATCATACTCCTACACTTCAAGATTGGAATTGTTTAAATTAAGGGAAAAGCTGAAATAAATGCAATGTCAAATCTATAAGGATATTACTGTATACGGTTACAAAGAGGCTCTGTGATCTTGAAAAGTGTAACACATATAATTAGATTCTAATTAAGTTTAGGCTGTAAGAAATTCACTACATTAGGATAAAAAACTGCTATATAAGCACAAACTTAATGTATTCAGATGAATTACATCTGTAACATATATGTGTAACATACATGGGTATGTTCATACAGCTTTCTACTGAAAATCTTTAAATAAATTAAATGGTAATCACAAAGTGTGAAAACAAACCACCTTATATAATTTATGGCCTTTTGGGCCTGTAACAGACAGACAGGTAGTTTGAGTCTACTTGTTGGTTTACTTTTATTTCTCTAAGAAGAATGATAAGAAGAAAGTCATGTTTTGAAAGAACTTTGCCCTTTGTATTTTTACAAGCTGTCTTTGTGTAAACAAAACTTTGAAATATGCTAAACCTTAAGAAACAATGTTTAACAATTTTTAATTAATATATATTATGTTATATTACTGTAATAACTTAAAGAATAATGGTCTGTTGCTTTGCACAACATATTTAACACAGTAAAAGAAGTGAGTAGTAAGGCTATGGTGAATTATTGAAATGATTTAAGCTGAACAACATTAAAAGTAAACTAAATTCATAATATTGAGCACCAGTCAATTAGATTCTCTAGCAAACTATATTTTCTGCTTCTACTTAGCCTAAAATCATAATAAAAGGAAACCAGGAATTGAATAATTTGAATGGTATTAAGCAGATATTTATACATTTTGAATAAGTCAAGAAGGGCTTAAGGATATGACAGTTGAATTATTCTATATGAAATATACACTAAGCTTTTTCTAGATTCATTGAAAAAGATGAGTAACTGTTTCAGTAAAGGCAATTGAAGATACTGTGGACTGAATGCTTGTGGACTGTGGATAATACAACATTTAAAGACACTGGATTATTATTCTTTAAGGCTCCCAGTATACTTTTTCCCTTTAGTTTAATGAATACAGTCTGGAAGACTAAGAGATACCATGATGTAATCATTAAATGATGTGAGTAATAAAAAAAATCAAATTCTTTTAAGAACAGGAAGATAGGGTAGGGGGCAGTGGAAAAGAGAAAAAGTATATTATTGCTTTCTCAGTACAAAAACTCTTCAGATGTTTATTATCTTCCAGCAGAAGATGCTTGTCTATATTTTATGGTCAGCAGTTCAGAGAAGGGTAAATAGGCTAGGTCTTGGGGAAAATAAAAAAGGTGTTTCTACTCACCGTTAGGTGATACTGCCTCCAGATTTCTGTGCAAGCCTGGAAAATAAAAATATTGATCAGCTGGGAGCATGAAACAAGGTACTTTACAGCCTGTTGGTTTTGGCATAACCCAGCATCCACCGGTGTCGGTCACAGGAAAATAAGAAGCTTAACAGAAAGGGTCTGCATTTCAGCTTCAAAAACCTGGCTAGACAGTTTAATTGAATTTTACACTGGTTTAACACACTCCCTGCCATTGTCAGAAAGCCAGTAACAAAGTTTTCTCTCTCTTTTTCTTTTCAGGTTAGAAGTTTTGGGCACTAAGATGTGATAAAGAGCCATAACTCAGTTAAACTGATAAATGAACAGCAGTGGTCAAAATCAACAAAACTCACCAAGTACACCTTTTAAAACAACATTTTGAACTTTGGTAATAAGATGGAAAACAATTTAATAGTAACTGCTTTAAGAAGACTTCATTGTTATTATATATTTGTGACAGCTGTTGGCATCTTTTACCGAATCACTTGGTGCTAACTTTTAATACTCTATAAGAAAGAGAATTAAAAACAACAAGAACAAAAATGACAGCAAGAAACTAAAATCCAAAATGTCACATCTTTCCATATCCACATCTGTAGTGAGATCAACTTAAAAAAAACCCCCAAACCGCAATAATCTTGTAAAAGATATACTTACTGAAACCAGAATAGGTAACAACAAAAGAACCAACCAAACAAGCAAATATAAACAACAGCAGCAACAACAAAAACAGTGATTAGAATATATTTTCTTACGAATACATATATAAATCTTCTTATGCCTAAATTATGACCTTGTTAAGGACACTTTTTCTAACCAAGCTGCTTATGTATAGTTGATCAGTTTACCATCTTCTCAGGAGCAAAGAGTATGTTGTTTCTAACTATATAAATGATTTTAATAAATTAAAACACCAAGCAAAGGAAATCATGATTCTAAAAGTGAATGGAAATTTATAGCTTTTGTTTATAGATGCATGCCTAGAGTAAGACTGTCTGAAATCTTTGTAATTTTTGACATCTCCTGGGAAACAACTCCTTACTTGATTTGTCATTCCTCTTTCATTTATTTTTCAAAGTATTGATAAGACTAACAAAGGTAATTCATACCATCTGAAAATATCATGGGTATGACAAGAATTTAAGAAACA